>NW_004443938.1:31359614-31361163 GCF_000243295.1 Trichechus manatus latirostris
ATGGCTTCACTGGAGAATTCTACAAAACATTTACAGAAGAGCTTGTACCAGTACTACTCAAACTACTTCAGAACATAGAAAAGGAAGCGACACTTTTGAATACATTCTATGAAGCCAGAATAATGCTGATACCAAAACCAGGCAAAGATGCCACAAAAAAGGAAATTACAGACCAATAACTCTCATGAATACAGAGGCAAAATTCTCAACAAAATTCTAGCCAATACAATTCAGCATCATATCAAAAAAATAACACATGATGACCAAATAGGATTCATACCAGGTATGCAAGGATTGTTCAACATTAGAAAATCAATCAACATAATCTACCACATAAATAAGAGGAAAGAAAAGAATCACATGATCATCGCAATTGACGCAGAAAAGGCATTCGACAAAGTCCAACACCCATGCCTGATAATAACTCTCAATAAAATAGGTATAGAAGGGAAATTTCTCAACATAATTAAGGACATCTATGCAAAACCAAGGACCATAATCATTCTTTATTTATTTTTTTATTGTACTTCAGGTGAAGGCTTACAGAACAAATAGTTTCTAAGTAAACAGTAGTACACATATTGTTTTATGAAATTGATTAACGAACCCATAACATGTCAACTCTCTCCCTTATCAACCTTGCTTTTTTTTTCTTTTTGGTGAAAATATACATAGCCAAAGATACACCATTTCAAAAAATTTCTACATGCACATTTCAGTGACATCGACTACACTCTTCCAGTTGTGCTGCTATTCTTGCTTTAGATGAAGGTTTACAGAACAAAATGGTTTCTCATTAAACAGTTAGCACAAATGTTGCCCTATGACAATGGTTAACAACCCCACTACACGTCAACACTGTCCTTACTCAAACTTGGGTTGCCTATCACCAGCTTTCCCGTCCCCTTTTGCCTTCTAGTCCTTGTCCCTGGACTGCTGTGCCTCATTAGTCCAGTTTTGTTTTATGGGGCTGTCCAAAGCCTGGCTGAACGGTGAACTTCTAAAGTGACTTCACCACTGAGCTAAAAGGGTGTCTGGGGGTCATACTCTCAGGGTTTCTCTAGTCTCTTTTAGGCCAGTAAATCTGCTCTTTTTTCTATGTGTTAGAATTTTGCACTACATCTTTCTCCACCTCTGTCCAGAAACCTCTGTTGTGATTCCGGTCTGTGTAGTCAGTGGTGGTAGCCAGGTACCATTTAGATGTACTGGACTTAGTCTGGTGGAGGCCTTGGTAGCTGTGGTCCATTAGTCCTTTGGACTAATCTTTTCCTTATATCCTACTCTCTTCATTCTCCCCTTCTCCCAAAGGGATGAGACTAGTGGAGTATCTTAGATGGCTACTCACAGGTTTTTAAGACCCCAGACGCTACTCACCAAGATAGAATGTAGATCATTGACTTTATAAAGTGTGTTATGCCAGTTGAGCTAGATGTTCCCTGAGACCATGGTCCCCACAGCCCTCCGCCCAGCAATTCAGTCCCTCAGGGAGTTTGGATGTGTCTGTGGAGCTTCCATGACCTTTCCTTGTACAAGTTGTGCTGGTTTCCCC
>NW_004443938.1:31363742-31365306 GCF_000243295.1 Trichechus manatus latirostris
TGTGTTTCTAGAAATTTATCCATTTCCTCTAGGTTTTCAAATTTGTTGGAGTATAGTTTTTCATATTACTCTGTTATGATCCTTTTTATTTCAGTTAGGTTGGTAGTAACGTCACCCATTTCATTTCTTATTTGGGTTATTTGCGTCCTCTCCTGTTTTTCTTTTCTCAGTCTAGCGAGTGGTTTGTCAGTTTTGTTGATTCTTTCAGAGAACCAACTTTTGGTTGTTGATTCTTTCTATTGTTTTTCTAGTCTTTATTTCATTTATTTCTGCTCTGATCTTTATTATTTCTTCTCTTCTGGTGGCTGTGGGCTTTTTTTTTTTTTTTTTTTCCAGTTCTCTTTCTCTTTATTCAAGTTTGGTAGTTAATGTTTTGATTTTGTCCCTTTCTTCTTTTTTGATTTGTGCATCTATTACTATAAATTGTCCTCTGAGGACTGACTGCCTTTGCAGTGTCCCAAAGGTTTTGGTATGATGTGTTTTCATTTTCATTTGATACACTGAATTTTTTTATTCCGTCTCAGATTTCTTTTATTATCCTGTGGTTTGTAAGCATGGTGTTATTCAGTTTCCATGGAATTGATTTTTTTCCTTGCTCTTCCTGTTGTTAATTTCTGTCTTATGTCATTGTGGTCAGAGAAGATACTTGGTATTAGCTCAACGTTTTGGATCTTTGTCTTAGTCATTTAATGCTGCTACAACAGAAATACCACAAGGGGATGGCTTTAACAAAGAAAAATTTATTTCTTCACAGTAAGGAAGTCTGAAATTCCAAATTTAGGGCATCATCTCCAAGAGAAGTCTTTCTCTCTCTGTTGGCCTTCTTATCAATGTTCCCCCAGACTAGGAGCTTTGCTGCTCAGGGACCCCGGTCCAAAGGACGCGCTCTGCTCCAGACACTGCTTTCTTGATGGTACGAGATCCCCCTGTCTCACTTCTGTCTTTTATATCTCAAGAGATTAGCTCAGGACACAGTCCAGTCTTGTAAATTGAGTCCTGCCTCACTAACACAACTACGGCCCATCCTCCCTCATTAACATCATAGAGGCAGGATTTACCACACATGGGAAAATCACACAATACCCAGAATCATGGCCCAGCCAAATTGATACATATATTTTTGTGGGGACATAATTCAATCCATGACAATCTTGTTAAGGATTCCTCTGTGGCCTAAGATGCAGTCTATTCTGAAGAACGTTCCCTGTGCATTGTGTATTTTGCAGCTGTTGGAGGGAGTGTTCTATACACGTCTATGAGGTCAAGTTGGCTGATTGTGCCCTTTAGGTCTTCTGTATCTTGCTGAGTTTCTTTTTAGTTGTTGTCGTTTACTGAGAGTGGTGTTTTCAAGTATCCTATTATTATTGTGGAACAGTCAGTTTCTCTTTTCAGTGTCGTTAGAGTTTGTTTTATGTATTTGGGAGCCCTATCGTTGGGTGTGTAGATGTTTATTATGGTTATGTCTTCATGATGCATCGTACTCTTAATCATTATATACTGTCCTTCTTTGTCTTTTATGGTGGATTTTGTTTTAAAGTCTATTTTATCTGAGATTAGTATTGCC
>NW_004443938.1:31366008-31368199 GCF_000243295.1 Trichechus manatus latirostris
CATATTCCCTTAATTTCTGTTTATCTGGAAATGACCTAATTTCACCATCAAATTTGAACGAGTTTTGCAGGATATATTATTCTTGGCTGGTAATTTTTTTCTTTCAAATTTTTATATATGTCATCGCATTGCCTTCTTGCCTGCATGGTTTCTGCTGAATAGTAAGAGCTTAGACTTATTGTTTCTCCTCTGTGTGTGACTTCTTGTTTTTCATGAGCTGCTCTCAGGATTCTTTGTTTGTTTTTGGCTTGGCAAGTGTGATTATGATATGCCTTGGTGATTTTCTTTTGGGGTCTATCCATTATGGGGTTTGTTGAGTTTTTTGGATGGCCAGCTTTACATCTTTCATGATATTGAGGAAGTTTTCTGAGAGCAGTTCTTCAAAGATCCTCTCTGTGTTTTCTATTTTCTCCCCCTGTTCTGAACTCCAATCACTCACAGATTTTTGCTTTTGATTGTATCCCACATAATTCTCAGGGTCTCTTCATTTTTCTTTGTTCTTTTTTCTGAGTTTTCCTCAAACAGGGTTGTATCCAATTGTTTGTCTTCAATTCCACTGATCCTGTCTTGCACCATTTCGAATCTGCTCCTCAGCCCTTCTATGACACCGTCCATTTCTGAAATCTTGTTGTTTATCTTTTGGATTTGTAATTGTTGTTTTTGTATAATTCCTCATTGTGAATTTATTTTGGAATTTTGTTCCTGCATTATTTTCCTGAATTATTCCATTTTTTCTCTGTATTTTCCATGAATTTCTCTTCCTTTTCAAAGAATTTTTTCCTCATTTTTGTCAGTTTTTGCTTCAACTCTTGGATAATTCTGAGTATTAGAGATTTGAATTCCCTATCAGTTAGTTCTAGTGCCTTTTTTCTACTGGAAAGTCATCTGGTGTTTTATTTTGGGCACCTACTGGAACTATCCTGTCCTGTTTTTGTAAACGTTTTAGTATTTTCTGCTCTCTTTGGGGCATTCGGTAGTTATTTTTCTCGATTATTGATTGTAGATTTGTTTGTTCCATCCTTTTTTTTTTTTTGAATTTGGCTATGAGCAGGTGGGCTCTGTGTTCTTTGTTGTTTGCTTGTCTGTGGGCACGATACTTTTCACTTCCTTCTCCAACTGGTAGGGTCAGTCGCTCAGATATGGTACAGCAGGGCACGTCTAGCCAAAGAGGAGTTGCTGGAATGGGTTGTTTGTGGCACTTACTACTGACACCAGGGTGGGTAAGTAATCAGTGCAGGGCAGATTCTGGTAGGATGTCTGTGCTGCTTGGTGGTGTGATGTTAAGTTAACAGTGCAGGTAGGAAGGATGGAGGGGGTAGATTGTGATGTGTGGAGCTAATATGGGAGAGAAAAGAGAGGAAAAGCAGCCAAAAATCAACAAATAAAAAAGAGTGCTAGGGGAGCTTAACATTGGAGTGGAGAGGTGAAGGACTACCAAATGGAGAAAAACAAAAAGGGAAAGAAGAAGAAGAAAAAAGAATGAATAAATAAAAATTAGAAAGAAAAAGAACAGCAAAGCTCCCAGGGATCTCACCAGTGCAGCTAAGAGGTCTGGGGAAGTTGTTTCCAGGTTTTCCAGTACAGCCTGGCTAGAAGGCGTAGAGGTATTCAGCGCCAGGTATTCAGGGGACAGGAAGAGAAGGAAGTTAGAGGAGAAACTGAGTAATGAAGAAAGAGAAAAAGGGAAAAAGAGGGAAAAGAAAAGAAAACAAATTTAAAAAAAAAAGAACACGAAAAGCACCCCAAAATAACAGAAGAAAAAAACCATGGAAAAGGAAATGCTCTGAGTGATCCCTCTGTGCGTCTGTGCAAGCTGAGGGGGTAGGTCCCAAGTCATGTAGCACTGCCCTGCCAGAATGGGCTCCCAATTCGAGAAATGAAAAAGAAAACGAACAAGCAATTCAAAACAAATAAACAAACAAAAGCCCTGGGATCCCACCAGCGTGGCAGCCCAAACCAGGAAGCAGTTCCACACTCTAACAGAGATCCACAGCCCCTTAGGAAGAAACAAAGATGGCGCACAGAGCCAGGTATTTGAGTGAGAGGGGGAGGTGTTGAGAAGTAAGGAAGAAATCAAAAGAAGCAGAAAAAAGCAACACCAGCAGCCAACAAATGGCACTCAGGGAGTCGGCCAGTGCAGGCAGGGGGAATCCAAGCAGCTGGTGCTTCCCAGACAAGAGACTGTGGCCGC
>NW_004443938.1:31370297-31380213 GCF_000243295.1 Trichechus manatus latirostris
AAAGAACAATGATGAATCTGTGAAGCATCTCATAACATGGATGAAACTGGAAGACATTATGCTGAGTGAAATAAGTCAATCACAAAAGGACAAATGTTGTATGAGACCTCTACTGAAAAAACTCATGAAAAAGTTTACACACAAGAAGTAACAATCTTTGCTGGTTACAAAGGATGGGAGGGGTGGGGAGGATATACTAAGTAGGCAATAGATAAGTGGTAACTTTGGTGAAGGGTGAGACAGTACACAACACTGGGAAAGCCAGCACAACTTGTACAAGGAAAGTCATGGAAGCCCCATAGACACATCCAAACTCCCTGAGGGACTGAATTGCTGGGCAGAGGGCTGTGGGGACCATGGTCTCCAGGAACATCTAGCTCAATTGGCGTGACACAGTTCATAAAGACAACGTTTTACATTCTACCTTGGTGAGTAGCGTCTGGGGTCTTAAAAGCCTGTGAGCAGCCATCTAAAATACTCCACTGGTCTCATCCCTTCGGTAGCAAGGGAGAATGAAGAGAACAGGATACAAGGAAACAATTAGCCCAAAGGTCTAATGGACCACAGGTACCAATGTCTCCACCAGACTAAGTTCAGTACAGCTAGATGGTGCCCGGCTACCACTGCTAACTGCTCTGACCAGGATCACAACAGAGGGTCCTGGACAGAGCTGGACAAAAATGTAGAAGAAAATTCTAACACACATAAAAAGACCTGATTTACTGGCCTGACAGAGACTGGAGAAATCCCAAGAGTATCTCCCCCAGACACCCTTTTAGTTCAGTGGTGAAGTCACTTCTGAAGTTCACCTTCCTGCCGGGGACTGGACAGCCCCATAAAACAAAATGGGACTAATGTGGCACAGCAGTCTAGGAAAAAGGACTAGAAGGCAGAAGGGGACAGAAAAGCTGGTGATAGGGAACCCAAGGTTGACAAAGGACAGTGTTGACATGTTGTGGGGTTGTTAACCAATGTCACAGGGCAATATGTGTACTTACTGTTTAGTGAGAAACTATTTTGTTCTGTAAACCTTCATCTAAAGTACAAAAAAAATTGTCTATATGAGATCAAATTGACAACAGCAACTCAAAATGTTTGATGTGAAGTCTAGGGGACATTGAGTTGAAGATAATTGTGATGGAATAATTTGGAAAAGGATAGTGAGAATAGCAGCACAACTGGAAGAACATAATGAATGTCACTGAAGTGTACATGTAGAAATTTTTGAAATGGTGTATCTTTGGCTATGTATATTTTCACCAAAAAAAAAAAAAGTCCCCCAATGTCGAGAAGGGAGAGTTGACATGTCGTGGGGTTGTTATCCAATGTCATAAAACAATATGTGTACTGACTGTTTAATTACAAACTATTTGTTCTATAAGCCTTCACCTAAAGTACAAAAATAAAATTTAAAAGACTATAAATCATAAAAAGTATGTTCTGAGAACACAAGGAAATTAAATTGGAAATCAATAACAGAAAGATAGCAAACCCACCCAAATATTTGGAAATTAAGCAATATACTTCTAAATGACATATAATTCAAAGAGAAAGTCTCAAGAATACCTTAAGATATTTTAAACTGAATTAAAATGAAAATACAACTATAAAATTTGTGAGATGTAACAAAAGCAATACTTAGAAATGTATAACATTAATTGCATATATTAGAAACAAAGATAGGTTTAAAATCAATAATCTATCCTCCCTCTTAGGAAACTAGAGAAAGAAGAGCAGTCTGAGTCTAAATTAAGCAGGACAAAAGAAATAATAAAAATTAGAGGTGATAAAAATGAAATTGAAGAGAGGAAAATAATAGAGAAAATCAATAATACAAAAAACTGGTTTTTGAAAAGATCAATAAAATTGGCAAAACTCTAGCCAGACTATCCCTGAACAAAAAATATAAGACACAAATTACTAATATCATAAATGAAAGGAGTGTAACCCCATGGACATCAGCAGGATACTAAAGAAATACTACGAACAATTCCAAACTCTCAGATTTGATACAGTAGATGAAATAATCCAATTCCTTGCAACATAAAAACTACCAAAACTCACACAAGGATGAACAGGTAATCTGAATAAATTTATATATATATTAAGCAATTTGAATTAATCATTAATAACCTTCCAAAACAGAAATCATCAGGCCTTGATTACTTCACCAGTGAATTCTATTAAACATGATGGGGGAAAAGAAATGATACCTATTCTCTGCAATGTCGTCCAGAAAATAAAAGCAGGGAAATATTTCCTAACAGATTTTATGAGTCCAGACTTTATTAGCCTAATACCAAAACCAGATAAAGACATTACATTAAATGAAACCTACAGAAAAATATCTCTCAGGAACATAGATGCAAACATTGTCAATAAAATGCTAGAAAATAGAATATAACAAGGTATAAAAAATTATAACCACAACTAATATGATTTACTGCAGGTACGCAATCCTAGATCAACATTTGAGAATCAATTTATTTAATCATATTAACAGGCTAAAGAAGAAAAATCATATATAAATCATATATCAGTTGATGTAGAAAAAGCTTCTAACAAAATCCAACACCTATTTCGGGAAAAAAAAAAAAAAAAAAAAGCTCCCATCATAATGGGATTGAGGGGAACATACTCAACCTGATAAAGAAGTTCTACAAAATAGCTACAGCAGATGTCATCACTAATGGTGAGGAACTGGACACTTTCCCCATAATTAGGAATAAGGCAAAGATATCTCCATTCACGGCTCCTATTCAACATTGTACTGAAAGCCCCAGGCAATGGAAAAGACAAGAGAAAGAATTAAAACGTACACAGACTGGGAAGGAAGACATAAAACTGTTTTTGTTCACAGATGACATTCACATTAGCTATGTAAAAAATCCCAAGGAATCAGAAACAACATCCACACAACATTCCTAAAACTAATAGGTGATTATAGCAAGGTCACGGGATACAGGTTTAATATCCATTAAACCCACTGCTGTCAAGGTACGAGGACTTTTCCCCAGAGCTGACAGAGAAAGAAAGCCTTCCCCTAGAGCCAGAACCCTGAATTCAGACTTCTCGCCCCCTAAGCTGTGAGAAAATAAGTTTCTATTTGTTAAAGCCACCCACTTGTGGTATTTCTGTTACAGCAGCACTAGATAACTAAGACAAAACTTGATACCGGAGAGTGAGTTACTGCTCTAACAAATACCTAAAATGTGGAAGTAGTTTTGTAATTAGGTAATGGACGGTGGCTGGAAGAGTTTTAAGGAGCCTAATAGTAAAAGCCTAGATTGCCTTGAAGAGTCTGTTGATAGAATTATGAACATAATGAGAGCTCAGAAGGAAGTAAGTAGAGATATAGAGAAAATCTCTATCATCTTAGAGTATACATATGGTGCTGTCAAAAGACGGTTGCTAAAAATGTGGACATTAAATGTGCTTCTGGTAAGACTTTGAAAGAAAATGATGAACATGTGATTGGACAATGGGGGAAGGGCAATGCTTTTCATGCAGTGGTAAAGAGCTTGTCTGAATTATGTTCAAATGTTTGGTGGAAGGTAGAACTTGTAAGTGATTAACTTGGATATTTGGCTGAGGAGTTTCTAAGCAAGATCTTAAGAGCACTCATGGTTTCTCTTTGCTGCTTATAATATGAGAAGAGACAGACTAAGTAATGAACTGTGCAAAATGATAACAAAACTTAATGATTTGGAAAATTCCATTGTACCAAGAACACGTCGTAGAATTCTCACCAAGGATGTGACTACACAATATTTTGTTAGAGATTAAGCCCGTGACTTAGATCTAACCAACTACCACAGCCAAACACTCATCAGCTTAGACTGAAGGGGACAGAAATAGGACAAAAGGATGGAAAGCTGTCTGCCTCTTGGAATTCTACAGGCAGGAAACAGGCCAAAGGAGCTACATTTGTTGTCATCCAAGAAAAGAAAAGGACCTTGCCTGAAGAAGTTTGGACATGAGCAGAACTGTTTGAAGGAGCATGGGAAATAGGGCTGCCTAGGTTTCAAAGGGTAGAGCCATGGCCTCCTGGGTTTCAAAGGCTGCAGCCAGTGCGTTCTAGGTTTCAAAGAGTTAGAACTTAACCAATTCGGTTCCGGAGTGTGTGGCTACCCTTCAGATGTGCCCAGAGGATGGGGCAGCAGCCCAAAGCTGAGGGGGTGAGGCTGCCATGCAAAAGTGGCAGAATAACTGGGCCTGCCAGTGCCAAGTTGGTGAGGTTCTCACTCAGATAGACTAGGAGAATGGGGCTGTCCAAATCCCATGGAGTAGAGTTGCTGACCCAACGGGCCTGGAAGGTGGGGCTGAAGTCCAGGGATAAGGGGCCTCCACACAGAATCCAGAGAGCATGGCCAACACCTAGAGTCTGGAAGACCAGGTTCTTGCCCATATGGTTCTGGAGAATAGATTATTTTCAAGACTTGAGAGCTAATGTTATTTGTTCTGCTGGGTTTTGGATTTGCTTGGTGCCCATTCTTTCCCTCCAATTTCTCCCATTTGAAATGGAAATGTATACCTTTGGCCTGTTCCACTATTCTACTTTGGAAGCACATAACTTGTATTCTAGATTTTACAGGTTCACAGGTGAAGAATTTTGCCTCAGGATGGAATATACCTAAAGTCTCACCCATATGTGTTTTGGATGATTCAGCAGATGAGATTTTGGACTTGGAGTTGATTTAAGACTTTTGGGATGATGTGATGGGTTGAATGTGTTTTGCATGTGGGAAGGACATAGATTTCTGGGGGCAAAGGGTTGAATGGTATCTAATGACTTGTGTCCCCCCAAAATATGTGTTGTAAATCCTAAACCCTATACCTGTGGTTATAATTCCATTTGGGAAAGGATTTTCTTTGTTATGTTTTGAGGCCATGTCTGTGTAGGATGTATTATAAACCAATCACCTTTAAGATACAAAAAAGAGCAGATTAAACATAAACAAGCAGAGATCGGGGAGATAGATGTCACACCACATGAAGATCACCAGGAATCAAGTAACGAGGACCTTTCACCACAGCTGACAGAGAGAGAAAGCCTTCCCCTAGAGGTGACAACCTGAATTTGGACTACTAGTCTCCTAAAGTGTGAGAAAATAAGTTTCTTTTCGTTAAAGTCACTCTTTTGTGGTATTTCTGTTATGGCAGTCCTAGATAACAAAGACAACATAGTAATCATGACAGCATGATATAGGTGAATAGACACATAGATCAATGAAACAGAAGGGTTATCTCAGATAGAAATAGACTAACTAAAAAAAAGTCACTTTGTCTTTGTCAAAGGAGCAAAGACAGCCTAATTGGAAAAAAAAATGGTTTTGTTCAACAAATGGCATCTGAATGCATGGATGTTCACATTAAAAAAAAAAAACTGTACCTAGTCACATTTCATAAAAACTAACTCCAAATGAATAATAGATCTAAATGTAAAACCCAAAACTATAAAATATTTATTAGAAATCATAGGAGAAAATCTAGGTGACCTTAGGTATGGTGATGAATTTTTGATACATCAAAGCCACAACCCATGAAACAAAAGAATTCATGGGTTAGATTTTATTATATTTTAAAACTGTTGCTCTGCAAAAATCATTCTTAAATGAATGAAAAAGAATAGCCTGAGTGCAAGAAAATATATGTAGAGCTCACATCTGAAAATGGGCATGTATACAAAATATACAACGAACTCTTAAAACTCAACAATAAAAACCAAACAATCCAACTAGAAAATGGTCAAACAGTCCAATTTAAAAATGCTCACCAATGAATAAATAGGAAAGAAACAAATCTGCCATGCAAAATAATTTCAAATAATTCCTGTAATTCCATAAAAGAGGGAAAAGCATAACTCTCTAAGTGTGGGTTCCTGATGCCTCCCAAAAAGTACAGTATGAAAAGGGGAAAACTTACAACTTTACAGTGGAGAATCCGGACAAACCCTACATTAGTCAGATAATCAAGGTCAACATCAATAGTGATAAATCATGATTATAATATATACCCTTGATATGATGTGATGAAAATGGCGCATTACCTTTGTGGTCTTCCTCCCCCAAATCCTTAAATCCTGTCTAATAATAAGAAAAAAATCAAACAAATTCTAATAGAGGGTCCTTGTACAAAATACCTGACCAATACTCCTAAAAACTCTAAAGATCATCAAAAAAGAGAAAAGTGTAAGAAATTGTCACAGGTGCGAGGTGTGAAAGAGAGATGACAACTATATGTAATGTGGTATAATTAATGAGATCCTGTAACAGAGAAAGAACATTAGAAAAATATATATATATATAATGGATACATATATATCTACACAAATATATATATATGCATATATATGTGTGTGCATATATACTATATATGTATATATAACAGCCCCCACACATTTGTCAGTTTTTCATACAGTGGGGGCTGCATGTTGCTGCAATGCTGGAAGCTATGCCACCAGTATTCAAATACCAGCAGGGTCACCCATGGCAGACAGCTTTCAGCGGAGCTTCCAGACTAAGACTAGGAAGAAGAACCTGGTAGTCTACTTCTGAAAAGAATTAGCCAGCGAAAACCTTATGAATAGCGGTGCAACATTGTCTCACATACTGCCGAAAGATGAGCGCCTCAGGTTGGAAGTCACTCAAAATACGACTGGGCAAGAGCTGCCTCCTCAAAGTAGAATCAACCTTAATGACATGGATAGAGTCAAGTTTTCCGGATCTTCATTTCCTGATGTGGCACCACTCAAAATAAGAAGAAACAGCTGCAAACATCCATTAATCACTGGAACTTAGAATATACGGATTATGAATCTAGGAAAATTGGAAATCGTCAAAAATGAAATGGAACTTGTGAACGTTGATATCCTAGGCATTAGTGAGCAGAAATAGACTGATACTGGCCATTTTGAATCAGACAATCATATTGTCTACTGTGCAGGGAAAGACAAAGTAAAGAGAAATGGAGTTGTATTCATTGTTAAAAAGATTTCAAGATCTATCCTGAAGTACAATTCTCTCAGCGATAGGATAATATCAATACGCCTACAAGGAAGAAAAGTTAATACAACTAATATTCAAATTTACCCGCCAACCAAAGATGAAAAAATTGAAGATTTTTACCAACTTCTGCAGCCCGAAATTGATCAAACATGCAGTCAGGATGCATTGATAATTTCTGGTGTTTGGAGACAAAGTAGAAGGATTTGTAGTTGTAAAATACAGCCTTAATGCTAGAAACGATTCCGGAGATCACATGGTAGAATTTTGCAAGACCAATGACTTTTACATTGCAAATATTTTTTTCATCAACATAAATGGCAACTATACATGTGGACCTCTCCAGATGGAATACACAAGAATCAGATTGACTACAACTGTGGAAAGAGACAATGGAAAAGCTCAGTATCATTTGTCAGAACAAGGCCAAGGAACTACTGCAGAACAGAACATCAATTGCTCATATGAAAGTTCAAGTTGAAACTGAAGAAAATTAGAACAAGTCCACGAGAGCCAAACTATAACCCTGAGCATATCCCACCTCAATTTAGAGACCATCTGAAGGATAGATTTGATGTGTTGAACACTAATGACCGAAGACCGGACGAATTGTGGAATGAAATCAAGCACATCATACGTGAAGAAAGCAAGAGGTCATTAAAAAGACAGGAAAGAAAGAAAAGACCAAAATGGACGTCAGAAGAGACTCTGAAACTTGTTCTTGAATGTCAAGTAGCTAAAGAAGGGAAAAAATGACCAAGTAAAGAGCTGAACAGAAGATTTCAAAGGGTGAATCAAGAAGACAAAGTATTATAATGTCATGTACAAAGACCTGGAGGTAGAAAACCAAAAGAGAATGCTCTCAGCATTTCTAAAGCTGTAAAAACTGAAGAAAAAAATTCAAGCCTCGAGTTGCAATATTGAAGGATTCTACGGGGAAAATATTAAACAACATAGCAAGCATTAAAAGAAGATGGAAGAATACACAGTCACTATACCAGAAATAATTGATGGATGTTCAACTATTTCAGAAGGTAGCATATGATCAGTAACCAATGGTACTGAAGGAAAAAGTCCAAGCTGCACTGAAGGCATTGGTGAAAAACAAGGCTCCAGGAATTGACAGAATACCAACCGAGATGTTTTAACAAAAGGATGCAGCACCAGAAGCACTCACTTGTCTGTGCTAAGAAATCTGGAATACAGCTATCTGGCCAACCAACTGGAAGTGATCCATATTTATGCCTATTCACAAAAAAAGGTGATCCAACCAAATGCAGAAATGATCTAACAATATCATTAATATCACACACAAGTAAAATTTTGCTGAAGATCATTCAAAAGCAGCTGCAGCAGTACATGGCAGGGAACTGCCAGAAGTTCAAGCCAGATTCAGAAGAGGACGTGGAATGAGGGATATCATAGCTAGTATCAGATAGATACTGGCTGAGAGCAGAGAATACCAGAAAGGTGTTTACCTGTGTTTTATTAACTATGTGGATCATAATAAATTATGGTTCATAATAAATTATGGATAACATTGAGAAGAATGGGAATTCCAGAACACGTAAGTGTACTCATGAGGAACCTGTACATAGATAAACAAGCAGTTGTTCAAACAGAACAAGGGGATACCATGCGGTTTAAAGTCAGGAAAGGTGTGTGTCAGCTTTGTATCCTTTCACCATACCTATTCAATCTGTATACTGAGCAAATAATCCAAGAAACTGGACTGTAGGAGGAAGAATGAGGCATCGGGATTAGAGGAAGACTCGCTAACAACCTGAGATATGCAGATGACACGACCTTGCTCACTGAAAGTGAAGAGAACTTGAAGTACTTACTGATGAAGATCAAAGACAACAGCTTTCAGTTTGGATTACACCTCAACATAAAACAAAATCCTCACAACTGGACCAATAAGCAACATCATAATAAACAGAGAAAAGATTGAAGTTGTCAAGGATTTCTTTTTACTAGGATCCACAATCAATACTCAAGGAAGCAGCAGTCAAGAAATAAACAATACATTGCATTGGGCAAATCTGCTACAAAAGACCTCTTTAAAGTGTTGAAAAGCAAAGATGTCACCTTGAAGACTAAGATGTGCCTGATTCAAGCCAGGGTGTTTTCAATAGCTTAATATGTATGCAAAAGCTGGATGTTGAATAAGGAAGACTGAAGAAGAATTGACTTGTGGTGTTGGCGAAGAATATTGAATATACCATGGACTGCCATAAGCATGAACAAATCTGTCTTGGAAGTAGTACAACCAGAATGCTCCTTACGAGCAAGGATAGCGAGACTACTTCTGATATACTTTGCCTATTTTTTTTAATTGTTGCACTTTAAGTGAAAGTTTACCATTCAAATTAGTCTCTCATACAAAAATTTACACACACAGGGGACTTCCGGCAAAATGGCACTCTAGGCAGAAGCACCACGCCGTCCCTCCACAGCAAATATCCAAAAAACTAAGCTGAACAAAGAAAACAACAATCCTGAAACCCTAAAACATCAAATGAAGAGATAAAGAACTCAGCCAAGCAGCAAATGGAGTGAGAAAACTGACAGAGAATGGAGAGCGAGGAGAGATTCATGCAGAGGTCCCCTACCAGCTAATGCAGCATGGATCCGCCATCTTGGACTATCAGAGACCAGCAAACAGGGGGTATGAGAAAGCAGCTTCATGGACCTTCCAGCGGGAGACAAAACAACCAGTAATTGGCAATATACGCTTTCCCACTCCCTACCCTTCTTCACCCCCACTTGGCCTCCTCTGCTTCCCGCAGCCACAATCTCTTGTCCGGGAAACACCGGCTGCCTGGATTCCACACACCCGGGCCGGCTCTCTGAGTGCCATTTGTTGGCTGCTGGTGTTGCTTTTTTCTGCTTCTTTTGATTTCTTCCTT
>NW_004443938.1:31380313-31382463 GCF_000243295.1 Trichechus manatus latirostris
GGCTCTGTGCACCATCTTTGCTTCTTCCTGAGGGGCTGCAGAGCTCCAGTAGTTTGTTATATATGCTCTCCCACTCCCTACACTTCTTCACCCACACTCGGCCCCCTCTGCTTCCCACGGACACAGTCTCTTGTCCGAGAAACACCAGCTGCTTGGATTCCACCAGCCTGCACTAGCTGGCTCTCTGAGTGCCATTTGTTGGATGCTGGTGTTGCTTTTTTTTCGGCTTCTTTTGATTTCTTCCTTAACTCTCAGCACCTCCCCTCCTTTCGCTCAAATTCCTGGCTCCGTGAGCCATCTTTGCTTCTTTCTGAGGGGCTGTGGAGCTCCGTTCGAGTGTAGAGCTGTTTCCCGGTCTCGGCTGCCACGCTGGTGGGATCCCGGGGCTTTTGTTCGTTTGTTTGTTTTGAATTGTATGTTTGTTTTCATTTTCTTTTCTTGAGTTGGGAGCCCTTTCTGGACAGCCGGAGCTGAGTGGAAAGGAGACTACCCTCTTGGCTTGCACTGACATGCAGAGCGATCCCTGAGGGCATTTCCTTTTTTTGTTGCTTTTGTTTGTTTGTTTTATTTTTTGGGGGGGTTTATTGTTCTTTTTTTTTAATTTGTTTTGTTTTCTTTTCCCTCTTTTTCCCTTTTTGTCTTTCTTCATTACTCAGTTTCTTGTCTCTGTATATCTTCCTTCTCTTTCTGTTCCCTGAATACCTGGCATTGTATGCCTCTACGCCTTCTAGCCGGGCTGTACTGCAACACCTGAGAGTGACTTCGCCAAAAGTCATAGATGCACTGGTGGGATCCCTGGGAACTTTGTGGTTCTTTAACCTTTCTGATTTTTATTTATTCATTCTTTTCTTTTCTTTTCTTCCTCTTCCCCTTTCTGTTTTTCTCCATTTCATAGTATCTCATCTCTCCACTCCAACGGCAAGATCCATTGCATTCTTTTTTGTCTGTTTTTGTATGTTTTTGGCTCCTTTTCCTCTCTCCTCTCTCCCATATGCATCTTAGCTCCACACATAAAAATCTCCCCACTACATCCTGCCTATGTGCACCAGGGGCTTAACATCACACCACGTAGCAGCACAGGCACAGACTACTGGAACCTGCCCTGCACTGATTACCAACCCGCCCTGGTGGCTGTAGTAGGTGCCACAAACAACCGATCCCAGTAACTCCTCATCAGCTAGACCTTTCCTGACATACCATATCTAAGTGACTGACCCTGTCAATTGGAGAAGGAGGCAAAAAGTATTGTACCCACAGACGAGCAAACAACAAAGAACACACAGTCCGCCTGCTCAGACATAGTCAAATTTAAAAAAAAAAGAAAAGGGGATGAAACAAATAAATCTACAATCAGTAAATGAGAAAAATAACTATTGAATGCCCCGAAGGCAGCTGACACTATCAAAACATTTACAAAAACAGGACAAGATGGTTCCAGTAGGGGTCCAAAATAAAACACCAGACGACTTTCCAGTGGAAGAAATTGCACTAGAACTACCTGATAGGGAATTCAAATCTCTAATACTCAGAATTCTCCAAGAGCTGAGGCAAAAAGCTGACAAACATGAGGAAAAAATAAAAAAATTCATGGAAATGACAGACAAAAAATTGGAAGAAATCAGGAAAATAATGGAGGAACAAAATGCCAAAATAAATTCAGAACTAGATATTATACAAAGACAACAATTAGAAATCCAAAAGATAAACAACAAGATTTCAGAAATGGACAGTGTCATAGAAGGGCTGAGAAGCGGACTTGAAATGGTGGAAGACACGATTAGTGGAATTGAAGATAAGCACATGGATACAACTCTGTTTCAGGAAAACTCAGAAAAAAGAAAAATGAAGAGACCCTGAGAGTTATGTGGGATACATTTAAAAGCAAAAATTTTCGAGTGCTTGGAATTCCAGAACAGGAGGAGAAAACAGAAAACACAGAGAAGAGCATTGAAGAACTGCTGACAGAAAACTTAACCAACGTCATGAAAGATGGAAAGCTGGTCATCCAAGAAGCTCAATGAACCCCATATAGGATAGACCCCAAAAGAAAATCACCAAGGCATATCATAATCACACTCGCCAAAACCAAAGACAAAGAATCCTGAGAACAGCTCGTGAAAAACAAGAAGTCACATACAGAGGAGAAACAA
>NW_004443938.1:31391813-31402388 GCF_000243295.1 Trichechus manatus latirostris
TGTTGCTGAATTCTATTGGCTAGAATTTTGTTGAGGATTTTTGTGTCAATGTTCATGAGGGATATTGGTTTGTAGTTTGCTTTTTTTGTGGTGTCTTTACCTAGTTTTGGTATCAGGGTTATGCTGGCCTCATAGAATGAGTTTGGTAGTAATCCATCCGTTTCTATGCTCTGAAACACCTTTAGTAGTAGTGGTGTTAACTTTTCTCTGAAAGTTTGGTAGAATTGTCCAGTGAAACCATCTGGGCCAGGTCTTTTTTGGTTGTTGTTGGGAGTTTTTTTTAATTACCTTTTCAACCTCTTTTTTTGGTATAGGTTTATTTAGTTGTTCTACCTCTGATATTGTTAGTTTAGGTAGATAGTGAGTTTCTAGAAATTTGTCCATTTCCTCTAGGTTTTCAAATTTGTTAGAGTACAATTTTTCATAGTATTCTGCTATGATTCTTTTAATTTCAGTTGGGTCTGTTGTGATATCACCTATCTCATTTCTTATACGGGTTATTTGCTTCCTCTCCTGTTTTTCTTTGTCAGCTTGGCCAATGGTTTATCGATTTTGTTGATCTTTTCAAAGAACCAGCTTTTGTTCTTGTTAACACTTTCAATTGTTCTTCTATTTTCTATTTCATATAATTCTGCTCTAATTTTTTATTATTTCCTTTTTTTGGTGCCTGTCTTAGTCATCTAGTGCAGCTACAACAGAAACACCACAGGTGGATGGCCTTAACAAAGAGAAGTTTATTTCCTCACAGTAAGGTAGGCTAAAAGTCCAAATTCAGGACATCAGCTCCAGGGGAATGCTTTCTCTCTCTGTCGGCCTTCTTCTTATCAGTGTTCCCCTGGACTAGGAGCTTCTCTGCACAGGGACCCCAGGTCCAAAGGGTACGCTCTGCTCCTGGCACTGCTTTCTTGGTGGTATGAGGTCCTCCTGTCCCTCTGCTCACTTCTCTCTTTTATATCTCAGGAGATTGCCTCAGGACACAATCCAATCTTGTAGATTGAGTCCTGCTTTACTAATGCAACTGCCACCCATCCTCTATCATTAACATCATAGAGGCAGGATTTACAACATATAGGAAAATCACACAATACCAGGAATCATGGCCCAGCCAAGCTGATACACACCTTTTTTGGGGGGACATAATTCAATCCATGACAGCGCCCGAGGGTTTACTTTACTGCCTCCTTCTACTTGTTCCAGATGTTGGGTTAATGTTTTGGTTTTGGCTCTTTCTTCTTTTTGGATGTATGCATTTATTGCTATAAACTGACCTCTGAGCACAGCTTTGGCTGTGTACAAAAGGTTCTGGTAAGATGTGTTTTCATTCTCATTTGATTATATGAATTTCTTTATTCCATCTTTAATTTCTTCTATAACCCAGTAGTTTTTGAGCAAGGTGTTGTTCAGTTTCCATGTGTTTGATTTTTTTCCATTGCTTTTCCTGTTGTTGATTTCTACTTTTATGGCTTTATGGTCAGAAAAGATGCTTTGTAATATTTTGATGCTTTGGATTTTGTTAAGGCTTGTTTTATGGCCTAATATGTGGTCTATTCTGGAGAATATTCCATGTGTGTTGGAATAGAAAGTATACTTAGCTGCTATTGGGTGTAGTGTTCAGCATATGTCCATGAGATCAAGTTGGTGGATTGTAGCATTTAGATCTTCCGTGTCCTTATTGAGCTTCTTTCTGGATATTCTGTCCTTCACCGTGGAGTGCTGAAGTCTCCTATTATTATGGAGCTGTCTATCTCTCTTTCCAATGCTGTTAGAATTTGTTTTGTGTATTTTGGAGCCCTGTCATTGGGTACGTAAATATTTATTATAGTTATGTCCTCCTGCTGTATGGACCCTTTAACCTTCCTTATCCTTTGTGGTGGATTTTACTTTAAAGTCTATTTTTGTTAGAGATTAATATTGCCACTCCTGCTCTTCTCTGAATGTTGTTTGCTTGATATATTTTTTCCATCCTTTGAGTTTTAGTTTGTGTTGTTTTTAAGTCTAAGGTGTGACTCTTGTAAGCAGCATATAGACAGATCGTGTTTTTTTTTTATCCAATCTGCCACCCTCTGTATCTTTATTGGTGCGTTTAGTCCATTTACATTCAGTGTAATTATTGATAGGCATGAGTTTAATGTTGTCATTTTGATGTCTTTTTTTGTGTGCTGCTGACAATTTCTCTGTTCCATTTAATCTTCTGTGCTAAGTCGTTTTTCTTTATGTATTTTCTTTTCATCTTTTTTTATTGTTGTTGATTTTGTATTTGCTGAGCGTTTATATTTTTCTTGTTTTTTATTTTGATTTGTATGATTGTTAGTTTCCTTTATGGTTACCTTCATATTTACCCCTATTTTTCTAAGTTTAAACCAGTCTTTTATTTCTTTTATTGCCTTGACTTCCTCTCCATATGAAAAATCTATGTCTACATTTATTAGTCCCTCTTTTTTGTTTTAATGTTGTCATCGTTTACATATTCATATCTCTGTTTCCCTATTTTCAGTGTTTTAGTTTTGATTTATTTTTGTGACTTCCCTGTCTGAGTCAATATCTGGTTGCTTTGTCCTGTCTTCTAGTCTTGCATTGTTATCATTGTTATTGATTTTCTAACCAGAGAATTCCCTTTAGTATTTCTTGTAATTTTGGTTTGGTTTTTGCAAAATCCCTAAACTTCTGTTCATCTGGAAATGCTCTAATTTTGTCATCATATTTGAGAGATAGTTTTGCTGGATATATGAATCTTGACTGGCAATTTTTTTCTTTCAAATCTTTATATATGTCATCCCATTGCCTTCTTGCTTGCATGGTTTCTGCCAACTAGTCCGAGCTTATTCTTATTGACTCTCCTTTGTAGATGACTTTTCATTTATCCCTAGTCCGTCTTAAAATTCTCTCTTTATCTTTGGTTTTGGCGAGTTTGATTATAATATGTCTTAGTGACTTTCTTTTGGGATCTACCTTTGGGGGTTCAATGAGCATCTTGGCTAGATAGCTTCTCATTTTTCATGACATCAGGAAGTTTTCTGCCAACAAATCTTCAACAATTTTCTGTTATCCCCCCCGTTCTTGTACTCCAATCACTCGTAGGTTATTTCTCTTGATAGAATCCCACGTAACTCTTAGAGTTTCTTCATTTTTTAAAGTTCTTTCATCTGATTCTTCCTCAAGTACATTGGTGTCAAGTGCTGTATCTGCAGTCTCACTAATTGTGACTTCTACTGCCTCAGTCCTGCTCCTATGACTTTCTATTGAGTTGTCTAATTCTGAAATTTTATTGTTAATCTTCTGGATTTCTGATTGCTGTTTCTCTATGGAGTCTTGCAGCCTATTAAATTTTTCATTATGCTCTCGAATAACCTTTTTAAGTTCTGCTACTGCTTTGTCTGTGTGTTCTTCGGCTTTCTCTGCATTTTGAGGAATTTCCTTCCCAATTTCTTGAAGAGTTCTGTATATTAATCTTTTGTATTCTGCCTCTGGTAATTCCAAGAAATTCTCTTCCTCTAGAAAATTTGTTGATTCTTTATTTTGGGAGCTTGCTGAAGCCATCATGGTCTGCCTGTTTATGTCAATTGATATTGGCTTTTGTCTCCGAGCCATCAATAAGTTATATTTTTTTAATTTTATATTTGCTTAGTGTGTCCTAGCTTCATGTTTAGATATGCCCAGATAAGATGCTCATGTGCACTAGTTTGATTATTGGTGCCTTTGAAGTTCTAACGTCCTGTCACCAGGTAGTTAGATCTGTTACTAAGTGTGTAAGCCCAGGAGTAAAATTTTCTTGTATGGATCCAGCTCAGGTGTCCAGGCATTTGGCCACCAAGTATGTGGTGCAGGCTCTCCCCGACAGTCCAAGAGAGGCATGGGTGATTGGTGTAGACACAGACATCTGGCTGCAGTAGGGGGTCACATGCTCAGCAAGGCAGGGGGCTGACGGCTGCCCCTGAGTGTCTGAAAGGAAAGTGTGTCCCTCTTCCCTAGAGCAAGTAGGTAGGTGAGTTTTGCAGCCGGACTATGAGCACCCTCCACTGTTAGGTATAAGGACTGGGGGGCACCAATTATTCTTGGACCCCTGTTGCAGGTGGCTAGGTTACGTGTGTGGAGCCACCAGTTCTCAAGCCCCTGATGCAGATAGGTAAAGAGCTTGCTTAATGGGCAGTGCAGTGTCAAACGTCACAAACCTGCCACTTCACAGCTGAAACAGTTGAAGTAAGACTTCAGGTATACACTCTGTTGTACTGTGGTAGTGAGGGCTTACACTGTTGAAATGGGCCCACATAAGTCTATGCAGGCATGAAAGGCATTCAAAGTCTGTGGACCCCTTATGCCTGCGCCTCAGCAAAGGAGCTGTGCCAACCCTGAGGTCCTGGCTTAGGGGAGCCGGTAGCTTATTTTTTCCCTGTTTGTTAATTTGTTCTCTCTCCAAGGCCGGAAGAATGGTTCAGGGCACCTTAAGGGATCTACTTCCGGCCCAGGGGACTCATCAACCACTGAAGCCAGTCAGGACCCACTGAGGCACCGGGAGTGGGGAGGTAAACGGGAGACAGGTTTTTCCCAAAAGGTTTTTTTTTTTTTTTTTTTTTTTAATCCCTGAGGTAGGCCACATGCAAGTACTTATCCTTGGCCACTTGAGTGCTGCTTTTCACTGGTTCTGGGCAGCCAAGTAGTCTCTCTGCCAGTGGGTCTCTCCTGATGTAGAAAAGGCCTCCCACGGGCAGCTGTTTGTCCACCTTACTGCACACCCTAAGCTGATCCAGGCTGAAGGGCTGCGGCTCCCGCTGGGTCAGATCTGGCAACTCCTTGCTGCTTCCAAACCATCTCTCCCTCCGCCTGTCACTCAGTCCAATTCCTTTACTTTGGCTTTGATGTTCAGGGCTCCTAGATAGTCATATACAATCGATTCACTTATTTTTTCGTGTCTTTGTCGTAAAAGGGTCATAGGAGGCATCTGACTACTCTGCCATTTTGGCCCTGCCTCTCCAGTCACATGCTTTTGTCTAATTAATAAAACACAGGTAAATATCTTTCTGGTATTCTTTTCTTTCATTCCTGATCCATCTGACATCTGCAGTGATATCTCTCATTCCATGTCCTCTTCTGAATCCAGCTTGAATTTCTGGCAGTTCACTGTCAATGTACTGCTGCAGCCACTTTTGAATGATCTTCAGCAAAATTTTACTTTCTGTGATATTAATGATATTGTTTGATAATTTCCACATTTGTCAGATCACCTTTCTTTGGAATGGGCATGAATATGGATCTCTTTCAGTTGGTTGGCAAAGTTGTTGTCTTCCAAATTTCTTGGCATAGACAAGTGAGTGCTTCCAGCACTATATCCATTTGTTGAAACATCTCTATTTGTATTCCATCAATTCCTGGAGCCTGTTTTTTTGCCAATGCCTTCTATGCAGCTTGGATTTCTTCCTTCAGTACCATCGGTTCTTGATCTTATGCTACCTCCTGAAATGACTGAATGTCAACCAGTTGTTTTTGCTACAGTGCCTCTGTGTAATCCTTCCATCTTCTTTTGATGCTTCCTGTGTTGTTTAATATTTTCTCCATAGAATCCTTCAATATACGTATAATATATAGAGATATAGATATTTATAAACAATAACAGATATACTGTTTCATAAACACTTTTAATTGAAGGGAAATATATATTTAGCTTAATGTCATTGCGAGAATTTTGAAAAACAACATTAATTGAAACACATAAATATATTATAATGCTAGGTAAGCAAAATATACTATATTCCTGAAATTAAGTAATTAAATAGAAGAGGGAAAAAGAAAGATTAATACAAATATTATGTAAAACATAAACGTGAAAGGTTTCAATACTTATTAGATATAAAAAAAAAAGCATTGCTATCACTTTGATTCCGACTCATAGTGACCCTATAAGACAGAGTAGAACTGCCCCATAGGGTTTCCAAGGAGTGACTGCTGGATTCACACTGCCTACCTTTTGGTTACCAGCTGAGCTCTTAACGACTGCACAAGGATAAGAAAAAAATGTAATGTTTAATATGATATAGCAGGACACTAGTTTGAGAAAAAGGACAAATGTTATTATTGCCTTTTACTAGAATAGTGGTTCTTAAACGTCAGTGAGCATCAAGATCACAGGAAGGGCTTGTTAAAATTCAGACTGCTGATCTCCACCCTAGAGTCACTTATTCCTTTCTGCTTTAGAGTGTAGCCAAAATTTTACATTTCTAACAGTTTTCCAGATTCTGCTGATGCTGCTGGTGCAGAGACCACACTTTCAAAATCACTACAATACGATATGTATCTGTAGAGTCATGAACAGATTTGAAGATTTGTTACATGATGTAGAACCTTTCTCTTTATCTAGAAAACCCACACATTTCTTTCTATTATCCACTCAAGTAATCTCTACTCAGATCAAAAGAACCTTCCCTGAGAAGCAGGTCAAGAGGACCTCCAAATCTTATTTATATGTCTTCTATACTCCCTTTGAATATCTCTTGTCTTCTTGAAAAACCTCTCTTCCCTTGTCTTTGATGATATAACACTCTTCTAATTTACTTCTTGCCAAACCTTTTAAATCTCTTTTGATTCCATGGTCCCATGAATCCTTGCTTCTTTCTTGGATTCTCTCTCTTTTTCACTATAAAGGTTTTTACAATCTCTAATCTGTTCCCATGGCTGTAATTAGATTTATATACAAATGAATTCAAAATCTGTAATTCTTTCCAGATTTCTCTCCTGAGTTTTAGTCTGGTGAAGCAAACTGCTTTCCAAAGATCAGTATTTAGATGTCAGCAAACACTTTAACCTCATCATGTTCAAAATGAATTTCCCAAACTCCAACAACCTCCTCTTCTCCCCCCTCCCGACATTTCACCCAAAATTTCATGCTCTCAGGCTCTACATTTCTTCTCTTACTGAATGTAATCATAGCTATTCAAGTCAAGACTCTGGACATCGTCTTTGATTCCTGCTCTCTCTCACTTTACAACCTCTGTACTTCATTTAAAGAGCCCTGGTGGTGCAGTGGTTAAACACTAGGCTGCTTACTGAAAGGTGGGTGGTTTCAATCCACCAGTTGCTCCACAGGAGAAAGATGTGGCAGTCTGCTTCCTTAATGATTACAGCCTTGGAAACTCTACTGGGCAATTATACTCTGTCCTATACGGTCACTGTGAGTCTGAATCAACTCAATGGCAATGGGTTTGGGGTACTTCTTTTGGGTTAGTTTACTCTAACGAGATCTTAAATGTTGCTTCAATTTCACTGCAAGTTATCTCTTGCAAAGAACCTTCCTACTACCCTCCTACCTTGTCTTCTTTCAATCCATTCTCCACAATGCAGACAGAGAGACCTTTATACAATCTGAAGATAATCGTATCTCTCATCAGGCCCACCCCTCTGTATTAAATATTAATCCTGCATACAAGTAACAGAAAACTTGTTGAACTAGATTTTCTTTAACATGCTATTTTCTAAGGATATCATGGGACACAAAGGCATAAAGGTAGCCTGCCTTTAGAAATAATCTGATATTCAGAGATTGTACCTGGTTCAGACTCTCAGTATCTTGTCTTTTCTCCTCTATATATTTTATTCTCTTACTAAATACCAGACAGAACATACTCATCCCCAATTCTTGGGGTTTTAGTCTCATCAGAAGTAATTGAGATCTCATACTCAGTTTCAAATTTCTAAGGGACACTGCCTGAAACCCATCTTATGCAACTATCTAAACGTAGTTCCATCTATTACTGTCTTCTACAGAATCTAGTTATTGTCTTCATAGAATTCATAATAATATTTAAATTTTAACCTAAATTGTAAACAGTAATTTTAAAATAAAATATATTAAATATAAAACATAAATGTTAAATATAAAACTAATAAAATACATATACAAATCATCTATTTTAAATATTTTATTAATACGTACATTCTCCTGGGTGGTGCAAACGGTTAAGCACTGGACTACTAGCCAAAAGGATGGGAGTTTGAACCCACACAGAGGTGCCTCAGAAGACAGGCCTAGCCATCTGATTCTGAAAGGTCACATCTTTGAAAACCCTATGAAGCAGTTCTACTCTGTACACATGGGGTCACCATGAATTGGCATTGACTTGATGGCAATTTACATCAACTGTCATTTCTAGACTATGTATTTCCTTGGGTGAGGAACCCTGATTTTTTTGGTTCCTCAGAAAATCACAAGAATAGTAAGGAAGAAATACACAGCTTGATACATCAAACTTAAACTGCAAAACAATGAAGATTAAAAAAAATTAAAAGAGTAAGAAAAAATGTTTCCCACAAAGGAACAATGAAACTGACTCAGAATTGTCAACAGCAAGTATACAAAATAATGGAATAAGACATACAAAATGCTGAGAAAAAGCAGTCAGTCAAGAAATATAATATCAACTAAAATATCACTCACCAAGGAGAGAAAAATAGACATTTTTCAGACCAACAAAAATTTGTCATCATTAAATACATTTCTAAAAATGTTCATCAGAAAGAAAGAAAATGATCAGAGAAGGAGGGTGTGAGATACTGGAAGGACTACAGATTTTTTTTTTTTTTTTAACAGTGAAATTGTTGTTCTAATAAGCAATTGTTGCTGTTAGTTGCTATTGAGTAAGCTCTAACTAATGGTGACCTTATGCACAACAGAACAAAATGTTGCTCAGTCCTGTGCCATCCTCCTGATTGTTCGTATGTTTTAGTTCACTGTTGCAGCCATCTCATTAAAGGCTTCCTTCATCTTTGCTGACCCACTACTTTACCAAACAGAAGTGCTTTTCTAGCAATTGGTCTTTCCTGATGTGTACAAATTAAACAAGCCAAGATCTAACAATCTCCACCTCCAAGGAACATTCTGTTTGTATTTCTTCTAAGACTGGTAGTTTGTTCTTCTGCATACTACAGTACATTAAATATGCTTTACCAACACCACCATTTGAATGCATCAATTCTTCTTCTTTCTTCCTTTTTCATTTTCCAGCTTTTGCATACACATGAGGTGACTGAAAAGATCATGGCTTGGATCAGGTGCAACTTAGTCATATAAGCAATACTCACTGAATGTATAATACGTTAGGAATAATGTTTGAACTGTAGAGTTTTTATTTTAGTGAAAAATAATCCCAGACACTCTAAAGTTTACCATTCAGATTCTAATAGTTCAAATGTCTTTTGTTTGGGGGTGGAGGGAGAATATCAAGCTATTGATTCACTCTAGACACTTTTTTTTCTACTCTAGACATCTTTACGTTAAATATAAATACGATAATTTTGAGGGTAACCACTAAATTAATAGAAATCAATAGTACAACAAGTATAAATGGTGTAATAAGAAAACCCTAAAGGAAAACAACAACACATACACAAACACACACACACACAAAACAATGACTGAAAGAAACCAATAGAAAGCAAGAAACATGGAACTTAGTAATAACAAGCAGAAAAAATATGGGAGACCTAAAATGTAAAATGAAAAAATAGGATGAAACAAATCCATATATATTAACTAAAAACATGAGCCAGTATGCTCCTAAAAAAAGCACTTTCAAAATATATAAAACTAGGAAGATAAGTTGAGAAATCACAATCAGAGTGGGTTTTAACATCATCTCTCTTGGTTAATAAAATTTTAAGCAGACCAAGTATCAATACATCTAATGTATAGTATACGCACAGTGTTCTCCCCCCTGCCACATATGCAACACACATGCAGAGAATTATACATATTCTTTTTGATATCATGGCAATTTCAATAAAACTAATCACTTTCCAGGCCATTAAGCAAATCATAACATATTTTAAATAATTGGTAAAATATATATACCATATTTATTGACCACAATGCTGTTAAATAGGATTAACAGAAAACAGATAAAAGCAGCTTATGCATTTTATATTTTAATAAAACATATATCTAAATAATTTATGGGTGAAAACATAATAGAAATAAAAATATACTTACAACTAAGTGATAAGAAACCTACATTCCAAAATATATGCTATGCAGCTGTAGATATATTTATAGCATTGAATGCCTACATTAGAAAGGAAGAAAAGTTAAAAATGAATAAGCTACCGTCTCACTTAAAATGTTCACAAAATAAAAAATATAAATATATAGCACTGAATCCCTATATTAGAAAGGAAGGAAAGGTTAAAAATGAATGAGTTACTGTCCCACTTAAAATGTTCACAAAATAAAAAAAGAAATGAAAGTATAGCATAATATGGCAGAAAGGAAATAAGAGTAGAAATTAGTGAAACAAAATAAAGTGTTAAAAATGAACAAAATCAAAATTTGGTTCTTTAGCGACAATAACATGGAGAAACATTTGATCAATTAAAAAGATAGAAACAGAAAACAAATATTGCAAATTTTTATTTTTTCAGAATGGTTTCTTTTTTTATTGTGCTTTAGGTGAAAGTTTACAGAGCAAATTAGCTTCTCATTGAACAATTAACTCAAAAATTGTTTTGTGAACAGCCTGGTACTGGTACAATGACAGATACATTGACCAATGGAACAGAATTGAGAACCCAGATGTAAATCCATCCACCTACAGT
>NW_004443938.1:31404503-31416615 GCF_000243295.1 Trichechus manatus latirostris
CATGTTGTGGGGTTGTTAACCAATGTCATAAAACAATATGTGTACTACTGTTTCATGAGAAACTATTTGTTCTGTAAGCCTTCACCTGAAGTACAGTAAAAAAAAAAAAATTGTTTTGTGACATTTGTTGCCAACCCATGATGTGTCAACACTCTTCCCTTCTCAACCTTGAGTTCCCCATTTCCATTTGTTCAGTTTTTCCGTCCCTTCCTGCCTTCTCGTCTTTGCTTTGGGGCTAGTGTGCCCATTCAGTCTTGTATTCATGATTGTTTTACAGTCCTGTCTAATCTTTGGCTGAAGGGTAAACTTCAGCAGTGACTTCAGTGCTGGGTTAAAAGCGTGTCTGGGGATCAAACTCTTGGGGTTTCTCCAATCTCTGTCAGACCAGTAAGACTGGTCTTGTTTGTAAGTTTGAATTTTGTTCTACATACGTTTTTCTCCCACTCTGTCCAGGACCATGTATTGTGATCCCTGTCAGAGCAGTTGTTGGTGGTGGCCAGGCACCATCTAATTGTTCTGACCTCAGTCTGTGGTATTTGTAGTCCATTAGTCCTTTGGATTTATCTTTCCCTTATGTCTTCTTCAATAATGTTTTACTTATCCAGGGCCTCTTTCCTTTCTATACAAAGCTAATGATTAGTTTTTCCATCTCGTTAAAGAATGCTGTTGACATTTGGATCAGGACTGCATTGTATTTATAGATTGCTTTGGGTGGAATTCACATTTTCACAATGTTGAGTCTACCTATCCATGAGCATGGTATCTTTTTTCCATTTATGTAGGTTTCTTTTGGTTTCTTACAGTAGAGTTTTGTAGTTATCTTTTTATAGGTCTTTTACATCCCTGGTTAGATTTATTCCTAAGGCTTTTATTTTTTTAGGGGCTATTATAAATAGTATTGGAGCCCTGGTGGTTAAGAGCTATGGCTACTAACTAAAAGGTCAGCAGCTCAATTCCACCAATTGCTCCTTGGAAACCCTATGGGGCAGTTCTACTCTGTCCTATAGGGTCACTATGAGTCGGAATCAACTCAATGGCAACAGGTTTTTTTGTTTTGTTTTGTCTTTTTTATAAATGATATTACTTTCCTGGTTTCCTTTTCGTAGTTCTCTTTATTGGTGTATAGAAATCCAGTTGATTTTTTTATGTTAATCTTGTACCCTACTACTCTGCTGAATCTTTCTTATTAGTTCCAATAGTTTTCTTGCGGAGTCTTTAGGGTTTTCCATGTATAATATGATATCATCCGCAAACAGGGACAGTTTAACTTCTTGATTACCAATTTGGATGCCCTTTATTTCTTCTTCTTGACTTACTGCTCTAGCTAGGACTTCCAGAACAATGTTAAATAGGAGTGGTGATAAAGGGCAACTGTCTTAGTCATCTAGTGCTGCTGTATCAGAAATACCAAGAGTGGATGACTTTAACAAAGAGAAGTTTATTCTCTCACAGTCTAGTAGGCTACAAGTCCATATTCAGGGCATCAGCTCTGGAGGAAGGTTCCTGTGATGCATCAGTCTTCTCTTAGTCTGGGAGCTTCCCTATGCAAGAACCTCAGGTCCAAAGTACACCCTCTGCTCCCAGCACCGCTTTCTTGGTGGTATGAGATTCCCATGTGTCTCTGCTCACTTTTCTCTTTTAGATCTCAAAAGAGATTGGATTAAGACACTATTCAATCTTGTAAACCCCATCAGTATAACTGCCACTAAATCATTTTTTTAGATCATAGTGATTGAGTTAACAACACATAAGGAAATCACATCAGATTACAGAATGGTACACAATTATACAATACTGGGAATCATGACCCAGCCAAGTTGACAGATACTTTGAGGGGACACAGTTCAATCCATGACAGCAATCATGTCTTGTTTCCCTTCTCAAGGGGAATGTTTTCAGCCTCTCTCCACTGAGAATGACGTTGCCTGTTGGTTTTGTATAGATGCCGTTTATTATGCTGAGGTATTTCCCTTTTCTTCTTATTTTATTGAAAGCTTTTATCAGGAATTGGTGTTGGACTTTATCAAATGACTTTTCTGTGTCAATTAAGATGATCATGTGATTCTTTTATTTATGTGGTGGATTACCTTGTTTGATTGTCTAATGTGTAACCATTCTTGCATACCTGGTATGAATCCTACTTGGTTGGGGTGTATTACTTTTTTTATATGATGCTGAATTCTACTGGCTAGAAATTTATTGAGAATTTTTGTATATATATTCATGAGACATATTGGTCTGTAATTTTCTTTTTTTGTGTGGTGTCTTTACTATCAGGATTATACTGGCTTCATAGAATGGATTCGGAAATTTTCCTTCCTTTTCTATGTTCTGAAATAGTTTGAGTACTACTGGTGTGAGCTCTTCTCTGAATGCTGGTAGAATTCTCAAATGAAGCCATCTGGACCAGAACTTTATTTTATTTTTTGTTGTTGTTGTTTTTACCTTTTCAATCTCTCCTCTTGTTATGGGTCTGTTCAGATTTTTACGTCAGTTGAAATTTATCCATTTCCTCTAGATTTTCAAATTTGTTGGAGTACAGTTTTTCATAGTATTCTGTTATGATCGTTTTTATTTCAGTTGGGTCTGTTGTAATTGTCCCAATTTTATTTCCTATTTGGGTTATTTGCACCCTCTCTTGTTTCTCTTTTGTCAATTTGGCCATTGTTTTGCCAATTTTGTTGATCCTTTCAAAGAATCAACTTTTGATTTTGTCGATTCTTTCTACTTTTTTCTATTCTGTTCCATTTATTTCTGCTCTGATCTTTATTATTTTCTTTCTTCTGGTGGCTGTGGGCTTCTTTTACTGTTCTCTTTCCATTTGCTTGAGGTGTAAAACTAACGTTTTGATTTACTCCTTTCTTCTTTTTTGATGTGTGCATCTATTGCTATAAATTGACTTCTGAGCACTCTCTTTGCTGTGTTCCAAAGTTTTGGTCTGATGTGTTTTCATTCTCTTTTGATTCTAGGAATTTTGTGATTCCATCTTTTATTTCTTCAATTAAAACATGGTTTTTAAGCAAAGTGCTATTCAGTGTCCATGTATTTGATTTTTTTTCCTTCCTGTTCCTGTTCTTAATTTCTACTTTCATGGCATTGCGATCACAGAAGATACTTTGTATTATCTCAATATTTTGGATTTTGTTAACGGTTGCTTTGTGCCCTAAGACGTGATTGATTCTGGAGAAAGTTCCCTGTGCATTGGAAAAGAATGTATACTTTGCTGCTTTTGGGTGGAGTGTTCTATATATGTCTATGAGGTCAAGTTGGTTGATTGTGGCCTTTAGATCTTCTGTATCTTTGTTGAGTTTCTTTCTAGATATTCTGTCCTCTACTTAAAGGGGTGTATTGAAGCCTCCTGTTATTATTGTGGAAATGCCAATTTCTCTTTTCAGTGCCGTTAAAGGTTTTTTTTTTAATGTTTTTTGCGACCCACATTGGGTGCATAGTATTTATTATGGGTATGTCATCTTGGTAGATTGTCCCTTTAATCATTATATAATGTTTTTCTTTGTCTTTTATGGTGGATTTTGTCTAAAAGTCTATTTTATCTGATATTAGTATTGTCTCTCCTGCTCTTTTTTGGTTGATGTTTGCTGGATATATTTTTTCCATCATTTGATTTTTAATATGTTTATGTGTCTGTTTCTAATGTGTGTCGAAGACAGCATATTGAAGGTTTTTTTTTTTTTTTTAATCCATTCTGTCACTTTTTATCTCTTTATGGATGCATTTAAGCCATTTAAGTTCAGTGTGATTATCAATAGGTGTGAGTTTATTGCTGTCATTTGGTAGTGCTTTTTTTTTTTGTGGTATTGACATTTTATATGTTCCTCTTACTCTGCTGTGCTGAGTTTCTTTTGTTTGTGGAATTTGTTTTCATTTGTAGATTTTGTGTTTACTGAGACTTCATGCTTTTCTTTGTTATTTTGATGAGTAAGTTTGTTAACTTTCTTTGTGGTTACCTTGAAATTTACCCCTATCTTTCTAGGTTTGAACCAGTCTTTTATTACTTCTTATTGCCATGACTTCCTCTCCACTTGAAAGTTCTATACCTACACCATTTATTCACCCTTTTATTGTTCTGATGTTGTTGTTGTTTACATATTGACATCTCTGCTTCCCTGTTGTAAATCTTTTAGTTTTGTTTTATCCTTGAGAGTTCATTATCTGGGATGGTATCTAGCTGATGCTGACCTGAGTCCTAGATTCAGGTTGTTGTCTAATGTTGCTGGTTCTCTAACCTATCAACTTCCTTTAATAATTCTTGTAAGTTTAGTTTGGTTTTTACATATTTCCTTAATTTCTGTTCATCTGGAAATGTCCTAATTTTGCCATCACATTTGAGCAAGAGTTCTGCAGGATATCAGCTTCTTGGATGATCAGCTTTTCATCTTTCATGATATTAGGGAAGTGTTGTCAGCACATCTTCAATGATCCGCTCTGCGTTTCCCATTTTCTCCTCCTATTCTGGAACTCTGATTACAAGCAAATCTTGATTGTACCGCACATAGTTCTAGGGTTTTCATTTTTTTTTTCAATCTTTTCTCTGATTTTTCCTCAAAGTGGCATCCATGGATTTAGCTTCAATTTCACTGATCCTTTTGTCCATTGTTTTAATTTGCTCCTAAAACCTTCTATTGTGTTGTTCATTTCTGAAATTTTGTTGTTTATCTTTTGGAATTCTAATTGCTATTTTTGTATGATTTCTAATTGTTTATTTATTTTGATGTTTTGTTCTTATATATTTTCCCAAATTCTTCCATTGCTCTGTATTTTCCCTGATTTTGTTGTATTTTCCATGATTTTGCCTATTTTTTCCTTATTTTTGTCTCTGTTTTCCTCCATCTCTTTCTATCTCTTAGAGAGCCCTGAATATTAGACTTTCAAATTTTCTATCGGGTATTTCTACTCCCTTTTCTTCTACCAGAAGGTCACCTAGTGTTTTATTTTGGTCACTTACTGGAGTCACCCTGTTCTTTTTGTTTTGTTTTGTTTATGTTTTGATATTGTCTGCTGTCTTTGAGACATTCAGGAATTATTTTCTTTGTTGACTGTAGCTTTGTTTTACCCCACTTTTTTGTTTTACTTGGTTATTTCTGGGCAGGTAGGCTTGGTGTATTTTGTTGTTTTCTCATCTGTGGGCACAGTAGTTATCACCACCTTGTCTGAGTGTTTGTGCTGGTCCCACTTGGGGGCATTGCACTTGATGGGGTGGTGACAGGATGCAGCAAGAAGCATGGTCCTGGAGTTTGGGGGTACATGCTTGTTCCACTCAGGGGCATGGCCCTTAGCAGGGCTGAGAGCGGTAAGGGGTGGGGTTTGGGTGTCCGGGGTTCTCCACCAGTCCTGCTCAGGGGTGAGGAACTTGGCTGGGTGGGGCCAGGAGGTGGCACGGGGTGAGGCCTAGGGGTCTGGACCTCTGCACCGATGCCATTCAGGGTCTCAGTTCTCAGTTGGGTGGAGCAGGAGGGTGGTGCAGGGCGGGATCCAGGGGGTCTGGAAGTCTGTACAGGTGCTGTTTGGTGGTGCAGCAATTGGTGGCCTGTGCAGAGAGGCAGGAGGGAAAAGAGAGGATGCGATGTGTGGAGTTAAGTGGGAGGGAGAAAGAAAAAAGAGAAGAGAGAGAAAGCAAAAAAATGGCAGCACGGCAGGTGCCAGCAGGTGGGGGTGGGGCAGACCCATGGAGGCCATGTGCCAATGGCTTTCTGGTTGAGCAGTGTGGCATGGCACATCAAGATAGGTCGGAGGCAGCACATGGGGCTATTAGTGGGAAGAAAGGAAAGGAAGGAAGTGAAAGAGAGAGAAGAAACAAACAAAAAAATATGGTGCTGAGGGAACCAGCTGTTGAGGGCGGGGCACAACCAGGGTGGTGGTGAACTTGTGTCTCACCTGGTGATGTGGCATGGCCAGTAAGGAAGGGTCAAGGGAAGAGCAAGGGGCTAGGTGGGAGGGAGAAGGAAAAGGGAGGAAGGGAAAGAGAAAAAAAAAATATATATATACATACGTTTTGCACTGAAGGAGCTGGCTGGTGGGGGTGGGACAGACCCAGGGTCACAGTGAGTTGGTGTCTTTCCCGCTGAGCTACTGAAGATCATTGGAAAGTGCCAGAGGCAGCATACATGGAAGAAGGGTGAAGGGTGGGAAAGTGTGTATCTCTGGTTACTGGATGCTCTGTCTCCTGTTGAGAGCTCCATGAAGTTGCCTTCCTATATTCCCTGTCCAGGGTCATTGCTGGCTGTGCTCCAAGGTGGCGAAGCTGTGCCACATTAGCTGGCAGAGGACATACATCCATAGCTCTCCTTGTTCTTTGTTCTCTGTCAACTTCTTCTTCCATTCAGTGCTCAATCTACTTCTTCATGCCTTCCTTTGATGCTTTGGGTTCCAAGATTGACGTTTGTAACTGTTTTACTTAGTTTTTTTTTTTTTTGTCTTTGCTGCAGAGGGATGGCATGGTGCCTCTGTCTATATCTCCATGTTGGCTATGATGCAAATTTTTAAAAAAGCTTAAAGTATAGCTTTATATGAGAAAAATGTAAGCTAATAGTTTAAATAAATATGAAAATTAGGTGAAATGGAAAGTTTTGATAAAATGTAAACAACTAAAAAATATTCAAGAAAAAAAATACAATACCTTACTTGTCCTATAAGTTTTAAATAAATTGAATCCCTAGTTTAAAATCTTTTCACAAGGAAAAACAAAGTCTAGATCATTTTAAAAGCAAACTCTATTAAATTTTCAAGAAACAAGTATTTTCAATCTTATGTAAAGAAAGTAAATACTCTCCAACTTATGTTATTAGCATAACCTTGGCACCTAAATCAGACAAGGACACTCATAAATATAAATGAAAATCCTTAATCAAATAGTCACCAACTGAATAACATCACCATATATATAAAACGCTGTGCATCATGATCAATTGGTTTATTTCAGATAAGCAAGATTAGTCAAACACTATAAAATTTGCTTACAACAATGACATTGAGAGAGAAAAAAAATTAAATAGAGTTAAGGCAAGTGCTACCCCAGGAAAAGATGCTACAAACATTAACTGACAAAGAATTTGAACGTAATTATGTAAATTAAAAAATACAAAAGATAATCCAATAGAAAATAGTCTCAAAATATATGAATAGCTCTTTCATAAAAATGAAAAACAAATATCCCATAAATATATGGAAATATTTCTTAACATACTAGTATTTAAACCAAAACTTGATCACATTGAGTTGATTCTGACTCATGGTGACCCTATGTGTTACAGAGTAGAACTGAGCTACATAAGGTTTTCTTAGCTATAATCTTTATGGAAGCAGATCTGCAGATCTTTCTTCTGCAGCCCTGTGGCCAAGTTCAAACAATTTGCACCAACCAGGGATCTTTACTAATATTTAGGGGAATTCAAAATAAAATGAGATACCATTTCATATCCAAGACATTGGCAAATATTAAATGTAAGTGCCTTTTAGGGAAACATGGATGAGGGGAATCACTGGAATTAAATCTAAATTATTCCAATATAGAAAAAAAAAAGTTATTTAAAAAATTTAGTGCCAGACTTCCGAGTAACATAGTGCTATAGACAGAAGCACCATGCCATCCCTCCACAGCAAAGATACAAAAAACTAAGTCAAACAGAGGCAAACGTCAGTCCTGAAACCCTAAGCATCAAATGAAGAGATAAAGAACTCAGCCAAGCACCGAATGGAATAAGAAACTGGAAGAGAACAGAGTGAGGATAGATACATGCAGAGGTCCCCTACATCTAACACAGTGCTGATCCACCATCTTGGACTCCTGTCGGAGATCAGTGAACAGGGGGTACGAGAAAGCAGCTTCACTAAGCTTCCAGAAGGAGACAGAACAACCAGTAACCAGCGATATGTTTTCCCACCCCCCACCCTTCTTCACCCCACTTGGTCTCTTCTGCTTGCTGCAGCCAAAGTCTCTTGGCCGGGAATCATAAGCTTTACCCTGGTGTCACTTAGATTCCACCTGCCTGCATTGGCTGACTCCCTGAGTGCCATTTGTTGGCTGCTGGTGTTGCTTTTTTCCTTCTTTTGATTTCTTCCATACCTCTCACCACCTCCCCCTTCTTTCTCTCAAATACCTGGCTCTGTGCGCCATCTTTGCTTCTTCCTGAAAGGCTACAAAACACTGCTTGAATTGTGAAGCTGCTGACTGGACCGTGCCACCACGCTGGTGAGATCCCTGGGGCTTTTTTGTTTGTTTTGATTTGTTCTCTTTTGACTTATTTGATGTTTGTTTTCTTTTTCTTTTCTCGGCTTGGAGTGCCTTCTAGCCAGGCAGTGCTGTGCAGGTTGGGAGCTACTCCCTTACTCTGTGCAGACACACAATGGGTTTTTTTCTTGGTTTTTTGTTTGTTTCTTTGTTTTGTTTTCTCTCTTTTCCCCTTTCTCTCTTTTTTCATTTCTCAGTTTGTCGTCTCTATATACTTACCTTCTTCTCCTGTCTCCCAAATACCTGGTGCCGTGGGATACTTCTACCCATCTAGCCAGGCTGTACTTCATGGTCTGGGAGCAACTTCCCCAGTCCTTGTAGCCACACTGGTCGGATCCCTAGGGACCTTTTTCTTTTCTTGTCTTTTTTTTTTTTAATTTTTTTATTCACTTTTACCTTTTTTCTTTTTCATTTTTTTCCTATTTGTTTTTCTCCATTTCTCAGTCTCTCAACTCTCCAGTCCAATGGCAAGCTCCCCTAGCACTCTTTTTTGTTTGTATATATATTTTTGGCTCCAGTTCCTCTCTCCTCTTTCTCCTTTTTCCCATACCAATTGTCTTAGCCATCTAGTGATGCTCTAACAGAAATACCACAACTGGATGGCTTTCACAAAGAGAAATTTATTTTCTCACAGTCTGGTAGGTTAGAAGTCCAAATTCAGGGCGTCAGCTCCAGGGGAAGGCTTTCTCTTTCTGTCGGCTCTGAAGGAAGGTCCTCATCATCGTCAGTCTTCCCCCAGACTAGGAGCTTCTCTGCACAGGAACCTGGGGTCCAAAGGACGTGCTCTGCTCCTGGTACTCTTTTCTTGGTGGTATGAGGTCCCCAACTCTCTGCTTGCTTCCCTTTCATCTCTTGAGAGATAAAAGGTGGTGCAGGCCACACCCCAGGGAAACTCCCTTTACATTGGATCAGAGATGTGACCTGGGTAAGGGTGGCATTACAATCCCACCCTAATCCTCTTGAATGTAAAATTACAATCACAAAGTAAAGGACAACCACACAACACTGGGAATCATGGCCTAGCCAAATTGATACACACATTTTTTGGGGAACACAATTCAATCCATGACACCAATCTTAGCTCCACACATCACAGTCTCCCCACTCCTTCCTGCCTACCTGCACTGTAAATCACACTCAAGCAGCACAGGCACAGCCTATGGGAACCTGCCCTGCACTGATTACCGGCCCATCCAGTTGGCTGTAGTATGTGCCACAAACAACCCATCCTAGCAACTCCCCTTCAGCTGGACTTGCCCTGCTGTACCATAACTGAGTGACTAACCCTGCCCATTGGAGAAAGAGGAGAAAAGTATCATGCCTACAGACGAGGAAACAACAAAGAACATACAGTTTGCCTGCTCAGACATAACCAAATAAAACAAAAAAAGCAGGACAAAACAAACAAATGTACAATCAATAAATGAGGAAAATAACTACTGAATGTCTTAAAGACAGCAGACAATATCAAAACGTATACCAAAACAGGACAGAATGGTTCCAATAGGCATCCGAAATAAAATACCAGATGACTTTCCTGTAGAAGAAAAGGCACTAGAACTACTTGATAGGGAATTTAAATCTCTAATATTCAGACCTAGCCAAGAGTTGAAACAAAAATTCATGGAAAAGGCAGACAAATAAATGGAAAATACAGACAAAAAAACTGAAGAATTCAGGAAAATAATGCAGGAACAAAATGTTAAAATAAATTCACAACTAGAAATCATACAAAAACAACAATTAGAAATCCAAAAGATAAACAACAACATTTCAGAAATGCACAGTGTCATAGAAGGACTGAGAGGGAGGTTTCAAACAATGGAAGACAGAATCAGCGAAATTGAAGACAAACACTTGGATACAGCTCTTTTCGAGGAAAATCAGAAAAAGGAACAAAGAAAAATGAAGAAACCCTGAGAATGACGTGGGATATAATCAAAAGCAAAAATCTGTGAGTGATCAGAGTTCCAGAACAGGGAGACAAAACAGAAAACACAGAGAGGATAATTGAAGAACTGCTAAGAGAAAACTTCCCCAATATCATGAAGGATGGAAAGCTGGCCATCCAAGAAGCTCAACGAACCCCATATAGGATAGACCCCAAAAGAAAATCAACAAGGTATATCATAATCACACTTGCCAAAATCAAAGACAAACAAAGAAAACTGAGAGCAGCTCGTGAAAAACAAAAAGTTACATACAGAGGAGAAATAATAAAACTTAAGCTCAGATTATTCGGCAGAAACCAGGCAGACAAGAAGGCAACGGCATGACATATATAAAACCTTGAAAGAGAAAAACAGTCATCCAAGAGTAATATATCCTGCAAAACTCTCATTGAAACATGATGGTGAAATTAGGACATTTCCAGATAAACAGAAATTAAGGGACTATGTAAAAACCAAACCAAACTTATAGTAATTATTAAAGGGAGTCCTTTGACCTGAGAACAAACAACATCAGACCACAGGCTGAATCTAGGATGCAGTCTCGTACTAGCCAGATGTCAACTTAGGAAATGAACTTTCAAGGACTATCCAAAACCAAAAGAATTATAACAGGGAACCAGAGAGGTTAATCTGTAAATGACAACATCAGAACATTAAGAGAGGGAATAAATTGTGTAGGTATAGAACCTGCTAATGGAGAGGAAGGCAAGGCGATACCAAGTAATAATAGACTGGTTCAAACTTAGGAAGATAAAGGTAAATTTCAAGGTAACCACAAAGAAAATTAACAAACATACTCATCAAAGTAAAGAAGAAAAATATGAAGTCTCAGTAAAAACAAAACCTACAAAAACAAAAGAAATTAAAAAAAAACACAAACAAAAGGAATTCAGCACAGGAGAGTGAGAGGAACAAAGAAAACGTCAGCACTACAAAAAAAATTCACTACAAAATGACAGCCATAAACTCACACCTATCAATAATTACAATGAATATAAATGGCCTAACTGCACCGATAAAGAGACAAAGAGTGACAGAATGTATAAAAAAAAAAAAGCCATCAATATGCTGTCTACAAGAGACACACCTTAGAAACAAAGGCATAAATTTATTAAAAATCAAAGGATGGAAAAAAATATATCAAGCAAACAACTAACAAAAAAGAGCAGGAGTGGAAATACTAATCTGAGGTAAAATAGAGTTTAAAACAAAATCCACCATAAAAGACAAAGGACACTATATAATGATTACGAGGATGATCCATCAAGAAGACATAACCATAATAAACATCTACGCACCAAATCATAGGACTCCAAAATACATAAAAATAATAAAAAAAAACTCTAACAGCACTGAATAGAGAAGTTGACAGTTACACAATAATACTAGGATACTTCAACACACTACTCTTGGTAAAGGACAGAACATCTAGCCTTGAGGTTCAATAGTGAAGGATTCTGCAGGGAAAGTATTAAACGATGCAGGAAGTGTCAAAAGAAGATGAAGGAATACACAGAGTCAATGAACTGGTCAACATTCAACCATTTCAGGAGGTAGCATGTGATCCAGGAACCTACGGTATTGAACGAAGAGGTCCAAGCTGCACTGAAGGCATTGGGGAGAAACAAAGCTCCAGAAATTGATGGAATATCAATTGAGATGTTTCAACAAATGGATGCAGTACTGGAGGTGCTCACATGTCTATGTCAAGAAATATGGAAGACAGCTACGTGGCCAACCAAATGGAAGAGATCTATATTTATGCCTATTCCAAAGAAAGGTGGTTAAACTGAATGTGGACGTTATTGAACAATATCATTAATATCACATGCAAGTAAAATTTTTTTTTATTTTATTTTATTGTACTTCAGGTGAGGGCTTACAGAACAAATAGTTTCTCATGAAACAGTAGTAC
>NW_004443938.1:31423108-31438751 GCF_000243295.1 Trichechus manatus latirostris
CTTGCCATTGGAATGGAGAGATGAGAGACTATGAAATGGAGAAAAACAGAAAGGGGAAGAGGAAGAAAAGAATGAATAAATAAAAATCAGAAAGGGTAAAGAACCGTAAAGTTCCCAGGGACCCCACCGATGCAGCTATGGGTCTGGAGAAGTCGCTCTCAGGTGTTGCAGTACAGCCTGTCTAGAAGGCATAGAGGTATACAACGTCTGGTATTCAGGGATCAGAAAGAAGGAAGATTAGAGAGATGAGAAACTGAGCAATGAAGAAAGACAAAAAGGGAAAAGAAAACAAAACAAATTAAAAAAAAAAAAAGAACAAGAAATGGCCCCTCAAAAAACAGAAAAAAATAAAAACCAACAAAAAAAGAAATGCTCTCAGGGATCCCTCTGCACCTCTGTGGAAGCTGAAGGGGAGTTCCTTGCCACGCAGCTCTGCCTGGCCAGAAAGGGCTCCCAACTCAAGTAAAGGAAAAGAAAACAAAGAAGTCAAAGCGAGCAAATGAACAGAAGCCCCGGGATCCCACCAGAGCGGTAGCCCAGACCGGGAAGCAGCTCCACACCTGAATGGAGCTCCGCAGCCCCTCAGGAAGAAGCAAAGATGACGCACGGAGCCAGGCACTCAAGCGAAAGGAGGGGGAGGTGGCAAGAGGCAAGTAAGAAATCAAAAGAAGCAGAAAAAAAAAAAAAAGCAACACCAACAGCCAACAAATGGCACTCAGAGAGCCAGCTAGTGTGGACTGTTGTTTCTGGACAAGAGACTGTGTCCACGGGAAGCAGAGGAGGCCGAGTGTGGGTGAAGAAGTGTGGAGAGTGGGAAGGCGTATATCACAAATTGCCGGCGCTCTGCAGCCCCTCAGGAAGAAGCAAAGTTGACGCATGGAACCAGGCACTTGAGTGAAAGGAGGGGAAGGTGGTGAGAGGCAAATGAGAAATCAAAGGAAGCAGAAAAAGAAAAGCAACACTAGCAGCCAACAAATGGCACCCAGAGAGCCGCCCGCTTGGGTGTGTGGAATCAAAGCAGCCGGCACTTCCGGGTCAAGAGACCATGGCTGCAGGAGGCAGAGGAGCCCGAGCCGGGCTGAAGAGGGGTGGGGGGTGGGAAAGCACACACCACAAATTACCGGTTGTTTTGTCTCCCGCTGGACGCTCCGTGAGGCTACTTTCTCGTACCCCCATTTGCTGGTCTCCAATAGGAGTCCAAGATGGTGGATCCACACAGTGTTAGCTGGTAGGGGACCTCTGCATGAATCTCTCCTCGCTCTCCATTCTCTGTCAGTTTTCTCACTCCATTTGGTGCTTGGATGAGTTCTTTATCTCTTCATTTGATGTTTTATGGTTTCAGCATTGTTGTATTCTCTGTTCGGCTTAGTTTTTCGGATCTTTTCTGTGGAGGGAAGGCGTGGGGCTTCTGCCTAGAGTGCCATTTTGCCGGAACTGCCGCAAGTAAAATTTTGCTGAAGATCATTCAAAAGTGGCTGCAGCAGTACATTGACGGGGAACTGCCAGAAATTCAAGCTGGATTCAGAAGTGAATGTGGAATAATGAGTATCATTACTGATGTCAGATGGATCCCGGCTGAGAGCAGAGAATACCGTAAAGATGTTTACCTGTGTTTTATTGACTATGCAAAAGCATTCTACTGTGTGGTTCATAACAAATTATTGACAACCTTGCAAAGTATGGGAATTCCAGAATGGTTAATTATGCTCATGAGGAACCTGTACATAGATCAAGAGGCAGTTATTCGAACAGAACAAGCAGATACTGCATGATTTAAAGTCAGGAAATGTGTGTGTCAGGATAGTATCCTTTTACTATACCTATTCAATCTGTATGCTGAGCAAATAATCAGAGAAGCTGGACTATATGAAGAAAAATGGGGCGTCAGGATTGGAGACTTATTAACAACCTGCCTTATGCAGATGACACAACCTTGCTTGCTGAAAGCGAAGAGGACTTGAAGCACTTACTGATGAATATTAACAACTACAACTTTTAGTATAGATTACACCTCAACATAAGGAAAACAAAAATACTCATAACTGGACCAATAAGCAAGATCATAATCAGTGAAGAAAAGACTGAAGTTGTCAAGAATTTCATTTTACTTGGATCAACAAATAACACCTATGGAAGCAGCAGTCAAGAAATCAAATGATGCATTGCATTGGGCAAATCTGCTGCAAAAGACCTCTTTAAAGTGTTAAAAAGCAAAGAGTTCACCTTGAAGACTAAGGTGCACCTGATCCAAGCCATGGTGTTTTCAGTCACCTCCTATGCATGAGAAAACTGGACTATGAATAAGGAAGACCCAAGAAGAATTGACACCTTTGAATTATGGTGTTGGTAAAGAATAACGAATATACCATGGACTGTCAAAAGAAGGAACAAATATGTCCTGGAAGAAGTACATTCTTAACACTCCTTTGAAGCAAGGATGGCGAAAGTTGGTCTCACATATTTTGGACAGACAAATTATCAGGAGGGATCAGTCCCTCAAGAAGGACATCATTCTTGGTAAAGTAGAGGATCAGCAAAAAAGAGGAAGACCCTCAAGGAGATGGATTGACACAGTGGCCGCAAGAATGGGCTCAAGCATAACAACGATTGTGAGAATGGGGCAGGACAAGCAGTGTTTTGTTCTGTTGTACGTAGTGTCGCTGTGATTCGGACCTGACTCGAGGGCACCTAAAAACAACAACATATAATGCATTATTCTGTTAATATGCAGGCTATTTAATTTATTTAGCGTTTTGTTTGCATTAAGGTTCATGAAAAAAAGTTGGACTGGAATTTAATTTTCATTTTCTGTTTTTGCTTGGTTTTGGTATCAGGATTTTGGGAGAATGTAAAAATTATATAAAATTTCCAGAATATATTATGCTCTGCAACAGTTTAAAAGATGGAAATTTTCTCTTCCTTTGGAGGATGGGGAAGGAGATTCATGTTAGCTAGCTCATCTAGTATTACAGGAATCTTAACTATTCAGTATCATTGGTTATTTCAGATTTCAGTTATTTAAAAATTAATAAATATACACAAAATACACATCTACACACACACACTCTCACATACCTTACTTACTTCCTTTCAATTATTTTCTGCAATTCTCATTTTAATTTCAGCATTCTGCTACACCAGGGATATATTAGTAATTCCGCAGCTCAGTGAAAATAAATTCTGCGACTACCTTGAGAACAAACATACTTGAAGTTAGCTGTTACTTCTCAGTATTATCCTCTCTATGTGTTACCCAAATCCCAGTGGACCACTAAAGAGTTGAGAAGTTGGGTTTGTCTGTTTATTCTCTCATACTGAAACCAAGAAGGGGAAAAAATGACTTTGTGGACTATATTGGGAACTGAACTTTTAGAAACAACTCTTTAAAAGATTTTATTGAAACTAAATAGTTTTCTTTTCTTGTCTCTCCTGTATTTCTCTCCCCCAAACTCATTGCCTAAAATTCTAAAGACCTCATTTAGAAAGCTGAAATAGCGTACTCCTAGGGATGTGAAAACTTTTGAAATTTACAAAATTAAGAAATAAACCTTTAGGACTGAAAGCAAAAGAATGTTTGAATTCTTTTTCTCTCACGCACATGACCCCATTAAAAGTCCCTTTGGAAAAAAATAGCAGAATTGGTAAGCTGCAAAAAACAAAAACAAAAACAAAAACAAAACAACGTTGTGCCCTAAGCGTCAGTCAGTAACTTTATTCCATGGATAGAATGTTTCAATCTAACGGGGTTTCACTGGCTGAGGGCATTGTCAATAGATAGTCAACACTGAAGTCTGATGTTGAGTGGCAGACTCTGGGAGAAAATAAAAGAAGAAAAACACTCTAAGAAGGCATTAAAATATAGAAATATTAAATGAGTGTTCACTTAAATTTATTTCATTTTCTACTTGGCAGACAGTCTCCAATTATTATTTTTACAAATAGGACATTTACATCCTTTTGTTCATTTTAGTATTTATCATTACATATTCCTAATTTGTGTCTTTCCATTTGACTTTTCCATCTACATCATGATTCATTTCTACTTATTAAGCCACTTTTTTCACTTTGCTTCTTTATGTTGGCTAAAATATTATTTTTTTAAAGCTTGCTGTCTTTTCCCTCCTCCCCTTTCTTATGTCTTGCGATATAAGTTTTATATGCTCATTTTCTACAACTTAGGTACATGTTTGGAAGGTTTTAATTGGCTGATTTAAATTTCATGGCAAGGCTAGATCTTCTAGAGAATCAAATTTTACTTTTGGGTTTAAATTATGCATGATAGTGAATATAGGGCATAATTTTAGTGTGAAGCATTCTTTTTTTGATTGGCTTAAAACCACACTTGCTTGTAATGAAAACACTTCAGGGGTTGTTGAAGAAAATAAAAATTTGGGGGGAAAATGTTTATCAAATGATATACTATTTTCACAGAACTACAAATTGCGTTATTCAGTTACAGTAACATTCAGGATCCTAAGTACAAAATAATTAAAGAATTAATAACCTTATTTTTCTCCTGGATTCCTTCAGAGGGGAAAAAAAAAAAAAAAACTAACATTTCCCTTAGTAGTTATTTTTCTTTTCTGCGAATTACCAATTAAAGGACATATAAATAATTATATTCAATAACTATCAAGTCATATAACCAGAACATTTGAGGTATCATAACCATTTAGTGTCTTTAAATCTTAAAACAATGATACCAGTGAGTGTCTTACAATGCATATGCATTTATATAAGGCGTTGGCCTTAGGGGATGGCATTTGCTGTAAGGTAGAATGCAGTGATTTCCCAGTCACCACTCATTTCTAGAATCTCTACACCTTTATGTAATAAACACAGGTGGACATTTTAAAATATATCTATATTTGTTTAAAAAAATCAGTGATAAAAATGGCCACATAAAATGAATCCATTTGATAAATTGCATTTTTAAAATATTCATTTTTCCTGTAAGCATACATAAGTGCAACTGCTAATTATCTACGCAGATTGTAGGAAATAATGATTATTTAGGGATTGAAATAAAAAAATTTCTACTTCTACAAATCAGCAGTATACACATTCTCTCTAAGCAAACCTTATTGACCAACCTTGTCTGATGGAGAAGGGAGATGCAGGTAATTCCATGGAGAGATGTTCTCTGGTAGCATAGTATTTAGACTATTAGCATCTGGAGAGATCTTGGATGAAAAACAAGGAGTACCTGCATCTCAGTGATGCTGCACGGCTGAAGACTGGAGAGTGATTGGGGAAGAAAGGGTTGGTTGTACCTACATCTGGGTATGCTCTGAGACATGGAGTTACTCCATTATTCTCCCTGCCTCTCAAGACACTCATCAATCAAATTGTCATTTTGCAAAAAAAAAAAAAAAGGAGTACAAAGAACTTTCAAATTCTCCACTTGTCTCCAAATATTTTCACATGTCAATGGCATGTCTGCTATTATGCCTCTGTTATGGAGATGGAGAAACAGACTCAAAGAGTTCAATTCAATTGGTCAGAAGATAAACAGGAATCAGGTCATCTGACTCATTGCCCAGTGCTCTTTACTTTCAGTTTACTTTCTTTTTTCATGCTGCATATCAACCTGCTAGACTTTAAAAGAAGTTAGGGAACAAAAAGATAGTTTGGTCATAGGTGAGTATGAACCAATGAAGTAAATGGACTTGAGGTTGGCTATTGTGTCTGCAACATGTTTCAAAAATGATCTTATTTAGCGCTGTTGTAAAATGAATATACAAAGAGTATCCATTGGGAAAAATGTAAAAGAGGATTTTCACCTGTTGCTTCCTTTGAAGTTTATATTGTTTCCATTCTTAATATCCAAAGTAATATTATTCAGAGTAGAAATTTGTAACAGAACCTCTCAATTCATGAGATCAAGTTCAACCCATTTATTATATTTGTAATAAAATTATGTTTACAGTACTCACAGTACTAAGTTCATAGGAGCCCTGGTGGCATAGTGATTAAGAGCTCCGTTGCTAACCAAAAGGTCGGTGGTTTGAATTCACCAGCTGTTCCTTGAAAACCCTATGGGGCAGTTCTACTCTGTCCTATAGGGTCACTATAAGTCAGCATCGACTCGATGGTAACAGGTTTTTTGTAAACCTATAGTACTTCACTTTATTGCAAATAGTTGAGAACTCTGTAAATAGTAGTTAGGGTCAAAAAGAGCTGTGTTTATGTGCCCAGAGTACAAGAATTATTGTCGATCATAGACTAAGTTTTCATTTGTAACCAGCTACCCAGGTACAGTTCACCACTGAGAGAAGTGTTTTTTCAATATGAATCTATTTCCACTGCTGCAAAGCTTTAATGATATTGATAAAGAATTCCCATGTTCCAAAAACTAATTATTATGGTCTGAATTTTGTCCCTCAAAATCATGTTTTAATTTGGCTAGTCCATGATTCCCAGTATTGTTTGATTTTCCACCATTTTGTCATCTGATGTGATTTTCCTATGTGTTGTAAATCCTATCTCTACAATGTTAATGAGGTGGGATTATCAGCAGTTATGTAATGAGGCAGGACTCAATCTACAAAATTAGGTTGTGTCTTAAGTCAATATTTTTTGAGATATAAAAGAGAGAAGCAAGCAAAGACATAGGGGGACCTCATATCACCAAGAAACAAGAGCCAGGGGAATAGTGCCTCCTTTGGACCCAGGGTCCCTGTGCTGAGAAGCTCCTAGAAAAGAGAAAGATTGATGACAAGGATCTTTCTCCAGAGCCAACACAGAGAGAAAGCCTTCGCCTGGAGCTGCTGCCCTAGATTTGGACTTCTAGCTTACTAGACTGTGAGAGAATAAATTTCTCTTTGTTAAAACCATCCACTTGTGAGATTTCTGTTACAGCAGCACTAGATAACTAAGACAGTAATCAACCATTAACATCTTATATCCACTAGTAACTTAAGACAAACTTTATATATATATATATATATACACATATTTTTTTTTTCTAATATGTCTTTAGGAAACGCATTCCCTAAAAGTATTACATAGGAGCTTACCAAGCACAAATAATAGTTAACTAATTTCATTTTTCCTAAAATTACATACTCCAATGATTATGCCCTAGCATTATAATTCTAAAATTCTTTAAACAGGACCATTCATACTCAATTATCCATAACTTTCCTGAGTTCAAGTTTCAGACATAACCTTCCTCAGCCTTCATCTTCCCACATTGAAGCCTCGTGTATCTATACTTTCTCAATGTTGAAAAGTTTAAGATTTAAAATATGACATCATAGGACAATCTCTATATTGAAAACAAATATAAAATAGTTTTATATTGTTTTCCACTTTTTCCTTAAACATGATATTGTATTTGAGAGGCCTTGGCAAAGACTAGATATTGCTTAAGCAGTATACTTTCACAGAATGTTAAACACAAAATTAGGCACATGTTACTTTCATCTAAATATTAATTTTGTGTCATGCTGTTAAATTAATACTGTATGTCCACTCTATCATTACACAGTATAATAATCTTGTAATTCTAATATGCTCTATCATTATACAGTATAATAATCTAACATCCTTAATGCTCTGTTGAATTCCTAAAATATACATTCTGAAATATTTCAATCCTGTGTATTTAGCTTATTTTCATGTCAAAACATCTATGATTTATAGGCAAAAGATGACTAATTTTCCATTTGTTTGGGGACAGGCCACCATTTATAAAGCAAACACACAAATCACTTCAAACAGAGAGGACACTCAAAGCAAAGTGGTGTACTTCTTAACCGATACCCCATGACCTTTCAAGATGAAAGGATAATAGTCATCTATCCAGAGAAGATGGAGAAAAGTTTTGTGTGCTATTTACAAGGTTTAGAGGTCACTTGGTTATGCAGAAAACAGGATACAATAGAAACTGCAGAAAACACCAGAGTGAGGAATCTTAGCTAGATATTTTTCTAAGCTTCCCATTCACCACCAGTTTTCATCTGTTAACAAGTCCCTCTGTTCCCCAAACTAAGGACGCGTTCTGTCTATTGTGTGGCTGGGGTCCCCCTTATGTTCAGCTGTCTATCTCTGCCCTCTTTAGAGTACAAGTAATTGGCCTAAATCAAGAGCCAAATGGCATGCCTAACTCATTCAGCATTCTGGTGATCATATGACAGAGCTTAGAGAATATGAGGGAGGTCTCAAACAACAAAGCAGGATATTATTTTCAGCGAAGTCTTGTGGCTATGTGCACCTCTGTTTGCAAGAACAATTAGAGTCTTTGTTTCCCCTATGATCTAGGAGTCAGCTTGACTGTCCCACTGAAAAAACTCAAAGGAGTTCCCACAGCTTTTCCAAAGCATCCTAGACCATATATAGACCACTCTGTATTTTATCCTCCAAAACGTATGTTTAGGAAAAGTGAGAGATTTCTCTTCTCCACTAATCCAAATTTATTATTTTTATAAATGAAATATAGCTATAATGGCAAAATCTAGATTTAAATAATATGAGGTAACTAAAATTTAGTAAGTGTAACTTTCCTTTTAAACTTATCCAAAATGCAAATATTAGAATTGGGAAATCAAACTCTAAGCTCAACATTATATTTGCTCTTTAATACGTCTATCATATTTGTCTGTTGTTGTGCTCTTCTGTGCGGCCAAATTGATTCTGACTCACGAGTCATATTTGTCTACACTAGTTATCTACCCATATTTTGAAAACAAATCTGAATTTTATTCAAAGATTGAAACTATTCAAAACATAATATTTGTTTTTCAGAGTTGGTGAAACCATATTGTAACAAATTATAGTATGAAAACGTAATGCTGCAGTGGCTTGTGATAAATATAAAGGGAATGCCTCTATACAGACATAAATATAATATACCTTACTTAGTGAATATCAGGGTTAGAGGAAACCTGCAATTATTACCAAGTACTACTAACTTATTTTATAGATGAGGTTTGACAACTTTTTCAAGGTCACAACTGAAAGAACTAGAATCAAATCCATCTGATCCTTCGTTCAATATTCTTCCCCTCTCTTGAGCTTACATGTTGCTAAATCAGAGTAGAATTTCCTATATTTTCATGAATTTTGTGAAGTGGTTATAAATTGCTACCCCTAAGTTAGGTAATCTACCCTCATCATTCTAAAACATGAAGAAAATACTTCAGCTTCCACAAAACCATGAGGCAGCAGGAATAGTAAAGTTAAACTTTCAGATTTTCCCAGGAATTCCTTACATGATCATTTTAAAACCTAAACTACTCAGAATAGGCTTGACTATGTTGTTGTTGTTGGGTGTCATCTAGTCAGTTCCAAATCAAAGCAACGCAGTGTACAATGGGACAAAAGACTGCTTTGTCCTGTTCCATGCTCAGAATCACTATGCTTGAGCCCATTGTTTTAGCCACTATGTCAATCCATTTCACTGAGGGCCTTCCACTTTGTCACGACCATCTACTTTACTAAGCATAATGTCCTTCTACAGGGACTGATCCATCCTGATAACGTGTCCAGAGAATGTGAAACTTAGTCTCACCATACTTGCTTCTAAGGAACATTCTGGTTGTACTTCTTCCAAGACAGATTTGTTTGTTCTTTTGGCAGTCCATGGTATATTCAATTTCCTCAGCCAACATCATAATTCAAAAGTGTTAGTTCTCCTTTGGTCTTTCTTATTCATCGTTCAGCTTCCACATGCATATGAGGCGACTGAAAATACCATGGCTTGAGTCAGGCACACCTTAGTCTTCAAGGTGAACTCTTTGCTTTTTAACACTTTAAAGAGGTCTGTTGAAGCAAATTTGCCCAGTGCAATGAGTCTTTTGATTTTTTGACTGCTACTTCCATGGATGTTGATTGTGGATCCAAGTAAAATGAAATTCTTGACAACTTCAATCTTTTCTTCCTTTATCATGATGTTGCTTATTGGTCCAGTTGTAGGGATTTTTACTTTCTTTATGTTGAGGTGTAGTCCAAAGAGAAGGCTGTAGTCTTTGAACTTCATCAGCAAGTGCTTCAAATCCTCTTCACTTTCAGTAAGCAACATTGTGCCATCTGCATAACGCAGGTTGTTAATGAGTCTTCCCCCAATGCTGATGCCCTGTTCTTCATACAATCCAGCTTCTTAGATTATTTGCTCAGCATACAGATTTAATAAGTATAGTGAAAAGATACAACCCTGACACACACCTTTTCTGACTTTAAACCACGCAGTATCCCCTTGCTCTGTTCCAACAACTGCCTCTTGATCTATGTACAGGTTTCTCATGAGCACAATCACGTGTTCTGGAATTTCCATTCTTTGTAATGTTGTCCATTATTTGTTATGATCCACACAGTCAAATACCCTTGCATACTCAAGAAAACACAGGTAATTGTCTTTGAGGAATTCTCTGCTTTCAGCCAGGATTCATGTGGCATCAGCAATGACAGTCCTCCTTCTACATCCTCTTCTGAATCCAGCTTGAATTTCTGGAAGCTTCCTGTCGATGTACTGCTGCAGCCACTTTTTAATGATTTTCGGCCAAATTTTATTTGCATGTGATATTAATGATAATGTTCGATAATTTCTGCATTCTGTTGCATCACCTTTTTTTGGAATAGGCATAAATATGGATGTCTTCCAGTCCATTGGCCAGATGGATGTCTTCCAAATTTCTTGGCATAAACGAGTGAGCACTTCTAGTGCTGCATCCATTTGTTGAAACATCTCAGTTGGTATTCTGTCAATTCCTGGAGCTTTGTTTTTTGCCAATGCCTTCAGTGCAGCTTAGACCTCTTCCTTCAGTATCATTGGTACTGATCATATGTTACCTAATCATATGTTACCTCCTGAAATGGTTGAACGTCAACCAATTACTTTTGGTATAGTGATTCTGTGTATTCCTTCCAACTTCTTTTGATGCTTCCTGTGTTATTTAATATTTTCTCTGTAGAATCCTTCACTATTGCAAATCGAGGCTTGAATTTTTTTTCTTCAGCTCTTTCAGCTTGAGAAACGCTGAACGTGTTATCCCCTTTTGGTTTTCTAACTCCAAGTCTTTGAACATAACATTACAATAGTTTACTTTGTCTTTTCAAGCCACCCTTTTACTTTATCATTTCTTCCTTTTGCTTTAGCTACTCGACGTTCAAGAGCAAGTTTCAGAGTCTCTTCTGACATCCACTTTGGTTTTTCTTTCTTTCCTGTCTTTTTTAATGACCTCTTGCTCTCCTCATGTATGATGTCCTTGATACCATTCCACAACTTTCCTGGTCTTCAGTCATTAGTGTTCAATGTGTCAAATCTATTCTTCAGATGGTCTGTAAATTCAGGGGGGATATATTCTAGGTTGTACTTTGGCTCTCGTGGACTTGCTCTAATTTTTTTCAGCTTAAACTTGAAATTGTATATGAGCAACTGAAGGTCACTGTAAATTCATGATACTAGTTTATACAGTGTCTTTAATTTTGAAACAAAACTTCAGGTCATCAGAGAAATGTATAAAAATCTGACTGCCTTATTAAAATATTCTAAAATTAATTTTTGAAAATTTATTATTACGTGCATTCAGTAAACTTGGAAGCAAACAATGTATTTTACTCTAAAGTTTATGACACCTGTGGGGAGGGAGGGAGAGGGTTATTCACTAACTAGATAGTAGACAAGAATTATCTTAGGTGAAGGGAAGGACAGCACATACTACCGGAGAAGTCAGCACAACTGGACTAAACCAAAGCTAAGAAGTTTCCTGAATACAACCAAACACTTCAAGGGACAGAGTAGCAGGGGCAGGGGTCTAGGGACCATGTTTTCAGGGGACATCTAGGTCAATTTGCATAACAAAGTTTATTAAGAAAATGTTCTGCATCCTACTCTGGTGAGTGGCATCTGGGGTCTTAAAAGCTTGCAAGCAGCCATCTAAGATGCATCAATTGGTCCCAACCCACCTGAGTAATGGAGAATGAAGAACACCAAAGTCACAAGGAAAGTATTATCCCAAGAGACAGAAAGGGCCACATAAACTGGAGACTGCATCAGCCTGAGACCAGAAGAACTGGATGGTGCCACCAATGACTGTCCTGACAGGAACACAAAACAGAGATCCTGATGGAGTATGAGAAAAGTGAGGTGCAGAACTCAAATTCTAGTAAAAAGACAAGACTTAATAGTCTGACTGAGACTGGAGGAACCTCAGAAAGCATGGCCCCGGGACTCTCTGTCAACCCAGAACTAAAACTTTTCCCGAGGCCAACTCTTCAGACAAAGATTAGACTGGACTATGGGACATAAAATGATACTTGTGAAGAGCGTGCTTCTTAGCTCAAGTAGATACATGAGTCTAAATGGGCAGCTCCTGTCCGGAGGTGAGATGAGAAGGCAGAGAGGGTCAGAGCCATTTGAATGGACACAGGAAATCAGGGGTGGAAACGAGGAGTGTGCTGTCACAGTATAGGGAGAGCAATTAGGGTCACATAACAAGGTACGTACAAATTTTTGTATGAGAGACTAACTTGAATTATAAACTTTCACTAAAAGTACAACAGTAAAATAAAAACAAAATAAGTTTATGACTCCTATTTCCTGGAAGAGAGTAGAGAAGGAAAAGCAAGCTTTTGCACTGTAGATCCACTCTAACCCAGAGCTATTCACGTATTAATGAAACTTAGAAGTAATTTATTGTAATCAAACAAAGTTGTGAAGAAATTTATGGTTGTATCTAGAAATCTATTTTTTTTTTCCAGTTTCTAAAGAAACAAAGTTTACATTCACTATTGTTGTTGTTAGGTGCCATAGAATCTGTTCCTACTCGTAGCGACCCTATAATCAACAGAACGAAACACTGCCCGGTCATGCTCCATCCTCACAATCCTTGCTCTGTTTGAGCCCATCGTTGCGGCCACGGTGCCAATCTATCTCACTAAGGGTCTCCCTCTCTTTGCTGACCCTCTAATTACCAAAGATGATGTCATTCTCCAGGGACTGGTCCTCCCTGATAACACGTCCAAAGTACATGATACATAGTCTTGCTATTCTTGCTTCTAAGGAGCATTCTGGTTGTACTTCCTCCAAGACAGATTTTGTTCATTCTTCTGGCAGCCCATGGTATATTCAATATTCTTTGCCAAAACCACAATTCAAAGGCATCAATTCTTCAATCTTCCTTATTCATCGTTCAGCTTTTGCATTAATATGAGGCTATTGAAAACACCATGGCTTGGGTCAGGCGCACCTTAGTCTTCAAGGTGACATCTGTGATTTTTAACACTTTAAAGAGGACTTTTGCAGCAGATTTGCTCAGTGCAATGAGTCTTTTGATTTCTTAACTGCTGCTTCCATGGGTGTTGACTGTGGATTCAAGTAAAATGAAATCCTTGACAACTTCAATCTTTTCTCCATTTATCATGATGTTGCTTATTGGTTCATTTCTGAGGATTTTTGTTTTCTTTATGTTGAAGTGTAGTACATACAGAAGACTGTAGTCTTTGATCTTCAGCAGTAAGTGCTTCAAGTCCTCTTCATTATTCAGCAAACAAGGTTGTGCCATCTGCATAACACAGGTTGTTAATTAATCTTCCTCCAGTCATGATGTCCCGTTCTTCTTCATATAGTCCAGCTTCTTGGATTATTTGCTCAGCATTCATATTGAATAGGCATGGTGAAAGGATACAACCCTGATCTGCACCTTTCCTGACTTTAAACCATGCAGTATCCCCTTGGTCTGTTTGAACAACTGCCTCTTTATCTGTGTACAGGTTTCTTATAAGAAAAATTAAGTGTTCTGGAATTCCTATTCTTCACAATGTTATCCATAATTTGTTAGGATCCAAGCAGTCAAATGACTTTGGATAGTCAGGAAAACACAGGTAAACATTTTTCTGGTATTCTCTACTTTCAGCCATGATCCATCTAACATCAGTAACGATACCCCTGGTTCCACATCCCCTTCTGAACCTGGTTTGAATTTCTGGCAGTTACGTGTTGATATACTGATGCAGCAGCATTTAAATGATCTTCAGCCAAATTTTACTAACATGTTATATTAACGATATTGTTCTATAATTTCCAATAAATTCAGATGTATCACCTTTCTCGGGATTATGCAAAAATGTGGATCTCTTCCAGTCCACTGGCCAGGTAGCTGTCTTCCAAATTTCTTGGCATATATGAGTGAGCACTTCCAGTGCTGCATCCATTTGTTGAAACATCTCAATTGGTATTCCATCAGATCCTAGAGCCTTGTTTTTCACCAATGCCTTCAGTGCAGCTTGGACTTCTTCTTTCAGTACCATTGGTTCCTATTCATACGCTACCTTCTGAAATGGTTGAAAGTCGACCAATTCATTTTGATATAGTGACAATGTGTATTTCTTCCATATTCTTTTGATACTTCCCACGTCCTTTAATATTTTCTCTGTAGAATCCTTCAATATTGCAACTCGAGACTTGATTTTTTTAACTCTTTTTTTAATTGTACTTTAGGTGAAGGTTTACAGAACAAATAGTTTCAGTATACATATTGTTTTATGACATTGGTTAACAACCCTCATGACATGTCAACACTCTCCCTTCTTCACCCTTTTTTATTTATATTTTTGGTGAAAATATACGTAGCCAAAGATACACCATTTCAAAAATTTCTACACACACAACTCAGTGACTTCGATTACATTCTTCCAGTTGTGCTGCTATTCTCACTTTAGATGAAGTTTTACAGAACAAAATAGATTTTCATTAAACAGTTAGTACACATGTTGCCCTATGACAATGGTTAACAACCTCACTACACATCAACACTGTCCTTACTCAAACTTGAGTTCCCTATCACCAGCTTTCCTGTCCCCTTCTGCCTTCTAGTCCTTGTCCCTGGACTGCTGTGCCTCATTAGTCCCGTTTTGTTTTATGGGGCTGTCCAACTCCCAGCTGAATGGTGAACATTGGAAGTGACTTCAACACTGAGCTAAAAGGGTGTCTGGGGGCCATACTCTCGGGGTTTCTCCAGTCTCTTTCAGGCCAGTAAATCTGCTCTTTTTTTGTGTGTGTTAGAATTTTGTTCTACATCCTTCTCCAGCTGTGTCCAGAAACCTCTGTTGTGATCCCTGTCAGAGCAGTCAGTGGTGGTAGCCAGGCACCATCTAGCTACACTGGACTCAGTTTGGTGGAGGCCTTGGTAGTTGTGGTCCATTAGCCCTTTGGACTAATCTTTTCCTTGTATCCTGTTCTTCTCATTCTAACTTGTTCCGAAGGGGTGAGACCAGTGGAGTCTCTTAGATGGCTGCTCACAGGCTTTTAAGACCACAGATGTTACTCACCAAGATAGAATGTAGAACACTGTGTTTATAAACTGTATTATGCCAATTGAGCTAGATGTTCCCAAGACCATGGGACCCACAGCCCTCCGCCCAGCAATTCAGTCCCTCAGGGAATTTGGATGTGTCTATGGAGCTTCCATGACCCTTCCTTGTACAAGTTGTGCTGGTTTCCCCTGTATTGTGTACTCTCTCACCCTTCACCAAAGATACCACTTATCTATTATCTATTTAGTATTCTCCCCACCCCTTCATCCCTTGTAACCAACAAAGTTTGTTACTTTTTGTGTGTAAACTTTTTCACGAGTTTTTACAATAGAGGTCTCATACAATATTTGTCCTTTTGTGATTGACTTATTTCACTCAGCATAATGTC
>NW_004443938.1:31439397-31440380 GCF_000243295.1 Trichechus manatus latirostris
TTGTTGTAGAGGTGTTGGATTTTCTTGTAGATTATGGAGATTAGACCTTTGACTGACTTGTACTGTCCAAAAACTTTTTCCCAGTCTGTAGGTTCCGTTTTTACTCTTTTGGTGAAATCATTTGAAGAGCATAAGTGTTTGATTTTTAGAAGATCCCAGTTATCTAGCTTATTTTCTGGGGTTTGTGTGTTGATGGTTGTGGTTTGTATCCTGTTAATGCCATGTATTAGGGCCTGTAATGTTGGTTCTATTTTTTCTTCTATGAACTTTATAGTTTTTAGCTTTATATTTAGGTCTTTGATCCATTTTGAATTAGTTGTTGTATACAGTGTGAGGTATGGGTTCTGTTTCATTTTTTTGCAGATGGATATCCAGTTTTGCCAGGACCATTTGTTTAAAAGAGTGTCTTTTCCCCATTTGATGGACTTTGGGCCCTTGTTGAAGATCAGGTAACCGTAGGAGGATGGATTTACATCTGGGTTCTCAATTCTATTCCATTGGTCAATTTTCTGTTGTTGTACCAGTGCCAGGGTGTTTTGACTACCGTAGCTGTATAGTAGGTTCTGAGGTCAGGTAGTGTGAGTTCACCTACTTTATTCTTCTTCTTCAATAGTGCTTTACTTAATTCGGGGCTCCTTCCCTTTCCATATAAAGTTAATGATTAGTTTTTCCATCTCTTTGAAGAATGTTGTTGGTATTTGAATTGGGATTGCACTGTATTTGTAAATTGCATTGGGTAGAATTGTCATTTTCACAATGTTGAGCCTACCTATCCATGCGCATGGTATGTTTTTCAATTTATGTAGATCCCTTTGAGTTTCTTTCGGTAGTGTTTTGTAATTTTCTTTGTACAGGTCTTATGTCCCTGGTTAGATTTATTCCTAAGTATTTTATTTTTAAAGGGCTATTATAAATGGTATTGTTTTCCTGATTTCCTTTTCATCATTCTCTTCATTGGTGTATAGGTATCCAAATGATTTTTG
>NW_004443938.1:31440480-31452091 GCF_000243295.1 Trichechus manatus latirostris
AAATAGGAGTGGTGATAAAGGGCATCCTTGTCTTCTTCCTGTTCTCAAGGGGAATGTTTTCAGCTTCTCGCCATTAAAAGTGATGTTGGCTATTGGTTTTGCATAGATGCCCTTTACTATGTTGAGAAATTTCCCTTCTATACCTATTTTATTGAGAGTTTTTATCAGGAATCGGTGTTGGACTAGGTTGAATGCTTTGTCTGCATCAATTGAGATGATCATGTGATTCTTTTCTTTCCTTTTATTTATGTGGTGGATTACATTGATACATTTTCTAATGTTGAACCATCCTTGCATACCTGGTATGAATCCTACTTGGTTGTGCTGTATTATTTTTTTGATTTGATGGTGAATTTCATTGGCTAGAATTTTGTTGAGAAATTTTGCATCTATATTCATGAGAGATATTGGCCTTTAATTTTTTTTTTTTTTTGGCATCTTTGCCTGGTTTTGGTGTCAGGGTTATGCTGGCTTCATAGAATGAACTCGGAAGTGTTGCTTCCTTTTCTATGCTCTGAAATAGTTTGAGTGGTATTGGTACAAGCTCTTCTCAGAATGTTTTGTAGAATTTTCCAGTGAAGCCATCTGGGCCAGGGCTTTTTTTTTGTTGGGAGATTTTTTTATTAATTTTGATCTCTTCTCTTGTTATGTGTCTGTTCAGATTTTCAGTATCACTTTATTGTAGTTTGGGTAGGCCGTGTGTTTCTAGAAATTTATCCATTTCCTCTAGGTTTTCAAATTTGTTGGAGTATAGTTTTTCGTAATACTGTTATGATCCTTTTTATTTCAGTTGGGTCTGTTGTAATGTCCCCCATTTCATTTCTTATTTGGGTTATTTGCGTTCTCTTCTGTTTTTCTTTTGTCAGTCTGGTCAGTGGTTTGTCGATTTTGTTGATCCTTTCAGAGAACGAACTTTTGGTTTTGTTGATTCTTTCTATTGTTTTTCTGTTCTCCATTTCATTTATTTATGCTCTGATCTTTATTATTTCCTTTCTTCTGGTGGCTGTGGGCCTTTTTTGATGTTCTCTATTTGTTTGAGTTGTGTAGTTAATGTTTTGATTTTGTCCCTTTCTTCTTTTTTGATGTGTGCATCTATTTCTAAAAATTGTCCCCTGAGGACTGCCTTTGCTGTGTCCCAAAGGTTTTGGTATGATGTGTTTTCATTCTTATTTGAATCTAGGAATTTTTTGATTCCATCTCTGATTTCTTCTATTACTCAGTAGTTTGTAAGCAGGGTATTATTCAGTTTCTGTGTTATTGATTTTTTTTCCTTCCTCTTTCTGTTGTTAATTTCTACCTTGATGGCATTGTGCTCAGAGAAGATGCTTAGTATTATCTCACCGTTTTGGATCTTGTCGAGGATTTCTCTGTGGCCTAAGTTGTGGTCTATTCTGGAGAACGTTCCATGTGCATTGGAAAAAAATGTGTACTTTGCAGTTGTTAGGTGGAATGTTCTATACATGTTTATGAGATCAAGTTGGCTGATTGTGCCCTTTAGGTCTTCTGTATCTTTGTTGAGTTGTTTTCTAGATGTTCTGTCCTTTACTGAGAGTGGTGTGTTGAAGTCTCTTACTATTATTGTGGAAATGTCCATTTCTCTTTTCAGTGTCGTTAGAGTTTGTTTTATGTATTTGGGAGCCCTGTCATCGGGTAGATGTTTATTTTTGTTATGTCTTCATGATGGATCATCCCCTTAATCATTATATAGTGTCCTTCTTTGTGTATTATGGTGGCATTTGTTTTAAAGTCTATTTTATCTGACATCAGTATTGCCAATCCTGCACTTTTTTGGTTGCTGTTCGCTTGATGTATTTTTTTCCATCCTTTGATTTTTAATAAATTTACGTGTTTGTTTCTAAAGTGTGTCTCTTGTAGACAGTATATGGATGGATCCTTTTTTTTTATCCATTCTGTCACTCTCTGTCTCTTTATGGGTACATTTAAGCCATTTACTTTCAGTGTAATTATTGATTGATGTGGGTTTATTGCTGTCATTTTGTAGTACTTTTTTTGTGGTGTTGACGTTTTCTTTGTTTCTCTTACACTCTTGTGCTGAGTTCCTTTTGTTTGTGGATTTTTTTTCATTTCTTTTGTTTTCGTAGGTTTTGTTTTTACTGAGACTTTATGTTTTTCTTTATTTTTATGAGTATGTTTGTTAACTTTCTTTGTGGTTACTGTGAAATTTACCCTTATCTTTCTCAGTTTGATGTAGTCTATTATTACTTGGTATCGCTTTGCCTTCCTCTCCATTAGAAGGTTCTATAGCTACACCATATATTCCCTATTTTATTGTTCTGATATTGTTGTCAATTACAGATTAAGTGCTCTGATTCTCTGTTGTATTTCTTTTGGTTTTGGATAGTCCTTGAGGGTTCATTTCCTAGGTTGGTATCTGGCTGGTCCTCCCTCTCTGTTCTCTGTCAGTTTCTGATTCTGTTTGGTGCTTGGCTGAGTTCTTTACTTCTTCATTTGATGCTCAGGGTTTCAGGATTGCTGTTTTCTCTGTTTTGCTTAGTTTTTCAGATCTTTGCTGTGGAGTGAAGGCATGGTACTTCTGCCTAGAGCACCACATTGCCGGAAGTCTAGAGACTTGATTTTTTTACTTCAGTTCTTGCAGCTTGAGAAATGTCGCGTGTGTTCTTCCCTTTTGGTTTTCTAGCTACAAGTCATTGAACATGTTGTTATAATACTTTACTTTGTCTTCCCAAGCCACCCTTTGAAATCTTCTGTTTAGCTCTTTTACTGCATAATTTCTTTCTTTTGCTTTAGCTACTTTATGATCAAGAGCAAGCTTCAGAGTCTCTTCTGACATCCATTTTGGTGTTTTCTTTCTTTCTTGTCTTTTTAATGACCTCTTACTTTCTTCATGTATGATATTCCTTGATGTCATTCTACAACTCGCCTGGTCTTCAGTCATTAGTGTTCAATGCATCAAATCTGTTCTTTAGATGGTCTGTAAATTCAGGTGGTATATACTGTAGGTCATGTTTTGGTGCTCTTGGGTATGCTCTAATTTTTTTCAGTCTCAACTTGAACTCACATATGAATAACTGATGGTTGCTGTGCAGTTGGCCCCTGGTTTTGTTCTGATGGATAATATTGAGCTTTTCTATTGTCTATTTCCACAGATGTAGTCAATTTGTTTCCTCTGTATTCCATCTGGTGAATTCCTCATGTATAGTTGCCTTTTATGTTGTTGAAAAAAGATATTTGCAAAGAATAAGTCGATGGTCTTGCAAAATTCTATCCTGTGATCTCCGGCATCGCTTCTGTCACCAAGGCCATATTTTTCAACTACTGATTCTTCTTCTTTTTTTCCAACTTTTTCATTCCAATCACCAGTAATTACCAATGTATCCTAATTGCATGTTCCATCAATTTCAGACTGCAGAACTTGGTAAAAATCTTCAATTTCTTCACCTTTGGCCTTAGCAGTTGATGGGTAAATTTAAAAGTTAGTTGTATTAACTCATCTTCCTTGTAGGTGTATGGATATTATCCAGTCACTGACAGTGTTGTACTTGGATGTATCTTGAAATGTTCTTTTTGATGATTAATGCAAAGCCATTCCTCTTCAAGTTGTCATTCCCAGCATAGTAGACCGTATGACTGTCTGATTCAAAATGGCCCATACTAGTCCGTTTCAGCTCACTAATCCCTAGGATATTGATGTTTATGTGTTCTGTTTCATTTTTGATGATTTCCAATTTTCCTAGGTACATACTTCCTACATTCCATGTTCCAATTATTAATGGATGTTTGCAGCTGTTTCTTCTCATTTTGAGTCATGGCACATCAGCAAAAGAAGGTCTCAAAAGCATATCTCCATCTACATCATTAAGGTAGACTCTACTTTGAGGAGGCAGCTCTTTCCCAGTTGTATTTTGAATGCCTTCCAACCTGAGGTACTCATCTTCTGGCACAATATCAGACAATGTTATGCTGCTATTTATAAGGGTTTCACTGGCTAATTCTTTTCAGAAGTGGACCACTAGGTCCTTCTTCCTAGTCTGTCTTAGTCTAGAAGCTCAGCTGAAAACTGTCTACCATGGGTGACCCTGCTGGTGTTTAAATACCGGTGGCACAGTTTCCACCAGCACGGCAACATGCAAGTCCCCAGAGAAAGACAAACTGTAAGCCACGTGGGCACTAGAAAAATAAGAATTTGTCTAAAATTAAATGTAATGCATAAATATCAATGTCATAGGCATTAATGAGCTGAAATGGATTGGTATTGCCTATTATGAATCCGACAATCATATGGTCTTCTATACCGAAAATGACATATCGAAGAGGAGTTGAATTGCAGTCATTATCATCAAAAAGAACATTTCAAGATCCATCCTGAAGTACAATGCTGTCAGTGATAGGATAATATCCATATGCCTACAAGCAAGACAAGTTAATACAACTATTATTCAAATTTACTCAGTAGACACTAGTGGCAAATGTGTGGAATTTGAAGATTTTTACCAGCTTCTGTAGCCTGAAATTGATCAATTATGCAATCAAGATGCATTGATAGTTAATTGTGATTGAAATTCCAAAGTTGGAAACAAAGATGAATCAGTAGCTGGAAATATGGCCTTGGTGACAAAAAGGACACCAGAGATCACATGATAGATTTTGAGAGACAAACAACTTTGATTGCAAATATCTTTTTTCAATAACATAAACAGTGACTATACACATGGACCTACCTGGATTGAATATACAGGAATCAAATCGACTACATCTGTGGAAAGAGATGATGGAGAACTTCAATATTATCAGTCAGAACAAGGCCAGGGGCCGACTGCACAACAGACTGTCAATCGCTCATATGCAAATTCAAGGTGAAGGTGAAGAAAATTTAAAAAATCCTCAAAAGCCAAAATATGACCTTGAGTATATCCACTTGAATTTAGTGATCATGCAAGTATAGATTTGACACATTGAACACTAATGACACAAGACCAGACGAGTTGTGGAATGACATCAAGTGTATCATACGTGAAGAAAGTAAAAGGTCATGAAAAAGAAACGAAATAAAAGACCAAAATGGGTGCCAGAAAAGACTCTGAAACTTCCTTTCGAACTTAGAGTAGCTAAAGAGAATAGAAAAAATAGCAATGTAAAAGAACTGAACAGAGGGTAGCAAAGGGCCGCTTGCAAAGATAAACTATTATAACGAAATATGCAAAGATATGGAATTAGAAAACTGAAAGGGAAGAACATGCTCAACATTTCTCAAGCTGAAGGAACTAAAGAAAAATATTCAACCCTTGAGTTGCAATATTGAAGGATTCTATCGGCAAAACACTGAATGATGCAGGATGCAGCAAAAGAAAATGGAAGGAATACACCAAATCACTGTACCAAAAATAATTGGTCAATGATCATTTCAGGAGAAGCATATGATCAAGAACCAGTGGTACTGAAGGAAGAAGTCAAAGCTGCACTGAAGACACTGGCAAAAAAGAAGCGTCCAGGAATTGACAGAATACCAAATGAGACGTTTCAAAGAACAGATGCAGCACTGAAGGTGCTCACTAGTCTATCACCATAAGGTTGGAAGACAGTTACCTGGACAACTGACTGAAGAAATCCTTATTAGTGCCCATTCCAAAGAAAGGCAACCTAAGACAATGCAGAAATTAGCAAATAATATAATTAATATCACAAACAAGTAAAATTTTGCTGTACATCATTCGAAAGCTGTTCTAGCAGAACATCAACAGGGAACTGCCAGAAATTCAAGCTGGATTCAGAAGAGGATGTGGAAAATTGGATATAATTGCTGATGTTAGATGGATCTTGGCTGAAAGCAGACACTACTAGAAATATTTACTTGTGTTTTACTTACTATGCTAAGGCATTCTTTGGATCATAACAAATTATGGATAACATTGCAGAGAATGGGAATTCTGGCTGTGCTCTTGAGGAATCTGTACATGGATCAAGGGGCAATCGTTCAAACAGAATAAAGGGATACTGCATGGTTTAAAGTCAGGAAAGGTGTGTGTCAAGGTTGTATCCTTTTACCATATCTATTCAATCTACTTGCTGAGCAAATAATCTGAGAAGCTGAACTATATGAAGAAGAACAGGGCATCAGGATTAGAGGAACACTAATTAACAACCTGCGTTACACAGATGACACAACCCGTGGAAGCAGCAGTCAAGAAATCAAACGATGAATTACATTTGGCAAATCTGCAAAAGACGTCTTTAAAGGGTTGAAAAGCAAAAATGTCACCTTGAGGACTAAGGTGCACCTGATCCAAGCCATGGTATTTTCAATCACCTCATATGCATGCGAAAACTGGACCATGAATAAGGAAGACCGAAGAAGAATTTACACCTTGGAATTGTGGTATTGGTGAAGAATATTGAATATACCACGGACTGCCAAAAGAACGAACAAATCTGTGTTAGAAGAAGTACAGCCAGAATGCTCCTTAGAAGCAAGGATGGCGAGACTAAGTCTCACATACTTTGGACATGTAATCAGGAGGGATCAGTCCCTGGAAGAGGACATCATGCTTGGTAAAGTAGAGGATCAGCAAATAAGAGGAAGACCTTCAATGAGATGGATTGACACAGAGGCTGCAACAATGGGCTCAAACATAGCAACAAGTGTGAGGATGGCACAGGACCGGGCAGTGTTTCATCCTGTTGTGCATAGGGTTGCTATGAGTGGACGGCAGCTAACAACAACAACAGCCGGAAGAACGAACAAATCTGTCTTGCAAGAAGTATAGCCAGAATGCTCATTAGAAGCAAGGATGGTAAGACTTCCCATCAGGTACTATGGATATTTTATCAGGAGAGACCAATCCCTGAAAAAGGATATCATACTTGGTAAGTCTAATATCAGTGAAAAAGAGAAACACTCTCAATGAGATGGATTGACACAGAGGCTGCAACAATGGACTCAAGCATAACAATGTAAGGATGATGCATGACTGGGCAGTGTTTTGTTCTATTTTACATGGTGTCACTACGAGTTGGAAACAACTTGAGGCCACCTAAAATCAACAACAACAGTACCACTAATACTCAGCAAGGTGCAAATTATAAAATTAAGGTACCATACATTAAACTGGTTAAATTTTAAATCTTGACAACATCAAGTGTTGTGAAGGATAAAGAGGAACAAAGATTGCTGTACTGTTAGCAGTAAAAATGGATAAAATCAATCTGGAGAAATAATTTATAAACAAACAATAAAGATGATGTAATCCTATTAAATCAACATTGTTTAAAATAGAAAAAAAAAACTAAAAACTATCAGTAAACTAAATGCACATCAATAGAATGTGGATAAATAAATTATATTTTAATATAGAAAATACTGTACATCAATTAAAATAAATCAACTAGAGCTACATAATTCAAAATGAACAATATCAAAAATATTTTTAAAAGCAAGTTGCTTAATGATATATACAGGAAAATTTAAAGTTTAAAAACCTGCAAAATTAGCATACTTTGTGAATTCATGCATTTATATCAGTACATAAAATTATACAAATATGCACCCAAATTATGTAAATCATATTCAGGAAAATGGTTACTAATGAGGAAGAATACATATGAGAATTTAATCAGTAATTACAGTGAAACCTGTGAGAGCAGGAACTCAGTGGGATTGCCTTGTTTTTCTGGGTCTTGTAAGTTTTCTATCATTAACAGTCTTAGACCTTTCTTTTGCTCCTTTTAGTAGGAAATGTTCTAGTTTTCTTTTCTGACAGTTTCCACCTTATACAGGTTCCTGCTTTCACAGGTTTTACTGTACCTTTTAATATTTTTAAAAATTCAAAAGAAAATATGGCAAACCATTATAATTTTGATGAATTTGGATGTTTATTTTTGATAAATTTTGGAATGTTTCAAATATTATATATTAAAATAAATCTCCATGATGAATGCCCATCAATTTTTATTCTATAATTCATGGTAAATAAAAAATGAATAAGAATGTCCAATACAATTTTGAAAAAAATGTCAATTGCACAGAATCAATATTTAACATAAACCTTATGAAATGGAAGCATATGTATGAGTAGGACCTAGAAGCATATAAATAAATCAAAAAAAAAGAAATACTTGGAATAAGTATAACAATATGTTGATTTTTAACAAATGATTAAGATGAAAATTATAACAATGGTGAAGTAATACATTCTTTTTTGTGTGTTTATTATTGTGCATTTATTACAAAGCAAATTAGATTCTCATTCCATAGTTTGTATATAAAGTGTTTCATGGCCTTGGCTTCATTCCCCACAATGTGCTAGCAATCTCCTGATTTCCACTCAGGGTTACCCATTTCCTTTCATCCTGATTTTCTACCCCTTTAGATTTATTCTTGAAATAGGAGGCTTCACACTACCTGATTTTAGAACATATTATACCACCACGGTAGTCGAAACAGCCTGGTAATGGTACAACAACAGATACATAGACCAATGGAACAGAATTGAGAATCCAGACATAAATTCATCCACCTAAGAGCAGCTGATATTTGACAAAAGCCCAGAGTCCATTAATTGGGGAAAAGACAGTCTCTTTCACAAATGATGCTGGCATAACTGGATATCCATCTGTAAAACAACTGAAACAAGATTTACAGGGCAAAATGGTGCTCTAGGCAAAAGCACCATGCTGTACTTCAACAGCAAAGATCCAAAAAACTAAGCCAAATGGAGAAAACAGCAATCCTGAAACCGTAAAACATCAAATGAAGAGATAAAGAACTCAGCCAAGGACCAAATGGAGTAAGAAAACAGACAGAGAAAGGAGAGCAAGGAGAGATTCATGCAGAGGTCCCCTATCAGCTAACACAGCATGGAACTGCCATCTTGGACTCCTATCACAAACCAGAAAATAGGGGGTACAAGAAAGCAGCTTCTCGGAGCTTCCAGTAGGAGACAAAACAACCAGTAATTTGCAATATACACTTTCCCACCCCCTACCCTTCTTCACCCTTACTTGGCGTCCTCTGCTTCCAGCGGCCACAGTCTCTTGGCCGGGAAGCACCAGCTGCTTGGATTCCACCCGCCTGCACAGGCTGGCTCCCTGTGTGCCATTTGTTGGCTGCTAATGTTGCTATTTTCCTCTTCTTTTGATTTCTTCCTTCATTCTCACCACTTCCTTCTCCTTTTGCTCAAATACCTGGCTCCATGCGCCATCTTTGCTATTTCCTAAGGGGCTGCGGAGCTCCATCCGAGTGTTCAACTGCTTCCTGGTCTGGGCTGCCATGCTGGTGGGATCCTGGGGCTTTTGTTTGTTTGTTTTGAATTGTTGGTTTCTTTTCCTTTTCTTGAGTTGGGGGCCCATTCTGGCTGGGCAGTGCTACATGGCTTGGGACCTACAACCTCAGCTTGCACAGATGCACAGAGAGATCCCTGAAGGCATTTCTTTTTTTGTATTTTTTTTCTTTTTCTTTTTTTTGGGGGGCTTTTCTTGTTCTTTTTTTTTTTTTTTAATTTGTTTTGTTTTCTTTTCCCTCTTTTTCCCTTTTTGACTTTCTTCTTTACTCAGTTTCTGGTCTCTCTATACCTTCTTTCTCTTTCTACCTGGGGCTGAATACCACTACATCTTCTAGCCAGGCTATACTGCAACACCTGGGAACAACTTCTCCAGACCTTGCACCAGTGGGATTCCTGGGAGCTTTGCTGTTCTTTTTCTTTCTAATTTTTAGTTATTCATTCTTTTTTTTTTTTTTCTTCTTCCCCTTTTTGTTTTTCTCCGTTTCATAGTCTTTCATCTCTCCACTCCAACGGCAACCTCCCCTAGCACTCTATTTTCTTTGTATATTTTTGGCTTCTGTTCCTCTCTCCTCTCTCCCATATCCATTTAGCTCCACACATAACAATCTCCCCACTTCATCCTGCCTACTTTCACCGTGCGCTTAACATCACACCACCAAGCAGCACAGGCATGGCCTACCAGAACCTACCCTGCACTGATTATAGACCTGCCCTGGTGGCTGTAGTAAGTGCCATAAAAATCCCATCCCAGCAACTCCTCTTCAGTTAGACCTGCCCTGCCATACCATATCTGAGTAACTGACCCTGCCAACTGGAGAAGAAGGCAAAAAGATCGTGCCCACAGATGAGCAAACAACAAAGGACACAGAACCCATCTGCTCAGACATAGCTAAATAAAAAAAAGGATGAAACAAACAAATCTACAATCAATAAATGAGAAGAATAACTACTGAATGATCTGAAGACAGCAGACAATATCAAAACATATACAAAAACAGGACAGGATGGTTCCAGCAGAGTCCAAAATAAAACACCAGATGACTTTCCAGTGGAAGAAAAGGCACTAGAACTACCTGATAAGGAATTCAAATCTCTAACACTCAGAATTATCCAAGAACTGAAGCAAAAAGCAGACAAAAATGAGGAAAAAATAGACAAATTCATGGAAAAGGTAGACAAATTCATGGAAAATACAGATTAAAAAAATGGAAGAATTCAGGAAAATAATGCAGGAACAAAATGCCAAAATAAATTCACAACTACAAATTATACAAAAACAACAATTAGAAATCCAAAAGATAAACAACAAGATTTCAGAAATGGACAGTGTCATAGAAGGGCTGAGAAGCAGATTTGAAACGGTGGAAGACAGGATCAGCAGAACGGAAGACAAACACTGAGATACAACTCTGTTTGAGAAAAACTCAGAAAAAAGAACAAAGAAAAATGAAGAGACCCTGAGAGTTATGTGGGATACAATCAAAAGCAAAAATTTTCGAGTGATCGGAGTTCCAGAACAGGAGGAGAAAACAGAAAACACAGAGGATCACTGAAGAACTGCTATCAGAAAACTTCCAAAATATCATGAAAGATGAAAAGCTGGCCATCCAAGATGCTCAACGAACCCCATATAGGATAGACCCCAAAAGAAAACCACCAAGGTATATCATAATCACACTCGCCAAAACCAAAGACAAAGAATCCTTAGAGCATCTCATGAAAAACAAGAAGTCACATACAGAGAAGAAACAGTAAGACTAAGCTTATATTATTCAGCAGAAACCACGCAGGCAGGAAGGCAATGGGATGACATATATAAAACTTTGAAAGAAAAAAATTGCCAGCCAGGAATAATATATCCTGCAAAACTCTCATTCAAATATGATGGTGAAATTAAGACATTTCCAGATAAAAAGAAATTAAGGGAATATGAAAAACCAAACCAAACATACAAGAATTATTAAAGGGAGTTCTTCGATCTGAGAACAAACAACTTCAGCTCATAGGCTGAATCTAGGACACAGGATCGTACCAGCCAGATACCAATCTAGGAAATGACCTCTCAAGGACTATCCAAAACCAAAAGAAATACAACAGGGAATCAGAGTAGTTAACCTGTAAATGACAACAACTTCTGAACAATAAAAGAGGGAATAAACAGTGTATGTATAGAACCTTCCAATGGAGAAGAAGGCAAGGTGATACCAAGTAATAATAGACTGCTTCAAACTTAGACAAGGGTAAATTTCATGGTAACCAAAAAAAAGTTAACCAACATACTCATAAAAATAAAGAGGAAAAATATCAAGTCTCAGTAAAAACAAAAGAAATGAAAAAAAAATCCACAAACAAAA
>NW_004443938.1:31456926-31505808 GCF_000243295.1 Trichechus manatus latirostris
TCTGTAAACCTTCATCTAAAGTGAGAATAGCAGCACAATTGGAAGAGCGGAGCTGATGTCACTGAACTGTGCATGTAGAAATTTTTGAAATGTTGTCTCTTTGGCTATGTATACTTTCATCAAAAAAAAAAAAGGTTGAGAAAGGAGAGTGTTGACATGTCGTGGGGTTGTTAACCAATATCATAAAACAATATGTGTACTACTGTTTAATGAGAAACCATTTGTTCTGTAATCCTTCACAATAAAAAAAAAGAATAATAATTTCAAAAATAAATAAATACATGTATATGGTGCCACAGGAAAAAAAAAAAAAACTGAAACAAGACACATACCTCACACCATGCACAAAAATTAACTTAAAATAGATCAAAGACTTAAATATAAGATCAAAAATGATAAAGATCATGGAAGAAAAAATAGGGACAATGCTAGGAGCCCTAATACATGGCATAAACAAAATACGAACCATAAGTAACAATGCACAAGCACCAGAAGAGAGACCAGATAAATGGGAGCTCCTAAAAATCAAACACTTATGCTCATCAAAAAACTTCACCAAAAGAGTAAAAAGACAACCTACAGACCGGGAAAAAATTTTTGGCTACAACAAATCCGATCAGCGTCTAATCTCTAAAATCTACTAGATACTGCAAAACCTCAGCAACAAAAAGACAAATAACCCAATTAAAAATTAGGCAAAGGATATGAACAGGAACTTCACCAAAGAAGATATTCAGGTGGCTAACAGACAGATGAAGAAATGCTCACGATCATTAGCCATTAGAGAAATGCAGATCAATGCTACAATGAGATACCATCTCACCCCAACAAGGCTAGCATTAATCCAAAAAAACACAAAACAGTAAATGCTGGAGAGGTTCTGGAGAGACTGGAAAACTCATACACTGTTGGTGGGAATGTAAAATGGTACATCCACTTTGGAAATCGATTTGGCACTTCTTAAAAAGCTGGAAATAGACGTACCGTACGATCCAGCTATCCTGCTCCTTGGAATATATCCTAGAGAAATAAGATTCATCACATGAATAGATATATGCACAGCCATGTTCACTGCCGCACTGTTCACAATAGAAAAAAGATGGAAACAACCTAGGTGCCCATTAATGGAGGAATGGATAAACAAATTATGGTATATCCACACAATGGAATACTACACAACAATAAAGAACAATGATGAAGCCATGAAACATCTTATAACACGGAGGAAGCTGGAGGTCATTATGCTGAGTGAATTTAGTCAGTCATAGAAGGACAAATATTGTATAAGACTACTATTATAAAAACTCAAGAAAAGTTTTAAACAGAAGAAAACATTCTTTCATGGTGGGGAGGGAGGGTGAGGGTTATTTACAGATTAGTAGATAAGAATTATCTTAGGTGAAGAGAAGGATAGTACATACTACAAGGGAAGTCAGCAGAACTGGACTAAACCAAAGCTAAGAAGTTTTCTGAATACAATCAAACACTTGAAAGGACAGAGTAGCAGGTGTAGGAGTCTGGGGACCACGCTTTCAGTGGACATGTAGTCAAATGGCATAACAAAGTTTATTAAGAAAATGTTCTGCATCTTGCTTTGGTGAGTGGTGTGTGGAGTCTTAAAAGTTTGCAAGCAGCCATCTAAGATGCATCAGTTGGTCCCAACCACCTGGAGTGAAGGAGAATGAAGAACACCAAAGACACAAGGAAAGTAAAGGGCCACATAAACCAGTCTTCATCAGCCCAAGACCAGAACTAGATGGTGCCCGGCTACCACCAATGACCACCCTGACAGGGAACACAACAAAGAGTCTCTGATGGAGCAGGAGAAAGGTGGGGTGCAGAATCAAATTCTAGTAAGAAGACCAGACTTAATAGTCTAACTGAAACTAGAGGAACCCCAGAAATCATGACCTCTGGATTCTCTATCTGCCAAGTACTAAAACAATGTCCGAGGCCAACTCTTCAGACAGAGATTGGACTGGACTGTGGGACGTAAAGTGATACTCGTGAGGAGTGTGTCTCTTAGCTCAAGTAGATAGAAGAGACTAAAATGGGAGCCTCTGCCCGGAGGTGAGATGGAAAGGCAGAGAGGGTTAGGAGCTGACTGAATGGACATGAGGAATCAGGGGTGGAAAGGAGGAGTGTGCTGTCACAGTATGTGGAGAGCAATTAGAGTCACAAAACAAAGTATGTATAAATTTTTGCATGGCAAAAAAGAAAAAAAATGTTAAGCAAAATTAATCTTTTTTTTTTTTTTAAAGCAGAAGTACTGGAAGGAAATACAGGAGAAAGTATGCATAATTTAAGGATATTTTCATCATTCCTAGAATAAGAGAAAACCAGAAACCACAAGTGAAAATATCAAAATATTTGTGTAAATATATAAAATTAATCTAGGGTAGGATACATATTAAAAAAGAAAAAAGAATAAAATATCAGGAGAAAATATTAAATATTTTAAGCACATATAAAAGCCGAAAAATGCAATTTATAATTGGTAAAGGAGAGATAATTGCCATAGTAAAAATATAAATTGTCAATACACATATCAGAAGATCTCCAGAATTATAAAAGAGACTCAATTGTTTATGCATAAGATTGTCGTAAAAGAAAAAAAATTATATATATAATATTCAATGTTGGCAAAGTTTCCAAAAACGGACCTTCCCATAAATTATTTATTGTTTCATTACTTAGGAAAAATATCTGAACCTACTGGCAGTGTCTATAAATATCTTGAAAAGGACTTTGACCTCACATTATTAGTACTGGAAATTTTGTATGCAGAAATAAATATATGTATTTATAGTTAACAATATTCAACACATTCTGTGTCTGAAAGCAAGGATTTTGGAAACGTCTATGTTTATCATAATAAGTTATGGTAATACATAAAATATACTGAAGCAATCGTTTTTTTAATGAGGCAAAACTGTAATGTTTATTGATAGATTATAGTTGAAACCTGACAGTGTGTCATTATACACATGCAGAGCAAAACAGAAAAAAAAAAATGTTGCAGAGTAAAAAAAAAAAAAAAATGTTGCAGGCCATTGCTCAAGAACAGCAATGGTTGCAAGGGACATAAAAATAACTTTGATGAGCTTAAACTCCAAACAAAGAAGTAGTCAAAGGATTCTGGCTCACATAAATAAAAGGAGCTGCAAACTCAAGCCTCATCAAAGACAATGGTTCCTGGTTACAGTTACTCTGGGATCTTAATAACTCTGTTTTTATCTGGTATTTACTTCTCTCCAGGTGTTGGCTTCATTCTCTCAAAGATTTCTCCACATCAAACAAGACATCCAGGATTACATGATATATATTTTGAAACTAAAAAAGAAAATGTTATTCTTCTACCCAATCCAGTTCAAAATTTTCTTGGATATGATTCTTCATGGCCAAGTTGTGTGTAATCAATGTAATCAGACAAATATATTGCAATGATCGATTCCTCTTGATTTAACTAATCTCATTAACCAAAAAGGCAACAAAAATATGGAGGGTTCTAATCCCATATCTAGAGCTCAGATTGTTCCATTTGTATATTATGTTGCAAGACACTGAAAATCTCACCCAAAATGACTTACTGTGCAGTCAAGGGAATTTATTGACTCACATTGTTGAGAAATCTTGATATAGGATGTGATTCACAGTTGATTTGATTCACTAGCTCAACAATGTTATTAAAGGCATATCTCCACACAATTTCTCTAGTCTCCTTTCTCCTGTGTCATTTACACTCTAAAGCTGGTTGCTGGTTTACTGGCAATAATTCTTGAAGCTACATACATTCTCATTCTCATCAAGGGAAAGAAATCTCTTCTGGAAATTCTCTCCAGAGTGTGACAAAGCTTTCTTTCTAGAAACTCCATCTCATTCTTTTTGCATCTCATATTCAAATTTGATCACATGGCTACGGCTGAACCAATCACTGTGGGTGAGAAATGTGATTGTTCCCAATTTCTGGATCGAGGGATGGTGCCAGCTTCCTGCAAAAGCTCTTGGATTACGTATTGGAAGAGCAGAAACCCAGGTAAAAAGGAGGAAGGGAGAGAGAAGAGATTATGGGTTGTCATAAAAACATACCTAAGGAATTGACTCAAGGGCAATGGGTTTTGGTTTTTTAATAACAAATCATCATGAACCCAATTTATGTCCAACAAAAATCTAAAAGATCTCTAAACGAATACCACTCAGTAGGTACATAACAAGGAGATTCTAATATTTTTTCTACCATGTCTTCAAACATATTCTGTTAGATCTCCTTTCCCGCACCATGGAAGATACATACATATCTCATAAGACTGATACATAAAGCGATTCCCAATGTTTTCCCTGTCACTTTTATCTTTTGGGATAATCTCTATTTCAGACATATAAAAACCAAATTCAAGCAAATGAAAAATTCAGTCTCTCAGTATGCACAAAATTGTTCCTTCTTCCCTTCCTAATCCCCAATTCTAAACATTATTTCCATCCCTCACCATCCCCCTTATCCTCACACCCCTTTACTCCCCACTCTAATTCTAGTTTATGACAAGGTCTCTTTCATATTCCCTTTGCTGCACCTCCTCCCTTTTTGCTTCTTGACTTTGGCATGAAGTTTGGGTATAAAGAAAGGATTAAAGGTTATTTGCCAGGATTGTTTTGTTTGTTTTCTCTTGGCTCCCAAATGCCTAAATTGTGGGTATATCTGATTTCTGGCTATTTTTCTCCTGAGGCAATTTTTTGGTTCTCTGCAGATCACCCTCTCACATCCAGAAGGCACGTGTACTGCAATCCTAAGAACTCTCTCATCATGCACCACCATGATCCAATGAGGGTACCAGCAACAATTTCATAAATCAAAAAAGACCTACCCATACTAAGATGTTTACTGTCACTCAAGAATCTCCACTCTCTACAATGTTTTTGTTTTAAGCTTCCCCTTCATATTTTTTTGTGAAAGGAAAAAAAAAACACAATTCTCTCTTAAGCATTTTCTACTCCTATAAATTATGTTAATTTTAGTGCCTCACTAGCCTTTTATAGAGAGTAAATTATTGACAAGCTTTTATAGTGAACACATACACTTAATAATGAACACATACATATAAATCTTTCTAGCACCACTCTAGAATGTGATGAACTGTTCATCACCTGATCTTAGCTTTGCTTCCTCATCTCAATCTCCCATGCAAAATCAAGATTCTATACTTGTTTAAAAACCTGTGTAGTATGTATACAAATGATGGTACTAAAATGAGAAACCTGTATCTTAAAACTGCATGAATTGAAGAAATTCTCTCTGAAGGTTATATTAAAGACTGAGAGTTAGGAATTCCATTTTTTTAAATAAAAATTCAAAAAATAAAAAGACTGTTGATTGTTTCCAATGTTTTAAATTATACTTTGAAGAGTTTTCATAGTGAGGATGTGTAATTTAGCAATCATAAGATTGTTCATTTTTAAATGATTCTATTTTAAATAACCATTTTTCTTGGAAATTTCACAGGGGAATTCACAAAAAGAATTTTAAAAACTTGACTTTGTGTTCTGAATGGTATCTACAGTCCATCAGCATGCTTTTGTTGGGAACACAGATAAGGAATTAACAATACATTTCAACGAGCTTAATCTTGAATTGAGAGTTTCAAAGCAAGTGTGTATTAAGGTATTTAGTTCTATTTATTCATGATAAAAAGAAAATTATTTCCTCTTTGTGAAAAGTAATTAATTTCTAAATAAAAAGTTAAAAAGAAGTGATTATAGTTCAAAAAAATCCTTAAATCCCCACAGCAGATCTTCTAAACATAGTTTTTGTTTAAGGAAATACAGACATAATACATCCAGATCTATTCTGATGCCAAAATGGTAATGATATCTGATACTGGTATTGACAGATTTGAGAATTAACAACCTGTATTTATTGACTAATGTGATCTCTACAGCTTGATTTCGTTCTGAATATAGTCATGAAAATACTCATTTGGCAATCATTTAGTTAATTCTCAAAAAAAATCATAATAAAAAATATTTTCTCTGATATTTGAGAATATATAGGTTTTCCTATAGAAAGCATGCCTTATAAAATTTACAGAACCAATTTATAAAATTTCCAATGAAATAACCAATAGAATTTTATTTTTGCATTTGAACAACTGCAAATTGAAGACTCTTTTAGCCTGCTATTGCACAGCCTTCGGTCCCAAGAGTTCACCTAGACTCTTTCTTTTCCTTTTTGCTACTACAAAACTATGAATGGATAATGAACACAAAATAGATCTTCTTACTCTAAAGTTTTACTATATTTTTGGAAAATATTGAGTTCTCTCAGAAATTCGAACTTAACTGCGTGATTTTCAAAAGTCAAAACAGGAAGTCATATGGACATATGAATTTATATACATACACATATAAGTGTATCTGTAGAGAATTTCCTTTCCTTTCAAAAAATTATTTCAAGTTTTTTCTAATGATGATCTATATAGATGATCATTATTGTATTGATCATCTATATCTCTAAATATATATTTTTATTATCTTTATTCCAATGTTACATAGCTGATAGGTATATAGATACTAATTTTTAATTCCTGGTGATAATTGTCTATGATTTTAGTAATTTACATAAATATAGGCACTTTTTATGAATTAGCTGGTAATTTCTACATGTTATAGTGAATGTCAGAAATACATGTATAATTTCAAAACTTCTATGTGATTTACTGGATGCAAATGTATGCATTTAATTACTGTATATTAATATACAATTCTTTAAAAAGAATAAAGAAAGCAAGAGAGAAGGAAGGATGGAGAGAGACAGAGGGAGGGAGGAAAAAGGAGAGAAAGAGAGAAAAGAATGCTTCAGGTTCTCCCAAAGTCATAAAATTTCATACGCCTGTAAAAGGTGTATCAAATTTCCATTACTGAATTATGTATCCCTCAATTTACTGCATTGCAGTTATCATCTGAAATAATAAGGGAGATTCCATTTAAATCTTTTCTTCTCATACATTGTTATTATGGAAAAATAAAAGAAATAGCAATTTTCACTATGTCTGTATATGAATGTGAGTATATTTGTACATATTCACTGTGCTATATAGTAATTATTTCAAAAAGTTGTATCTAAAAATATGAATCATGAAAGTAGCATTTATTAAGGACACATGAGGGGGTCATTTTTGGTCATCATGACTTGTTTGCATTGCTGCTGGTAATCAGATAAGAGCTGTCACATGGCAAGAAACATTAAACAAATGGTCTGGGGTAAGGTTACCCACATTTGTGCAGTAACCTCCTGTCTAAGTGAATAGTTAATTGGACACCTATGTGAAGCCCTATTGAAAAGCGGCAGTTCCATTAAGCCCTAAGTCAATAAAAACAACATGAGCCTAATTTGTTTTATTACTACACAAAAACAAATTATAGAAACATTTAAAATCTGCAGGAATTCATTGCAGGATATAACTATGCTTACTTGTCTCTCCTTTTTGTTTCTCCAGCTCCAGTCTATGCTCTTCTCAGAGGCTTGTTTATATTCCAAATTGGTATTTTTGCAAGGTGAGAGTTAAAGCAAAACATTTGGACAACTAAATTCCCAATCTAATGACTGCTGGGACCAAAGAGACTGTTCTTTTCAGAATTTCAGTCATAAATCTTTCACTCTCTGAATATTGCTGAAGACACAGGATCCACCAGCAGACACCTAGGGCAAAGGAGAGTTCAAGAGCCTCTCTTTCATTCTCTCACTCCCTTTTCCCTCATGAAACTCTGTCTGCTCCACCTCCACGTTTGGAATATCTGAACATAGAGCCAAGTTGAAGGTTAGGGAAAATCTCATGATGTAATTATTTTGTTGTTTATGGTTTTATCATAATTTAGACACTCTATCACAATAAGCAAAATAATTTTGATTATTTCCAGAGACGCTCTATCATTCAATGATGAAGAGCATAGACTGCTAAACCAGTCTTCTGGGTTCAAATTTGCCACCAAAGAGCCAGGTTTTTACATTAATGAGGATTAAATTAATTAGTATATGTAAAGTACTTAACATAGTGCCTTGTCATTATAAGCACTATTTAATAGTGTGCCATTATTATTACTTGAATTGTTGACATAACTCCCTTATTATAGTTCATATAGTTTTGTGAGTACATGCAAATGATTTTACTAACAAGAATATTTTGGTCATGTTCAGATATAGAACTGTAAAATCAACCATTTAGATTAACAATATTCCTTCAATCAAAGGTTTTTAAATTATTTTGACTTGTCAAACTATTCCACATAAACAAGCATATTTGTGGTTTTAGGTACTGCTATATGTACAAACAGGGTCCTGGCAGCACAGTGGTTAAGTGTTCAGCTGCTAACCAAAAGGTCAACAGTTCAAATCCACCAGCCTCTCCTTGGAAACTCATGGGGCAGTTCTACTCTGTCTTATAGGGTAGCTATGGGTCGAAATCGACTCAATGGCATTAGTCATAGTCATATGTACAGTCTACAAATTCATGTATAAAAAAAAAGAAAACTATCAAATAATTCAAAATATCCCGATCAACTTCATATATTTTTGCAACTGAAGTTAAAAAAAAAAAACTAGCAGAAATTTATCATATATTGTGGGGGATTAAAAATATTAGACATGGCCCCAGTCTTCAAAGAGCTTACAAAAGGATGGATGAAAAGACTACTAAACATAAGAATATAATTTGAATCAGAAAAAATTATAAGTGGTTCACTAGTGGCTGAATATGTGGTGGATAAATGAGGAAAAAAAGGAGAAATTAATTCTTGCTTAATACCCAGGGCAGAGAGGTTACTTTGAGTACTAAGATCTCTGTGTTTTGGAACATGATCCATGATCAATGGCTGCACATTGGTCCTTGAAGATAGCAAGAACAAGGACAACAAAAATGAAAATATATTTGTAAGACACAATAAATGCCTCTAGTAAGCATCTGTAGGTGAATAATACCATTTAACCTTTCTACATAACACAAAACAAATTGAAAATGAACATAAATCACAATCTGGATATGAACACAAACTGAAAAATAAACAGTTTAGATGTATAATATGTATTACTCAGCGCAATTGATTCACCACTCATCTGTCAGTTTGTCATGCTGTGGTGGCTTGCATGTTGTTGTGATACCAGAAACTATGCTACCAGTATTTCAACTATCAGCAGGGTCACCCATGGTGGACAGATTTTTGCAGAGATTACAGACTAACAGACTAGGAAGAAGGATCTAGCAATCTACTTATAAAAAAATTGGCCAGTGGAAAAGTTTGAATAGCAGTGCAACATTGTCTGATGTAGTGCCAGATTATGAGCCCTGCAGGTTGGAAGGCACTCAAAATGTGACTGGGAAAGATCAGCGTCCTCAAAGTAGAGTTGACCTTAATGACATGAATGGAGTAAATCTCTCGGGACCTTAATTTGATGATGTGGCCTGACTCAAAATGAGAAGAAGCAGCTGAAAACATCCATTAATAAGCTAAACATGGAATGTATAAAGTATGAATCTAGGAAAATCAGAATTCATCAAAAAAGAAATAAACTGCATAAAAATCGATCTCCTAGGCATTACTGAGCTGAAATGGACTGGTATTGGCCATTTGAATTGGACAATCATATTGTCTACTACACTGGGAATGACAAATTGAAGAGGAATGGTATCACATACATCATCAAAAAGAATATTTCAAGATTTATCCTGAAGAACAACTCTGTCAGTGTTCGGAAAATATCCATACGTCTACAAGGAAGACAAGTAAATACCACTACTCAAATTTATACACAAACCACTAATGCCAAAGATGAGAAAGTTGAAGATTTTTACCAACTTCTGCAGTCTGAAATTGATCAGACATGCAATAAAGATGCATTGACAATTACTGGTGACTGGAAAGCGAAAGATGGAAACAGAGAAGGGTCATTAGTTGGAAAATATGACCTTGATGATAGAAATGATGCTAGAAATCATATGATAGAATTATGCAAGACCAGCAACTTACTCACTGCAAATATGTTTTTTTAACAACATAAATAGCAACTATACAGGTGGACCTTGCCAAATGGAATACTCAGGAATCAAACCAACTACATCTGTTGAAAGAGACAATGGAAAAGCTCAATATTATCAGTCAGAACAAAGCCAGGGACAAACTGTGGAACAGACCATCAATTGTTCACCTGAATTTAGAACCATCTCAAGAATAGATTTGGTGCATTGAACACTAACGACCAAAGACCAGAGGAGTTGTGGAATGACATCAAGGACATCATACATGAAAAAAGCAAGAGGTCATTAAAAAGACAGGAAAGAAAGAAAAGAGCAAAACTGATATCAGAAGAGACTCTGAAACTTGCTCTTGAACCTTGAGTAACTAAAGTGAAAGGAAGAAATGATGAAGTAAAAGACTTGAACAGAAGGTTTTAAAGGGTAGCTTGAGAAGGCAAAGTAAAGTATTATAATGAAATATGCAAAGACCTGGAGTTAGAAAACCAAAAGGGAAGAACACGCTTGGCATTTCTCAAGCTGAAAGAACGGAAGAAAAAATTCAAGCCTCAAGTTGCAATAGTGAAAGATTATATGGGCAAAATACTGAAAAACGAAGCACCAAAAGAAGATAGATGGAATACACAGAGTCACTGTACCAAAAAGAATTGGTTAACATTCATCCATTTCAAGAGGTAGCATATGATCAAGAACTGATGGTACTGAAGGAAAAAGTCCAAGCTGCATTGAAGGCATTGGTGAAAAACAAGGCTAAAGGAATTGAAAGAATATCAACTGAGATGTTTCAACAAACAGATGCAGTGCAGGAAGTGCTCACTTGTCTATGCCAAGAACTATAGAAGACAGCTACCTGGCCAACTGGAAGAAATCCAAATTTATGCCTATTCCAAAGAAAGGTGATAAAACGAATGCGGAAATTATTGAACAATATCATTAATATCACAAGCAAGTAAAATTTTGCTGAAGATCACTCAAAAGTGGTTGTAGCAGTACACTGACAGGGATGTGCCAGAAATTCAAGCCAGATTCAGAAGAGAACATAAAACCAACAATGTCATTACCGATGTCAGATGGATCCTGGCTGAAAGCAGAGAGTACCAGAAAGATGCTTACCTGTGTTTTATTAACTATGCAAAGGCATTCAACTGTATGGATCGTGGCAAATTATGGATAATATTGTAAAGAATGGGAATTCCAGAACACTTAATTGTGCTCATGATCATGAGGTTGGGGCAGGACCAGACAGTGTTTCCTTCTGTTGTACATGGGGCACTATGAGTCAGAAGCGACTCGACGGCACCTAACAACAACAAAAATAACAAAGACAAACTATTGAACTATGCAGGAAGCATCCAAAGAAGATGGAAGGAATACACAGAGTCACTGTACCAAAAAGAATTCTTTAACGTTCATCCATTTCTGGAGGTAGCATATGATCAAGAACCGATGGTACTAAAAGAAGATGTCCAAGGTGCACTGAAAGGGTTGGTGAAAAACAAGGCTCCAGAATTTAATGGAATACCAATTGAGATGTTTCAATAAATGAATGCAGTGCTGGAAGTACTTACTTGTCTATGCCAAGAAATTTGGAAGACAGCTACCTGACCAACCAACAGGAAGTGATCTATATTTTTGCCCATTCCAAAGAAAGGCTATCCAACAGAATATGGAAATTATCAAACAATAGAATTAATATTACATGGAAGTAAAATTTTCCTGAAGATAATTCAAAAGTGGTTGCTGCAGTACATCAACTGGGAACTGCTAGAAATTTAAGTTGAATTCAGAAGAGGACTTGGAACAAGGGATGTCATTGCTGAAGTCAGATATGTTTTGGCCGAAAGCAAAGAATACCAGATAGATGTTAACCTGTGTTTTATTGACTACACTATGCAAAGGAATTCAACTGTGTAGATCATGACAAATTATGGATAAGATTGTAAAGAATGGTAATTCCAGAATACTTAATTGTGCTCATGGGAAAACTGTACATAGACCAAGAGGCAGTTGTTTGAACAGGACAAGGGGATACTGTGTGGTTTATAATCAAGAAAAGTGTGCATCAGAGTCAACTGCATACTGAGCCAATAATCCAAGAAGCAGGACTATATCAAGAAGAATGTGGTAGCAGAATTGGAGGAAGTTCCATTAATAACCACCATATGCAGATGACACAACTTGTTTGCTAAAAGCAAAGAGGAATTGAAGCACTTACTGATGAAGATCAAAGACTACAACCTTCAGTATGGATTACACCTCAACATAAAGAAAACAAAAATCCCCACAGCTGGACCAATAAGCAACACCATGATAAACAGAGAAAATACTGAATTTGTCAATGATTTCATTTTACTTGGATCCACAATCAACACCCATGGAAATAGCAGTCAAGAAATCAAAGCATGTATTTCATTGGGCAAATCTGCTGCAAAAGACCTCTGTAAAGCATTTAAAATCAAAGATATCTTTTGATGACTAAGATGTTCCTGGTCCAAGCCATGGTATTTTCAGTCGTCTCATATGTATTCAAAAGCTGGGCAGTGAATATGGAAGACCGAATAAGAATTTATACCTTTCAATTATGGTGTAGGTGAGGAATATTGACTATGTCATGGACTGCCAGAAGAATGAACAAATCTGTCTTGGAAGAAGTACAGTCACAATGCTCTTGGAAGCCAGCATGGTGAGACTTCATCTCACATACTTTGGACATGTTACCAGGAGGGACCAGTCCCTGGAGAAGGACATCATGCTTGTTAAGGTACAGTGTCTGTGAAAAAATGGAATACCCTAAATGAGATGGATTGACACACTGTCTGCAACAATGGGCTCAAACACAGCAATGATTGTGAGGATGGCACAGGATCAGGCAGTGTTCCTGTACTGTTCTTCATGAGGTCGGTAAGCATTGGAACCAACTGGATGGCACCTAACAACAACAACAACAGTGCAATTCATACAAACAGTGCATACACAAAAACAGAACTCACTAAGAAATCATTCTTGAGTTTATTTAAAAATCTTTTCTCTTGGTCAAGTTTCTGTTGGAAATAGAAGCAAATTAGACCAGCAATAGCTAGGTAAGTGAAATGGAAAACTGCCAGGATCATTGCTAATGATGCTACTACAAAAATATATAAAAATTCAAAATTTTATTGCGGTGTTTTTAGTGTTCAGTTATAATTTACTCATGAAATGCTGCAACACTCAATATCTAATAAAGCGTGTATGCCTTCCTCTTCATGAATACAGATTTCTTTTTGACTGAGGAAAGAATTATCAATTGTTTTATGTACTTCAACAGTATTATGGTTGTTTAAATGTCGTTTTCTTTCTGCTTTTCCACAAGATAAGAGATATAATATAGAGTAGGAGTGAATGAGAAAGAGATTCTTTTATGAAAATAGCTGTGTGAAAGTGGTAAGAAAACAATTAAACACCTGCCTGATTGAATGGGAAGCAAATGGGTCTCACCCACTAGACTTATACAGGAGTGAATAGAAGCAAGAGAGACCAGAAATGAAATGATTATATAGAAGGTTGGCAAACACAAACAAAGATAATTCTGAAGTTCCAAGGGAGTAGACCAGAATAGAAGAATCTTCTTAGAACCATAAAACCAAAAAACCAAACCCATTGCTTTCGAGTAGATTCTGACTCATAAAGACTCTATAAGACAGAGTAGAATCGCCCCGTAGGTTTTCTAAGGAGCAGCTGGTGGATTTGAACTGCCAATCTTTTTGTCAGAAGTCAAGCTCTTAACCATATACCACCAGGGCTCCAAGTACCATAAAGTTACCAAAAAAAAACCCCAAATCCACTGCTGTCGAGAGAGGGTAGAACTGCCCTATAGGGTTTCCAAGGCTGTACATCTTTATGGAAGCAGACTGTTGCATCTTTCTCCTTGACCATAAGGGTAGGAAAGCAGTATTCAAACACAGGAAAGACAGGTGGGTACAAATACCAAGGTGTAAGCAAGTGAATCCAGTATTTTGAAGATCACAGTTGCTTGAATGACACTAATGAGGAGAAGACACCAATCTCAGTTTTTCTCTTAGGGCAGAGACTGTTTTTTCCCTTAGTTTTATACTCTCTGATATTTGTAGACAGGTCAAATCTTGAAAGTATGTGTCTGCATGCCAGAGGAAAAAGAAACATCCAGTAAACATGGCATGAGCTTCCAAATTCAATAGCATGGAGTCACATTTTTCTTTTGAGTTAAGCTGGAAAGAAGATAAAGAAATAAACAACAAGATACAAGATAAATGTTAAAAAAAAAATTCCTAGGTGTAATTTGACTAGTGGTTTACAGTACATTATGGGAAATCTTGAAATTTTACAAATGTGACTTAAAACAGTTTTACTGAAGTCTGAGAAGAAAAACTATGCACATGATAGCTTTAAACAGTGAATTATAATAAAAATACAAAAGAATTAGATAAAGTTATTGTCATTGTCTTTCAGCTTTAAATCTGTTTTTCTGGATTCTTCTTTGTGATGCTGGAGCTAGGACACTTGCAAACTACATTTCTCCTTTGCCTCCTGTCGACATACCTACAAGAGATTGAAAGGCAACAGTAGGGAGAAGGGATTGCTTCCTCTTGCTTGCTTTCTGCTCCTGTCAGCGTAGTCTTAACATCAGCCATTTCTTCTAACAGCAGCAGTAGGCTCCAGCATCTAGAATACTAGAGAACATGTAGAACCATTCTCACCATGCACCTTCTGAAATTTTGACATCAGAAAGTCAGCACTCTATTCTCAGAGACCTGGACCTCTACCCTGGAGGAATCTGCTTTCAGGTTCTAGGTTTTGGAAACAACAACATTTTCTCTTAATTTCATCCACCCTTAGAGGTTCAAATCCCTCCTACAGTTATTATCTTTGTGTTACCTCGGTGCTCTCTTTTTGTTTTTTTCAGTCTTCTACACTTGTTTAACCAATTCTCTTTATTAAAGTCCTTCTGTTAAATAAACTAATGTAGATGTTTCTGTTTATATGTGGAATATGCTAGGTTTAGCAGAACATTACTCCCACAGACAACTAGAACAAGCTGAAAAAATTACAAAATTCATATTTTAAAATCATCAGGGAGTGATGAGTGTAATGAAAACTAGATGGAAAAATATCCAGAGAAGGTAGAACTATTTGGAGGAAAGGTGACACAACAGCAACCACATGTTGGCCTTTGGTGATTGCTGATCCTGGATGCAATCTGAGAATAGGGGCTTGACAATCCAAGTAACACTGCAAGCCAGAGAGAAACTGAGAAGCTTTGGTCAGCCGTACAGGGTTGGATAAAATATTTGATATTTTTATGGGCCTTAAGCACAGCCATTACTCCAAAAGAAAGTCTATGAATTCTGAGGTTGCTTAGAGGAAAGCTACTTGGGGAACGTAGTAACTGTGAGTATGCTAGGCTAAGATCAAAAAAGAGAACTTAAGCAGAAGGTCACTGAGAGAAGAGAAGTCAAATTAGTTTTCAGAATTTGTGAGGGATTGGAGTAATAATACTGGAGATTTGGGGACCCCTAAATACACAAATAGGAGCCCTGGTGGCACAATGGTTAAGAGCTACAGTGAGTTACAGCTGCCAACCAAAAGGCAGCAGTTTGAATCCAACAGCCACTCCTTGGAAACCCTATGGAGCAGTTCTACTCTGTTCTGTAGGGTTGCTATGAGTCAGAATTTACATGCCGGCAATGGGTTTTCTAAATACACAACTGATCATCACATCAACACATTTGAAAAAATCTAAATCTATGAGGTAAAAAACAAAAGAGCTCAGCTGATGCTCTCTGAAGGCAAACATAGTGTTCCATAGTTTTTAAAGTTTGAGGAGATAAGTACCATCTAGGCTCTCTTACAAATTCCCTGGAGGTCCAAGCCCTAGAAGAAAGGGTTAAACAGAGGTAGACTGAGTCTTGACAAAGCTGCAACGCAGAACGTCCTAGCTCCTTTCTAGTCAGATTGTGGTAATTATTCCCTACAGTCTCTGCCTAACAGAGGAAAGGTGGGATAGTTACTGGTCAAAGATATCATCATCTGGAGGCCCTTTGTTTCTTGTATGATGACTACTCCACGGGATGGAGGAGAGATGGGGAGATATATGAAACTTGTGAAACAGGAAAATGTGTCCTGGTTTCTGAAAATAGAAAAACAATGGAGAAAACCAATCAAGCTAACAGCTTGTTCTTTGAAAAAATCAACATAATTTATAAACCCTAGTTAGACCAATGAAAGAAAGAGAAGGAGAGAGAGAGAGAAGATGAAAAATATTTTAAAACTAGGAAAAATAAGGGATATTGCTGCTAATACCACTGAAATTAAAAGGATAGTAAGGTAGTACTATGAATAACTCTCTACCATTAAATTTGAAAGCTTAAATGGACACATTCATGAAAGACACAAACTACCAAAAATGGCTCAAAAGAAATAGATAACCTGAATAGTTTCAAATCTATTAAGAAAATTTAACTTGAAATTAAAAATTATCCAAAAAAATTCATATTTAAATTCAAAAAACAAATACATATTCTAGAGTTTTGGGATTTTTAGACATTTTAATATTTTAGAGGTGAATTCTACCAGACATTTATGGAGGAAATAATATCAATTTTACACAGTCTCCTCCAGAAAATAAAAGAAGTGGGAAAATTTTCCAACTTATTTCATATGGTCAGCACTATTCTAAAACCAAAACCAGAAAAAGACATTGCAAGAAAAATTTTAAAATCTGCATATCAATATCCCTCATTAACATAGGAACAAAATATCTTTAAAATATTAGTAAATTGATTCTAATATTTATAAACGATAATACACAATCAAGTGGGATTCAGCTCAGGAATGCAAGGAATAGTTTAGAAAATATTAGAAAAATTAATTAAGGTAATTCACCTTATTAGGCTAAAGATTAAACACCATATTTTCATCTCAATATATGCGAGAAACGAATTCAAGAAAATTCACATTCATAGTAAAAACTCATGAAACTATGACAAGAAGGGAATTTCCTTAACATAATCTATATCTACAATAGCAAAAAGAAAAACCTAAAGCTAACATCATAGATAATGACACTGAATGCTTTACCCTAAGGCTGGGAACAAAGTAAGGAAGTCCTTTGTCACTACACTTATTGACCATCATAATGGAATTCCTAGGCAGTGCAATAAAGCAAGAAAAAATAAATGAAAGACATACAGATTGGAAAAAAAGAAAAAAAAAAAACAGTTTCTACTTACAAACAATATGTATAAAATCCCAAAAAATCAATACAAAAGCTCCTAGAAACAATGTATGAGTATAGCATAGTCACAGGATACAAAGCCAATATACGGAAGTCAATTATATTCTTATACATGCAAGCAATGACCAATTGGAATATGAAACTTTTAAAAAACACCATTTATAATAGCACAAAAACTTATTTATGAACCTAACCAATTATATGCAGGATCTACATGCTGACAATTATAAATCATTACCAAGAGCAATTTAAAAATACATGTAAATGGCGAGGTGTAACATGTTCATGGATGGAAGACTCAATATTGATAAGTTGTCAATTAACCCCAAATAATTTATAGATTCAACACAATTTTGATTAAAACTCAGTAAAAGTTTTTGAAGGGTTTGCCAAGCTACCTCTAAAATTATTATGGAAAGGAAAAAAGGAACTAAAATAACCCAGAGAATTCTGAAAAATAAGAAAAAAGTAGGAGTATTTCCACTGCTTGAATCCAAGGCTTACTATGAAGCTACTACAATCAAGACAGCAAGGTATTGGTGTAAACATAGACAACTAGATGAATGGATCAGACTGGAGAGTCCAGAATAAAAATATGGAAAATTTATTTTCAACATAGATACAAAGTTAACCCAAATGGAAAAAGGATAGTCTTCAAAAATCATGCTGAAACAATTACAAATCCATATGCAAATTAAAAAAAAAAAAAAAAAACTTTATACCTCATCTGTTCCAAAATTAGCTCAAAAGAGATAATAAACCTAAATATAAAACCTAAAAGAAAACATAGGAGAAAAGATTGTGACTTTTGGTTAGGCTAACATTTCAAAAGTAAGCATCAAAAGCACAAGGCATTAAAGAAAATAATAAACAGTGAAACCTGTGAGAGCCAGAAGTCTACAGAACTGCCTTGTTTTTCTGGGTCTTGCAAGTTTTCCTCATTTGACAGGGTGTAGTCTTACCACTCTTCTATTGCTCTTTTCAGTGGAAAATATTTGAGTTTTCCTTCTCTGACAGGTTTCTGCCTTACATAGCTTCTGGCTTCCACAGGTTTTACTGTATTATATTTCATCAAAATTAAACCACATGCTCTTCGAAGGACAGCGATATGGGTATGAAAACTCAAGTCACAGGATGAGAGAACAGTATTTGCCCAGAGTATATCTGATAAAGAACTTATATTTATAACCTATAAAGAGCTCTCCATTTTAATTTAAAAAATCCAAGTTTAAAAAAAATGTGCAGAGGATTTGAACAGACACTTCACCAGGAATGTTTATAGCAGTTTTATTTATAATATTCAAAAACGGGAAACAAACCAAATATTCATCATCATATGAGTGGGTAAGAAAACTGTGCTATTTCTGTACATGAAAATATTACTCTTCAAGTAAAAAATGAACTATTAATATATGCAACAACCTAGATAAATCAAAAAATAATTATGCTGTGGAATGAATCCAGACAAAAAATAAGATTACATATTGTATGATTCTATAAAATTCTTAAAAAAAAAAAAAAGAAGGCAAACTAATATATAGTGACATAAAGCAGATCAGTGTTTGCTGGGGGACAGGACGGTGTGCAGGGAGGTACAGAGGGAAGGATAATAAAAGGAAACAGGAAACTTTTGGAGGTGATGGATACGTTCTTTAGGATGAATGTTATAAATTTCTCTAATGGGTGTACAGGTAGTCCCTGATTTACGACTTTTTCAAGTTACAATTAACTGCACTTACAATCATGTGTTTTTGTTTCTTTTGTTTTTTAATGTACATCTTATTGTTAGTAATATGAGCTACATACAATGTTACAAAGTGTAATTTTTGGATGTTATCGTTCTCACGCCAGCACCTAAAGACTGTGTTTATAAAGATACTGATAATAAAAGGGAATGATAATGAAAACAACAACAACAAAAAAATGAGTTACTCAACTTAAGTCAGAACCAACTTAAGATGGAGTTGTTAGAATAGAACTCTGTTGTAAGTCGGGGGCAATCTGTATATATATCCTAATTTTTCAAACTATACATTTTTAATATGTATGCCAACTATAGTTCAATAAATAAAATAAAAAGTAAAAACCTCTATCCAATGAAAAATTATTCTGTGATTTTATTAAATGAAAAAAGCCAGGGACACAGCCTTCAGTGTAATAAAATAAAAATAGTAAATCATTTCCAATATTCTGCAAGAATAAACCATGTAGAGACATCATCCTTGGTAAAGTAGAGGGTCAGCCAAAAAGAGAAAGACCCTCAATCAGATGGATGGACACAATGGCTGTAACAATGGGCTCAAACATAGCAATGACTGTGAGCATGGCGAAGGACTGGGCAGTGTTTTGTTCTGTTGAACATGGGGTCTCTATGAGTCGGAACCGACTTACCAGCACCAAACAAAAACAACAAGCGAGAACAGAAATACTGAAAGTGGTTAACCATGAAGAGTGGGGCAGAACTGAGTGCACAACATAGAAATGGGAGCAAGACTTTTTTTTTTTTGATTATACAGTTTTATACAATTCTGACATTTGAATCATAACTATTTTATACACCCACTCCTCAGTGATATGGTTAGGTTCCAAAGACCAGGTCACTATGCGAAAATTGGTGTTAGGTGAAAATGGAGGATTTTTTCCTGTTTTCAAACCATTCATTTGTCCGATAATTTTTGTTTAGAAAATATGATCATAGAAATAACTGATGTGCTTATCAATGTGACAAATCCAGTAAGGATTATTAGTCTTCTGCGTGGAAGAAGCCTTGGAGGATACAAAGCTGGATGAAGCTAGGCTATGTAACTGGAGGGCCTACAGCTTAATCGCTTCACCTTTCTTCTGTGCTGGGTCAGAGCTTCCCTCATGGAGTGGCTCCCACCACAGCAAGCCCTGTGGTCATGATCTCAGAGCTTACTCTGCCCTCCATGCCTGGCAAGTACAATGCTCAGGGATTCCTTCTAGGGCACTAGGAGTCTGGCCATGCTCCTGGCCTCACCAAGTTGGAGGCTTTAGGCCCAGTTCGGCTTACTTTGGGATGTGATTAAACTCCAGAAATTTCTTCAAAGTACCTTCTCTGATGCCTCTTTCTTTTCTCCCTTATCACCCCAATTTTGAGCTCCTGGGCCTCAGGTCACATGCTGTTTTAGGTATCATCTAGTAGGTTCTGACTCATGTTGTTGTTGGGTGCCGTCAAGGTGGTCTGACTTATTTCAACACTATGTACAACCGAACTAAACACTGCCCAGTCCTGCACCATCCTCACAATCATTGCTATGCTTGAGCCCATTGTTGCAGCCACTGTGTCAATCCATCCTGTTAAGGGTCTTACTCTTTTTTCTGATCTTCTACTTTACCAAGCATGATGTCCTTCTCCAAGGACTAGTGCCCCCTAATAACAAGTCCAAGGTATGTGAGACGAAGTTTCGCAATCCTTGCTTCTAACGAGCATTCTGGCTGTACTTCTTCCAATACAATTTTTTTTTTTTGTTCTTCTTGCAGTCCATGGTATATTCAATATTCTTTGCCAACATCATAATTCAAAGTCATTGTCTTAGTCATCTAGTGTTCTTATAAATAGAAATACCACAAGTGGATGACTTTAACAAACAGAAGTTTATTTTCTCACAGTCTAGTAAGCTAGAAGTCCAAAATCAGAGCATCAGCTCTAGCGCAAGTCTTTCTCTCTCTGTTAGCTCTGGAGAAAGTTCATTGTCATCAATCTTTCTGGTCAAGGAGCTTCTCAGTGCAGGGAACCCAGGTCCAAAGGATGTACCATTCTCCTGGCTCTTGTTTCTTGGTGGAATGAGGTCCCCATGTCTCTCTACTGGCTTCTTTCTTTTATATCCCAAAAGAGATTGGCTTAAAACACAACCTAATCTTGTAGATTGAGTCCTGCCTCATTAACATAACTTCCTCTAGTCCTGCCTCATTAACATCATAGAGGTTAAGATTTATAACACAGGAAAATCACATCAGATGACAAAATGGTGGACAATCACACAATACTGGGAATCATGGCCTAGCCAATTTGACAGATATTAGACAAAATTGAATCTATGACAGGCATCAATTCTTCTTAGGTCTTCCTCATTCGTTGTCCAATTTTCACATGCATATGAGGCAATTGAAAACACCATGGCTTGGGTCAGGTGCCCCTTAGTCCTTAAACTGACATCTATGCTTCTTAACACTTTAAAGAGGTCTTTTACAGCAGATTTACCGAATGCAATGCCTCATTTGAGTTTTGACTGCTGCTTCCACAAGTGTTGATTGTAGATCCAAGTAAAATAAAACCCTTGACAACTTAATTATTTTCTGCATTTATCATGATGTTTGTTTTTGGTCCAGTTGTGAGGACTTATGTTTTCTTTATGTTGAGGTGTAATCCATACTGAAGGTTGTAGTCTTTGGTTTTCATCAGTAAGAGCTTTAATTCCTCTTTGCTTTCAGGAAGCAAGTTTGCATCATCTGCATATTGCAGATTGTTAATGAGTCTTAAATCCTGATGCCATGTTCTTCTTTAAATAGTCCAACTTCTCGGATTATTTGCTCAGCATACAGACTGCATACGTATGGTGAAAGGGTACAACCCAGACGCACACCTTTCTTGGTTTTAAACTATGCAGTATCTACTTGTTCTGGTCAAAGGACTACCTCTTGGTCTATGTATAGCATCCTTATGAGCATAATTGAGTGTTCTGGAATTCCCGTTCTTCGCAATGTTATCCATAATATCCACCACATGTCTGTCAGTTTCTTGTACTGTGGTGGCTTGCATATTGCTATGATGCTGGAAGCTATGCCACTAGTATTTCAAATACCAGCAGGGTTACCCATGGTGGGCAGTTTTCAGCGGAGCTTCCAAGACTAAGACAGACTAGGAAGTAGGATATGGCAGTCTACTTCTGAAAAAATTAGCCAGTGAAAACCTTATCAATAGCAGCGGAACACTGTTTGATATAGTGCTGGAAGATGAGCTCCTCAGTTTGGAAGACACTCACAATGCGACTGGGGAAGTGCTGCCTCCTCAAAGTAGAGTTGACCTTAACAATATGGATGGAGTCAAACTTTCAGGATCTTTATTTGCTGATATGCCGCGACTCAAAATGAGAAGTAGCTGCAAAATTTATTAATAATTGGAATGTGGAATATACAAAGTGTAAATATAAGAAAATTGGAAGTCTTCAGAAATGAAATGGAAGGCATAAGGATTTATATCCTAGGCATTAGTGAGCTGAAATGGATTGGTATTGGCCATTTTGAATCAAACGATCATATGGTCTATATGCCAGGAAGGCCAAATTAAAGAGAAGTGGCATCATATTCATCTTCAAAATGAATATTTTATGATATATCCTGAAATTCAACACTATCAGTGATAGGATAATATCTATAGGCCTACAAGGAAGACCAGTTAATGTGACTATTATTTAAATTTATGTACCAACCACTAACTAATGCCAAATATGAGGAAATTGAAGATATTTACCAACTTCATCTATCTGAAATTGATCAAACACGCAGTCAGATGCATTGATAATTACTATTGATTGGAATGAGAAAGTTGGAAAGAGGGATCTGTATTTGGAAAATATGGCCTTGGTGATAGAAACTACAATGGAGATCATGGACAGAATTTTGCCAGATCAAAGACTTCTTCATTGCAAATACCTTTCTGTAACAACATAAACAGCATCTATACATTTGGACCTTGTCCTATGGAAAACACAGGAAACAAATTGACTACATCTGTGGAAAGAGATGATGGTAAAGCTCAATCTCATCAGTCAGGTTAAGGCCAGGGGCTGACTGCAGAACAGACCATCAATGTCTCATATCCAAGTTCAAGTTGAAGCTGAAGAAAATTAAAACAAGTCCACTAGAGCCAAAATACGACCTTGAGTATATCTCAGGTTGCATAGGAACTGGGAACCCAGAAGCAGTGCCTGTTGGCTTGGAGTTGCCTGTTCGTCTGCCAGATGCCATGACCATGGAGGAGGCTGGCCCCATCCGTCCCCTGACCCCCTGCCGCCAGGAAGGAGTGGAGGATGCCAGGCAGTGTGGCCCAGCTTCCTAGAGGCTGTCTGGAGACCCTCCTTAGGAAGGAACTCCCTACAGCCGTTGCCGCCATGCTAGCTGCCTCATTAATGTGCAAAGTTGTTGGATAGTAGACTTTTTACTATTGTAAATACGAAATGTTAGATAATGAGATAGTCTATAAGTTAGAAGTAGGTATACATTAAAGAAATAAATATAAACCAAAAAGATTTTTAAAAATTAAATATAACAGAATCAAAATAAATTTTGTAAAATTGCTAACAGAACCACACAGAGACAAGTATAAATTCAGGTAAGTTCTGAATACTTTGTTTTAATTGTATACCTGACTATAATATATTCTAAGAACAGAATACTACAAAGAAATCTTGAATTTCTAGCAGGTGTGTTAGTTGTTCAACCATAAGATTATTATTTGAATCATCTCTACTTATAAAACATTACCCTAAAATTGTAATTCTGCTTAGCTCAATCTGAGCAAATGTATAATCATGTAAGTAACAGTAGTTAAGCTCATCTACAGAGAATTCAAGGTGATTTGAAGAGAGAAAACACTTCTTGTAGCTCTGGATCTTCACATGGAGGCTTATTTGAATGTGTAGTCAGTCCTAGAACAGACCTATTCCTTTTTTTTAGGATAGTGAAGCTATTGGGCAAAATCCAGCAAGATCTCATTACGATTGACTACGAGAGACTGCAAGATAAGATGTTTCCTGTGTGTTAAGATTAAAGATCTCAAATCACAGGCATCGTTAATGATGTGAGAGTTAGATATGAAAGACTGTCATATGCAAATCGATTCTGAAGTGATGGTGGGGTTGGGTTTCTTATGCCTTCATCAAAACCAAACAAGGAAGTATATTTGGAAGAGTGTGTGTGTTTGTGTGTGTTTGTGTGCATGTGTGTGTGTGTGTGATCACAACACAGTGTAGTAAAGATATTTTTAGCTATCAGGTTAAAAAACTTTGAAGGCTATCAAGATGGGAGGATACATCCTTTGCATTATAAAGAAAGAATGGTTTAGTCCTGGACTTTCTGGAGTGACAAGACTCCCTATAGAACAGAAAGGAAACCTCTGAGTTTAAGGTATGCTCCATGAGTCGGAAATACCAAATGCAATTCTAGAACTTTTGGTTAAACCTGTTTTAAACTGATGCCATTAACATAAGGTCCCCTGCCATATATATCACCTGATAGTCTTTCTCATCTATCACTTACACATGGGTATGACTATGCTAAAACACTGCAACACACTGTATTTTTCAAAACACTTTCATATGCTTTAGCTTCACAGAACAATGTGTAAGCAGGCCTGTTATGGGCTCTTCAATATGGATTGCAGTAATATATTTAGAAGGAAAATATCTACATGATTGAATGGGGACTCAGAAATTGCAATTTCTTTTTTAAACTCAGACTTATTTTCTTAAAGCCTTTCCAGCTAATCAAAAATAGATAAATAAAAAAATTAAAATAATATAACTTAAACTCAAGAATTCAATATCAGAAAAATTAGATACTACAAAGGCCAAAGTCGGAAATGTGCCATACTTTCAAATTATAAAGATTTTATATTTAAAGTATTTTTAAGAGTGCTATATATTTATCATATTCCTCATTTGTGCTTAATCAGCAGAATGGCATTTATACACTGAGTGAAGCCAAATTTCCAAAAGCCTGTTGCAAGCTTTCTAGACTCATTTATTTCAGTTGTTATTACACTTACTTCCAAGCTGCCGGCTCATTTCTCAAGTAAGAAGACTCAATAGATGTCAGTGTTGAGGGGATTTAAAATTCATTCCAAAATTTATGACTCTCACTTCAAGTATGAAGGATGATCCCCAAAGCCAAAATGACAGAAAAAAAATGGTTGATGGTTGTTTAGGAAAGAATCAAAATCTGAGTGAGAAGAAAGGTTAGAGTCTTCAAAATACTGACCCCCATAGATTACATATACATGTATTTATATCTCACTAGGATATTTCTAATTTGCATTTATTGTTCTATTAGTGCATTAAGTGTAATTTTCTGGTTCTAATTGTACTTCAATTCTCATAGGATCCTTTTTCAGTTTTATTAAATTTTTTTTTTAATGTAATTTTTCTTCATAACTAAAAAGTTCAACTGTGTTAATTTTATCTAAACAAGAGAAAGCTGTTACCTCACATGCAGATTTTTTGTTTGTTTTTTAACAGAATGTCTCAGTAGTCAAAAAACACAATGGTTAGGGAACATAACCAAGGTCATTCATTCTTAAGACAACTGGATGTGGAATAACTGCTGTTGTTTGAGGAAGTCAGTGTTAACATTAGCTTTAACATAATTAATGGTCTTAAATTCACTTAAAATGATCCTAGAATCCTAATTATTTCTATAGCAGGCCTTTTTGTTTTGTTTTTTTCCTTTTACTTTATTTTTTGCTTACTTTAAACTCAAAATTTTGAATCTCATGCCTGCATTTTACCAACAGAGCTTCTAATCCTTCTATGATACTTGGCTCTACCAATTTTTACCTACTCATTTTGGTAGCTAAGAGGGGACATTTAAATAAACATTATATAGTTATTACTTAAAGTTCATGAGACATAAAGGTCAGCTGATTTTTTTTACAGATTCTTCCTTATACATCTTTCAATTTTCTTCATTCCTACTATGACCATGGGGCCCTGGTGGCGCAGTGGTTAAGAGCTCGGCTGCTAACTAGAAGGTTGGCAGTTTGAATCTACCTATGGGGCAGTTCCACTCTGTCCTGTAGTGTCTCTCTGAGTCGGAATCAACTTGATGGCAACGCGGTTTTTTTGTTGTTGTTGTTTACTATGACCAAGATTATGAAACCTTCTACAAGGAAGAAAATGATTCTTAAAACTCGTACATGAAATAATTTAAAAAATAATAATGAAACTCTAGCTTCTGGCTCATTACTTGTTTTTTGCAGTTCATCCTACATGATTTTCACTGCAACCTACTTCTAAAATATCAAGTAAGTATATTATTTCTCCTCTACACTGAAATAAAATATACATTAAAAAAAAAGGCTAATTAAAAACACTCATCCATTGCTGGTGGTAATAGACAATCATACAGCTACTGTGGAAAACAGTTCGGCAGTTCCTAAAAAGTTGAACATAGAAATACCATACGACCCAGCAATACCAATCCTAGGTACATACCTGGAAAAGTTAAACACAGGAACACAAATACATACCTATAAGCTAATGTTTATTGCAGCATTTTTCACAATAGCCAAATGGTGGAAACCACTAAAATGTCCATCAACAGATGAAAGGATGAACAAAGTGTGATATATACATGCAATAGAATGCAACAGAGTCGTAAAGAGAAATGAAGTCCTGATGCATACCACTACATGATGAGCCTTGAAAACATCATATAAGTCAATAGCAAAAAAAAAGAATGTATGATCTCACTTATATGAAATAAGCAAATATTCAAAAACCAAAGATGATTAGTGGTTACCAGGGTTCTGAGGGAGGGTGAAAGGGGGAGGTTTTTCCTTAGGGGACATTGAGGCCTTGAGTTTATGTTAATGATGGAATGATTTGAAAAAGGATAATGGAATTGTTGCATAACTTAAAGAATGTAATCTGTATTACTGAATTGTACTTGTAGAAATTGTTGAGATAACATGTTTTGGTATATATGTTTTCACCACCAAAAACCAAAAACCCGTTGCCGTCCAGTCAATTCTAATTCATAGCGACCCTATAGGATAGAGTAGAACTGCCCCACAGGGTTTCTAAGGAGCAGCTGGTGAATTTGAACTGCTGACCTTTTGGTTAGCAGCTGAGCTCTGAACCAGTGTGCCACCCGGACTTCATTTTCACTACAATAAAATAAAAAGCAGCAAGAAGAAGAAATACATGAAAAAAAAAAGCTAATTTTATACACTAAAAGTTTAATGACAACTGTCTTTCTTGTTAATATTTTGGATCTTTTTTTCGCTTACTTTCCAAGCTTTCCATAATAAATATGCATTATTATTATGAAAATTTTGTGAATTAATATGACTATACCACATCACTATTATATTCAAAGGAGCCCCAGTGGCCCAGGGGTTAAGCATTCAGCTGCTAACCAAAAGATCTAAGGTTCAGATCCACAAGCCACTCCTCAGAAGAAAGAAGTGGTGATCTGCTTCAGTAAAGACTACAGCGTTGGAAACCCTATGGGGAAGTTCTGCTCTGTCCTATAGGATAGCTATGAGTTGGAATAGACACGATGGCAATATTTTTTTTTTTTTAATTAAGTTCAACTTGGATAATTGCATAAACTAGAGTATTTTTATGTTTTCTACTATTTTAGACATGTTTTTCCTGATTTAGAAGGTTATATTTTACTTATCTCTTTTAGTCTGCTACTCTGAGAAGCAGAAACCAAGACAGGATTAAACATGTAAGGATTTTATTAAGAGAGATGCCTGTGAAGAAAAGAAATAGGATGGAGTCATGAAGGCTGTACATAGATCAAGAGGCAGTTGTTCGAACAGATCAAAGGCATACTGCGTGGTTTAAAGTCAGGAAGGGTGTGCATCAGGGTTGCATCCTTTCACCATACTTATTCAATTTGTATGCTGAGCAAATAATCCGAGAAACTGGACTATATGAAGAACAAACACAGCATCAGGACTGGTCAAAGACTCATTAACAACCTGTGATATGGAGATGACATAACCTTGCTTGCTCTAAAGGAAGAGGACTTGAAGCACTTACTGATGAAAATCAAAGACTACAGCCTTCAGTCTGGATTCCACTTCAACATAAAGAAAACAAAACTCCCCACAACTAGGCCAATAAGCAACATCATGATAAACAGAGAAAATATTGAAATTGTCAAGGATTTTATTTTACTTGCATCCATAATCAATGCTCATGGAAGCAGATGTCAAGAAATCAAATGATGTATTGCATTGGGCAAATCTGTTGCAAAAGACCTCTTTACTGAAAAGCAAAGATGTCACTTTGAGAACTAAGGTGAGCTTGACCCAAGCCATGATATTTTCCATCACCTCATATGGATGCAAAAGCTGGACTATGAATAATGAAGACTGAATAAGAATGGATGCCTTTGGATTATGGCGTCAATAAAGAATATTGAATATACTATGGACTGCCAGAAGAACGAATAAGTCTGTCTCGGAAGAAGTACAGCCAGAGTGCTCCTTGGAAGGAGGATGATGAGACTTCCTCTCACATACTTTGGACATGTTATCAGGAGGGACCAATCCCTGGAAAGGGACATCATGCTTGGTAAGTTAGAGGGTCAGGGAAAAAGAGGAGGGCCCTCAGTGAGATACATTGACACAGTGGCTGCAACAATGGGCTCAAACATAGCAAGGATGGTGAGGATGGGAAAGGATAGGGCAATGTTTCATTCTGTTGTACATTGGGTTGCTATGACTCGGAAGTGACTAGACAGCACCTAACAACAACAATTACAAGCTGTCCATATTGGTACTATGTCCCATGAAGTACATCACAAATGCAGTACGTATCAGTACTATGGCCCAGAAACTGCATCACGTTTCCCGGCTACACTTGAGCCATAAAATATCTTACTCAGCTTTTCCGTGAGCACTTTATAAAGGATGTTATTAGATAGGTGACTTATGCAAGCATGCCATATTGGTCCCATGTTATATAAAGCACATCACATGCACAGTACATATCAGCACCATGGCCCAGGAAGTGCATCACAAAACGTTTTTACCCCCAAAATAACTCATTTACTCGAACATTTCCAAATGCTGGTGACAGTACCCTCCCATTAATACAAAGGAAATAGTAAACATACTTGCAAGCCTTAGCTACCTGTGCAAAAGCCAAAAGACACAAAAGTTTCACACAATCACTCCTCCGGGAAGCATCCCCTCATAAGAATGGCTCTCAACACTCAAATGTGGCACAGACCCACTTCCTTGTTTTTTAGGCAGTTGCTTCAGTATCTGGTACAATCCCAGAATGTACGAAGTGGCTCAAATGCATGCCAATAAACCCCAGGGGCAGGAAATGTAACTGGGGTATACATCTCCCAGCACTCATGAAAAGGTTATTGTACCTCCAGCCAGTGTGATTACACTGACTCTTCTTAACTGGAGGAAGGCTGGCTTCCTCATGGGATGAAAAGAAAACATATACCTATAATATTGTGACAGTATCTGAAATCTTCCTTATCATCACTTCTGTGAGCTTTTAGAAGGAAAAATCAACATCAGCAAAAATCTATTGTGAATACTGATCTTTAACTACACACACAGAACTTCTGACTTCAAAACTGGCAGTAAGGCCTAGCACTATATTTTATTTCATGTACTTCCACTTTATTAGGTAAGATAGTATTATATGTTTCATAATAGAGTATAGGGAAATTTAGAATGCTTCCTGGAATAAATAGGTCCTCAAAAACTGATTTGTAAGTCAGTAAATTTACAGAACGAAGATGTGAACTAGAGTACAGTTTCTATAGTTTTTCCATAATATTTGATAAGTTGCTTTATACATAGTCCATTATTGCTCTTTCAATTTGCTCTTTGAGTAAATATGTTTACAAAAATACATTTAAATGTAAAATATGCAGGAGGATTAGGTTTAATTTATTATTAAATCCTGCTTGTAATTGTTTTGTGGACAGAAATTGTAGCCTCCATAATAGGCTATTTCTCTTTGCAAATTATATTCTTAATATTTTTATTTATGTATGTAAGAGTGTATCCTGTATAGATGATTACTATTTTAATGTTTTTTGATCTTTAAAATTTCCATTTCAATAGCTATTTTAGCATATTTATTTGGTTTTTAGTTCTTGTTTCATATTTATTTAATTCTAAGATTAAATGATTTCTGTGCTAACCACAAGCCAGTTGATATTATTCTGAAACTTAGGATTTCAGCTTGCTGAAATGTACAGTTTCAAGTATATTTTATTTGTTGTTCTTACTGTTTTCCAAAATGGGCAAGTAGGTAATATATAGTCTAAGACTTACATGCCTGTTGCTGTCACATAGGACTGACAACTTGATTAAATATACAGTTTAGAATCACAGCTTCCTAAGCTCAATATTCCTTAACTCTTCCCTTTCAGCAGCAATTTAGTATTAGAAATAACATGTTTAAGGCCAGTCTAATTTTTATTATTTCCTGGGTAACTGATATTCTTATCCCCTGTGATTGTGATTTGTTTCTTAATATTAGAATACAAATTTTTTTGTTTCGGTTGAATAAAAAGGCTCTCTTTCACTAGTTTTACATAAAATATGTCAATTTTTAAAATCCTATTATGGATGTCCCATCTAAAGCCTAGAAAATTTTATGTCTGGTTCTTATTGTTGTGTTTTCCTCTCAGTAATAGCCATGATATGCTCTTTAAGCATCAATTCTCTCTCCTGGGTATCTGTTACTTCTGCTTTCATTGTTTTCACTCTAATATTCTTTCCTCTGCATTTTGAGAGACAGCTTTGATTTCCTAATATTTAATATACCACTCTGTCAACTTTCACTTTTACTGTCTATGAGACTGATTTTAATATGTCTTATATTTTAGTATCCTTGCAAGCTTATTTGTCTCACCTATCTCAAAGTGTAGACTGTTCTTTGTGTTTCAGTTTTTGTTTTTTTTTTAAATTTTTAATGGGACAATATTAATTCTCTATATTAACATAAATTTTCGTTTGTTTTTTCTAATTGAGTCATCCTTGAACAAGAAGCAATTTTATCTGAGCCCCAAATTTTCCAAATGTGAACTGACATTTATTCTATTTATTGTTCTTATTTTTGCTGATATAATACTGCCTTCTTTGATCAACAAAATCAATATGATACTGTAATAATGTGCAGTATTAGCCTCGTTAGATCTAGCAGCAGCATTAATGTCATACATCTTTATTGGGCTCTGTTTTGGTTTTCTTTTAGCTTCATTCCTGATTACTTAGTTTTCTAAATAAATGGCATGTGGAAACCTCAGTTACTGTTAGATAGCTCTTTATAAAACTCTGTGTCTAACACTGTACACTCAGTTATTTCTGAAAGTTTCCATCTCTGCATGGAGGGAGAAAACGTGGATCGATACTAACCTTTCACCACTTGTGTGTATGTAGGTGAGAAGCAGGGAAGAACGTCCACGACTTAGGTTGATAAAGACTGAAGGTCTGTGAGCCAGAAAAAAAAAGCAAATAGAATGGATAGAACACCTTTTATCTTCTTTCTGGATGAGAGGTCTGCTTTGTTTCACATGAAAATCCACGAGTAAGTCACAGCTCATATTACAAAACTTAGCTTCATGGAATTTAAAGCTACCAGGAAGATCCTACTCCATTCTGATAAGGGGCTTTTTTGGTGTGATGATGTGAAAGCCCATCTATCTTTCTATTTTTATATATACCTGTGTTTTCATTAGAATTTGAGAGAAGTTACATCAGAGGCTGTCCGTCAGATACCAGTTTACACTGAGCACTGCTACTGCCTTTTAAACTTGAAATCTTATAGGAATAGAAGTTTCATTTTAAATATTAAACTTCATAATTTTAAATGTTAATAAAAACATTTAGTAGTATTTTCCTCACAAATCACTGGAGTTAATATAGCAAATCCATTGTATTATTTGATCTAGATATCCCTTTCACTCATATCAGCTTTTAAGAGGTAATGAAGAAGCTTATCATTGCTGTCTCATCTTTTCTCATAATCTTTTATGGGACTAAGGAGGAGGCTTGACAGAAGTATGCTACAGTTGAAGAGATAAATTGACTTCTTGTTGCAATAGCACTGTTAATTCTACTTGAAATCCTCTTCTGCTTTTGCTTTTCAAAATATTTAAATAATAGTACGTACTATGTAGTATTATGCTTTGCTTTAGTTCAGTAAAATTTATAAATAACATAAAATTCATTTGGTTAAGACCTATTTTTAAATGTTGCTGTGCTTACAACTGCCAGAAGCTAATTAAACTGATGTCATATCTCCCATAAACCCATTTTCAAGACAATCCTAATAACAAGTGGCTGCTCTAAGACCCTATAGTAACAACTTTATACAAATCCTTTAATACATACAAAAATGATTATGATTTAACAGGGATTCAGGCCCTTAAAATACAAGACAAAACAAGCAGACAATAAAACCCAAAACAAAATACAGTTCCCAGGAAATAAAGTCACAGGAATAATTGATTTATTTCTAATCAACAGATGTTTGTTGAGCTCCTACTATTTCTCTGATACTATGCCAGTAATCACAAATGTTTAGTTTTTAAATACAGCACAGTGCTATTAACCACATGAAAAGAAAACAACTTCATTAAAAAAACTTGAACTTAATTATTAAGTAGAGTATTTACTAAAGTTCTGACTCCAGAACAGACAACAGTATTAAAATATTTAATCAAAGTCTTTGGATGAATTGATAATGGGAGAAGATTATGCATACACAAAATGCAAAATAGTTTCTATTTTTATTCAAACACCTGTTTAACAGAAATGGCACTTTCAAAAAATGTTTAAGACTGAAAAGGGAAAAGTCTAAATTTTTGTCATTTCATTTATAACTGCTTGGCAGCCAGGTTGGGAAAAGGGCACTTTTCATAGAAATAAGTGAAGAATGAAGGAGGTTACATATGATTAGGGTTGCTATTTTATGATTAGTGTTGCTATTTTATTTGCCTTTCCCAACTGGCTAACCACTTTTCCACTCAGCTCGTGCTTTTAGACCAATTACGTTCCATTTATTGTCATCAACTAAACTACTCCCTTTTAGCCACTATCCTTGTCTATGAGGTCTTATGATCCCTTTCTTGCTTAACATTTGTTTCTACAGAAAATTTCTTGTTTTCTCTTTATGCATTCCATATTGCTGTTGTTAGTTGCCATCGAGTTGTCTCTGACTCCTGGTGACTTCATGTATAATAGAATGAAACATTGTTTTGTCCTGCATCATCCTCACAGTCATTGCTATGTTCGAGCCCACTGTTACAGACACCATGTCAGTCTATGTCATGGTGGGTTTCCTTCATTTTCACTGACCCTCTACTTTACCAAACATGAAGTTCTTTTCTAGCAATTGGTCTTTCCTGATGATGTGTCCAAAGTAAGCAAGACAAAAGTCTCACCATCCTCACGTCTAATGAGCCTTCTGGCTGTACTTCCTCCAAGACAGATTTTTTCATTCTTCTGGAAATCTATTTTACAGTGTAACCAATTTAATTGTTTGGGTTTACCTAATTAAAAAATATTTTCAGATACTTTTGGAATATAAGAGATGTAGCAGGTTAAAATTATATTCATAAATTCTGATATTATTAACACACCTTCAAAAAGAGATCACATACATTGCAGTTTCCGCATTCTCATTTTACTGAGTGTATTAAATAATAATTGAAATACTCAAAAGCATAATGAGATTTTAATGCATATCTGTACACACTAAATATTCAAGAACAGATTTTTAGGTTTTCTGCTAATATTTAAATATGTCTAGTGCAGAAAAAATGTGCCAGTTTTCAGTTTATACAGTCATCATTACTGTGTTTTAAAGAGGAAGAATATTCAAGTCCATCTGTGGTAACATGAATAATATGCCCTCAAAAGACATCCATGTCCAGACTCCTGGAACCTATAGATTTTTACCTTAAGAAGCAAAACAGAGGTTTGCAGATGTAAATTAAAGATGCTGAGATGGGGAGATTATCCTGGATATGTGAGTGGCAGGAAGGCAAAGGGATATTTGACACAGACAGAAGAGGAGAAGGCAACTTAACCATAAAGGTAGAGATCGGAGTGGTGTGTCCACAAACTAAGAAATACCAGCAGCTACCAGAAGGAAGAAGAAGCAAGAAACAATACTCCCCTAGAGGCTCCAGAGGCAGAGCAGCCCTGCCATTCCCTTGATTTGGGCCCAGTGATACAGATTTCAGACTTGTAGCCTCCAAAAATGTGACATAAAAATTTCTGTTGTCTTGAGCCACCAAGTTTGTGGTACTTTCAACTATAGAACTGAGTTCATTAAAATTAAAATTAAAAACGTTTCTGTAAAAGACACTACTAAGAAAGTTCTAGGCAACATGGTGCTATAGTCAGAAGTATCACGCCGTCCCTCCACAGCAAAGATCCAAAAAACTGAGTCACACGTCAGTCCTGAAACCCTAAGCATCAGATGAAGACATAAAGAACTCAGCCAAGCACCAAATGGAATAAGAAGCTGACCAAGAACAGAGAGCAAGGACAGATACATGCAGAGGTCCCCTATCAGCTACTGCAGCATGGATCCACCATCTTGGACTCCTATCAGAGATCAGCAAACAGGGTACAAGAAAGCGGCTTCACGGAGCTTCTATCAGGAGACAGAACAACCGGTAACCGACGATACATGCTTTCCCACCTCCCACCCTTCTTCACCCCCATTCGGCCTCCTCTGCTTCCCGCGACCACAGTCTCTTGGCTGGGGAGGCACAAGCTTCACCCTGGTGTTGCTTGGATTCCACCTGCCCACACTGGCCAGCTCCCTGAGTGTCATTTCTTGGCTGCTGGTGTTGCTATTTACACTTCCTTAGATTTCTTTCTTACCTCTCACCATTGCCCCCAACCCCTTCTCTCAGATACCTGGCTCCATGCGCCAACTTTGCTTCTTTCTGCGAAACACTGCTCAACTGTGAAATTGCTTCCCGGCCTGTGCTGCCACGTTGGTGAGACCCCTGGGGCTTTATGTCTGTTCTGATTTGTTCTGTTTTGATTGGTTTGTTTGTTTGTTTGTTTTCTTTTCCTTTTTTTGGCTTGGGAGCCCCTTCTGGCCGGGCAGTGCCACACGGCTTGGGAGATACGCCCTTACTCTGTGCAGACGCACAGTAACATCCCTGGGGGCATTTCTTTTTTCTTGTTTTTTTTTTGGGCGGGGGGTTTAGGTTTGTTTCTTTGTTTTGTTTTCTTGTCTCTCTTTTTCCCTTTCTGTCTTTCTTTATTTCCAGTTTCTCGATTTATTCTTTTTCTTTTTTTTATTTTGTTTTTCTCCATTTCTCAGTCTATCTTCTCCACACCAATAGCAAGCTCCCTTAGCACTCTTTTTTATTTGTGTGTATGTTTTTTGGCTCCTGTTCATCTCTCTTCTCGCTCCTCTTTCCTATACCTATCTTAGCTCCACACATCACAATCTCCCCCCTCCTTCCTGCCTACCTGCACTGTGTGCTGAACATCATACCTCAAAGCAGCAGAGGCATGCCCTACAGGAACCTGCCCTGCACTGATTCCCGGCCGGTCCTGTTGGCCCTATTACATGCCACAAACAACGCATCCCAGCAACTCCCCTTTAGCTGGACCTGCCTTGCTGTACAATACCCGAGTGACTGACCCTGCCCATTGGAGAAGGAGGTGAAAAGTATCATGCTCACAGATGAGCAAACAACAAAGAACACACAGCCTACCTGTTCAGGCATAACCAACTACAGTAAAAAATGAGGACGAAACAAACTATTCCACAATCAATAAATGAGGAAAATAACTACTGAATGCCCCGAAGACAGCAGACAATACCAAAACATATACAAAAACAGGACAGAATGGTTCCCGTAGGCGTCCAAAATAAAACACCAGATGACTTTCCAGTAGAAGAAAAGGCACTAGAACTACCTGACAGGGAATTCAAATCTCTAATATTTAGAGCTATCCAAGAGTTGAAGGAAAATGCAGACAAAAATGAGGAAAAAATAGACAAATTCATGGAAAAGGCAGACAAAAAAATGGAAGAATTCAAGAAAATAATACAGGAAAAAAATGCTAAAATAAATTCACAACTAGAAATCATACAAAAACAACAATTAGAAATCCAAAAGATAAACAACAAGATTTCAGAAATGGACGGTGTCATACAAGCGCTGAGGAGAAGGTTTGAAATGGTGGAAGACATGATCAGTGAAATTGAAGACAAACACTTGGATACAACTCTGTCTGAGGAAAAATCAGAAAAAAAGAATGAAGAAAAATGAAGAAACCCTGAGAATTATGTGGGATAAAATCAAAAACAAAAATCAGTGAGTGATCAGAGTTCCAGAACAGGGAGAGAAATCAGAAAACACAGAGTGGATCATTGAACAATTGCTGACAGAAAACTTCCCCAATATCATGAAAGATTAGAAGCTGACCATCCAAGAAGCTCAACAAACCCCATATAGGATAGACCCCAAAAGAAAATCACCAAGGCTAAATAATCACATTCGCTAAAATCAAAGACAAACAAAGAATCCTGAGAGCAAATTGAAAAAAACAAAAAGTCACATACAGAGGAGAAACAATAAGATTAAGCTCAGATTATTCTGCAGGAACCATGCAGGCAAGAAGGTAATGGGATGACATATATAAAACCTTGAAAGAAAAAATCTCTAGCCAGGATACTATATCCTGCAAAACTCAATCAAATATGATGGTGAAATTAGGTCATTTCCAGTTAAAAAGGAATTAAGGGACTATGTAAAAACCAATCCAAACTTACAAGAATTATTAAAGGGAGTCCTTTGATCTGAGAACAAACAACATCAGATCACAGGCTGAATCGAGGACACAGGATTGTACTAGCCAAGTACCAACCTAGGAAATGAACTCTTACGGACTATCCAAAACCAAAAGAATTACAACAGGGAACCAGGGAGGTTAATCTGTAAATGATAACAGCATCAGAACAATAAAAGAGGGAATAAACAGTGTATGTATAGAACCTTCTAATGGAGAGGAAGGCAAAGCGATACCATGTAATAATAGACTACTTCACACTTAGAAAGATAAGGGCAAATTTCAAGGTAACCACAAAGAAAGTTAACAAACCTACTCATCAAAATAAAGAAGAAAAACATAAAGTATCAGTAAAAACAAAACCTACAAAAACAAACAAACTGAAAAAAAAATCCACAAACAAAAGGAATTCAGCACAGGAGAGTGATAGTAACAAAGAATATGTCACTACCACAAAAAAAAAAGCCCTACAAAATGACAGCAATAAACTCAGACCTATCAGTAATTACACTGAATGTAAATGGCCTAAATGCACCCATAAAGAGATGGAGACTGACAGAAGGGATAAAAAAACAGGATTTGTCAATATGCTGTCTACAAGAGACACACTTTGGAAACAAAGACATAAGTGTATTAAAAATCAAAGGATGGAAAAAAATATATCAAGAAAACAGCTACCAAAAAAGCAGGTGTGGCAGTACTAATCTCAGATACAATAGACTTTATAGCAAAATCCACAATAAAAGACAAAGAAAGACACTATATAATGATTAAAGGGATGATCCATCAGGAACACATAACCATAATAAACATCTACGCACCCAATGACAGGACTCCAAAATACATAAAACAAACTCTAATGGCACTGAAAAGAGAAATCAACAGTTCCACAATAATAGTAGGAGACTTCAACACACCACTCTCGGTAAAGGACAGAACATCTACAGAGAAACTCAGTAAAGATACAGAAGACCTAAAGGGCACAATCAACCAAGTTGACCTCATAGACATATATAGAACACTCCATCCAACAGCTGCAAAGTACACATTCTTTTTCAATGCACATGGAACGTTCTCCAGAAGAGACCACATCTTAGGCCACAGAGCAATCCTCAACAAGTTCCAAAATGTTGAGATAATACAAAGTATCTTCTCTGACCACAATGCCATCAAGGTAGAAATCAGGAAGAGCAAGGAAAAAAAAATAAAAAACATGGAAACTAAATAACACCCTACTTACACATCAATGCATAATAGAAGAAATCAGAGATGGAATCAAAAAGTTCCTAGAATCAAACGACAATGAAAACATATCATACCAAAACCTCTGGGGCACAGGAAAGGCAGTATACAAGAAAATCCAACACCTCTACAACAAAAAGACAAATAATCCAATTAAAAAATGGGCAAAGGAAATGAAAAGACACTTCATCAAAGAAGACATTCAAATGGCCAATAGACACATGAGGAAATGCTTGCAATCATTAGCCATTAGATAAATGCAAATTAAAACCACAATGAGATACCATCTGACCCTGGCATTACTGGCACGAATCAAAAACACTGGAAATAACCAATGTTGGAGAGGCTGCGGGGAGATAGGAACTCTTATGCACTGTTGGTGGGAAAGCAAAATGATACAACCATTTTGGAATATGATATGGCACCTCCTTAGAAGGCTAGAAATAGAAATACCATACAACCCAGCAATTCCACTTCTCAGAATATATCCTAGAGAAATAAGGGCCATCACACGAATAGACATATGCACAACCATATTCATGGCAGCACTGTTCACAATAGCAAAAAGATGGAAACAATCTAGATGCCCATCAACAGACGAATGGATAAACACACTATGGTACATACACACAATGGAGTATTATGCAGCGATAAAGAACAGTGATGAATCTGTGAAATATCACAACATGGATGAAACTGGAGGACATTATACTGAGTGAAATAAGTCAATCACAAAGGGCCAAATATTGTATGAAACCTCTATTTAAAAATTCATATAAAAGTTTACTCACAAAAAGAAACAATCTTTGTTGGTTATGAGGGATGGGTGGGGGGAACTAAATAGACAATAGATAAGTGGTAACTTTGGTGAAGGGTAAGACAGTACAGAATACTGGGGAAGCCAGCATAACTTGTACAAGCAAAGGTCAGGGAAGCTCCATAGACTCATCCAAACTCCCTGAGGGACTGAATTGTTGGGCAGAGGGCTGTGGAGACCATGGTCTCGGGAAACATCTAGCTCAATTGGCATAACACAGTTTATAAAGACAATGTTCTACATTCTACCTTGGCGAGTAGCGTCTGGGGTCTTAAAAGCCTGTGAGCAGCCATCTAAGATACTCCACTGGTTTAACCGCTTCTAGAGCAAGGGAGAATGAAGAGAACAAGATACAAGGAAAAGATTACTTCAAAGGACTAATGGACAACAGCTACCACAGCCTCCACCTGACTGAGTCCAGTACAGCTAGATGGTGCCCAGCTACCACCACTGACTCCTGTGACCGGGATCACAACAGAGGGTCCTGGATAGAGCTGGCGAAGGATGTAGAACAAAATTCTAACTCACAAAAAAAGACCAGATTTACTGGCCTGACAGACTGGAGAAACCCCAATAGTATGGCCCTCAGATACCCTTTTAGCTCAGTGGTAAAGTCACTCCTGATGTTCACCGTTCAGCCGGGGATTGGACAGCCTCATAAAACAAAATGGGACTAATGAGGCACAGCAGTCCAGTGACAAGGACTAGAAGGCAGGAGGGGACACGAAAGCTGTGATAGGGAACCCAACGTTGGGAAGGGACAGTGTTGACATGTCGTGGGGTTGTTAACCATTGTCATATGGCAATATGTTTAGGAACTGTTTAATGAGAAACTAGTTGTTCTGTAAACCTTCATCTAAGGTATAAAAAAAAAAAAGAATTATCTATGTGAGATGAAATTGACAACAGCAACTCAAAGGTTTTGATGAAAGCCTGGGGACAGTGAGTTGAAGATAATGGTGATGGAATAATTTGGAAAAGGACAGTGAGAATAGCAGCACAACTGGAAGAATGTAATTGATGTCACTGAATTGTACATGTGGAAACTTTTGAAATGGTGTAAATTTGGCTACGTCTATTTTCACCAAAATAAATAAATAAATAAATGTCATCCAAGGTCAAGAAGGGAGAGTGTTGACATGTCATGGAATTGTTCACCAATGTCATAAAACAATATGTGTACCGACTGTTTAATCAGAAACTATTTGTTCTGTAAACCTTCACCTAAAGTACAATAAATTTTTTTTTTTTTTTTAAAAAGACACTACTAAGAGATTAAAAATACATGACACAGACTCTGGGAAAATATTTGCAAAACACGTATCTTCTATAAAAAATATTTTAAAATAACTCTTTAAAGTCAACAAAAAGAAACAGTCCAATTTAAAAGGGGGGGGGCAAAGTCAGACACCTCATCAAAGACACTACACACATGAAAAATATACATATAAAAACGTTGTTCACCATCACTTGTCATTAGGAAGTTGCAAGTTAAAACAACAATGAGATACCATTACACACGTATTAGAATGCAAAAGAAAAAATATATATATTAGGATATGGAGCAACAGAAACTCAGAATCATTGTTTGTGAAAATGCAAAGTGGTATAGCTACTTTGGAAGATTGTTTGGCAGTTTTTACAAGGCTAAACACAGGCTTACTTTATGATCCAGCAATTGGCACTGCTAGGTATTTACCCAAATGATCTGAAAACGTTTCTACACAAAATTCTGTACGTGAATGTTTATAGCAGCTTTATTCAGAATTTCCAAAAATTGGAAGCAACTAAGATGTCCTGCAATAAAATGAAATGAGATATTAAGGAACATACAAAAATGGAGGAGCCTTAAGTGCACATTACTAAGTGAAAGAAGTCAGTGTGAAAAGGCTGTAGACTGTCCAATTCCAAACACATGATATTCTGGAAAAGGCAAAATTATAGAGACAGTAAAAAGAACTGTGTTTGCCTGGTGTTCAAGGTGAGTGGATGAATAGATGGAGCACACTGGAATTTTGTTGTTGCTGTTGTTAGGTACTATCAAGTTGGATCCAACTCATAGCAACCCTATGTACAACAGAATGAAACACTGCCCTGTCCTGCACCATCCTCACTATTATTATGCTTAAGCCCATTGTTGCAGCCACTGTGTCAATCTATCTCATTGAGGGTCTTCCTCTTTTTTGCTGACCCTCTACCAAGCATGATGTCCTTCTCTAGGGACTAGTCCCTCCTGATAACATGTCCAAAGTATGTGAGACGTAATATCACCATCCGTGCTTCTAAGGAGGATTCTGGTTGTACTTCTTCCAAGACAGACCTGCTTGTTCTTTTGGCAGTCCGTGGCATATTCAATATTCTTTACAAACACCACGATTCAAAGGCTTCAATTGTTCTTTGGTCTTCCTTATTCATCATCCAGCTTTCCCATGCATATGAAAATACCATGGCTTGGGTCACGCACACCTTAGTCTTCAAGGTGATATCTTCTCTTTTTTAATACTTTAAAGAAGTCTTTTGTAGCAGATTTGCCTGGTGCAATGTGTCATTTGATTTTTTGACTGCTGCTTCTCTGGGTGTTGATTGTGGGTCTAAGTAAAATGAAATCTTTGACAACTTCAATATTTTCTCCATTTATCATGATGTTCCTTATTGGTCCAGTTGTGAGGATTTTTGTTTTCTCTATGTTGAGGTACAATCCATACTGAAGGCTGGAATCTTTGATCTTCTTCAGTAAGTGCTTCAAGTCCTTTTCACTTTCAGCAAGCAAGGTTGTGCCATCTGCATAAGGCAGGTTGTTAATTTTAGGGCAGTGAAATTATTTTGAATGATACTGTAATGGTGGACACATAATATTATGTGTTTGTGAAAAGCCATGGAAATGTACAAGACAAAAAGTAAATTCTGATATAAACTATGTTATTGTTAGCTGCCATCAAGCAGGACCCTGACTCATGACAACTCCATGCACAAGAGGTTCAGACCATTGTGGTCCACAGGGTTTTCATTGCCTGATTTTTCATAAGTAGATTTCCAGGCCTTTCCTCCTAGTCCAACTTAGTCCAGAAGCTCCACTGAATCCTGTTCAGCATCATCACTACAAGCAAGCCTCCACTGACAGATAAGTGTTATCTGTGCTTGAGGTGCATTGACTGGGAATTGAACCCAGGTATCCCACATAGAAGATAAGAATTCTATCACTGCTCCCAATATTAACTATGGACTTTAGGTAATAAGAATCTATCAATATTTTTTCATCAATTGCAACAAATGTACCATGTTAACGCAAGATGTTAATAATAGAGGAATTTGTGTGGGGGAGAAGGAGGGTATATGGGAAGTCTGTACTTTCTACTCAACTTTACTGTAAACCTAAAATTTTTTTAAAAAATTAAAAAAGTGGAAGTTTCTTTGAATTTGGATAACAGGGAGAGGTTCAAAGAATGTTGGGGTACATGGTAGAAAAAGTCTAGATTGTCATGAAGAGACTGTTAGTAGAAACATGAATACTAAAGGCACTGCTAGTAAAGCTTAGGAAGAAGTAAGAAACATGTTTCTGGAAACTGGAGGAAGAGGAATCCTTGTTTTATACTGACGGAAAGACTAGCTGAATTGTGTCCTACAGTTATGTAGAAAGGCAGCACTTGTAAGTTATGTGCTTAGATATTTAGCTAACGATATTTCCAAGCAAAAGGTTGAAGGTGTGTCCTGGTATCTTCTTGCAGCTTATAGTAAAATATGAGAGAAAGAACATAAATTGAGCAAAAGTTACTAGAACTTGATTATTTAGGAAATTCCCAGAATATCTACATGATAAAAGACACTAAAATCAGAAGATTCACTGTTAGGAAAGCATGCTCTAAAGAGAAAGCCAAGAGCGTGGCTGGACAACCATTGATTATTGCCTGGAAATGGTCAAAAAGAGAAATTAAACATGTGACTCATGAATTCCCTCAACCGTGACAGCAGAATCCAGCAGTGGAGATAAGATTATCCAGGAAAGATCTGTGGAGGAGTCTCTTACCTAACAGTGTGACTTTCTGTGACACACAGAAGACTCCTATGGTTTTTGAGAATCTTATAGCAGCAGATACACTGCCTACTTGGACTAAAAGGGGCAGAGACATGATGAAATTAATGAAGCATGTCAACTCCCCCATATTCTGTAGATAGGAAATAAGCTGATAAAACTGCTCATCTGTAAACATACCTTTCATGTAAAAGAAGATTGAGTCCAAGGGTGGAGCCTCCTTCCCAGAGGATGGAGCTTAATTCCTAGAGTGTGTAACCTTAGATGCAGAGGGCATAGCCTCAGACCACAGAGGATTAATACCAGGCCTTGAAGCCTGATGGAATTAGCCCTGCTGGATTTCTAAATTATTGGGACCAGTGACTTCAATCTTCTCTGTTTTTCTACCTTTCTACCTTTTAGAATGGTAATGTCCATAACTCTTTTCCGAAGCCTGTTCCACCACTGAATTTTGGAAATAGATAACTTTTTTTCTACTGGTTTCACAGGTCCAGAGATGACAGAGGGAAGATTTGCCTCAGGATGTATCATACCCATAGTCTTAGCCATACCTAATTTAGATGATGAGATCTGAGACTTTTGGGATGACAATATCTTACTTTAGACTAGATTTGATACTGTAATGGGTTTCAATTTTGGTATGGGGTGAATATAATTTTCTGTGCTATAGACATGAATATTTGGGAACCACATGGTGGACTGTAGCAGGCTGAATAAGCTGAATAATGCCTTCACATGATATACAGGTAGTCATCTACTTATGATGCGGTTCTGTTCCAGTGACTCCACCGTAAATCAGTTCTGACGTAAGTCAAATACTTCATTAAAAAAAATATATTATTATTGCCTTTGATTAGTGATATGTTTATATATCCAATCTTCGTTTGTCTTTGGGTGTCAAAAACATTACATATAAACTTACAGATATATTTTAATACATGTATATATACGTACATAAAAAATACACAAACCATAAACAAAGACAGATGATTGTTAAGTATGGTTCATCATAGTCATAACTCAAATACATCATATGTAGGGGACTACCTTATACATATCCTAATCCCTGTGAATATTACTTTGTATAGCAAAAAAAAAGGACTTTGCATATTTAATTAAGTTAAAGATCTTCAGACAGGGAGATTATCCTGGATTATCTGGTTGGGCCTAAATGAAATCACACATATTCTTATCAAAGAGGGAGAGAAAGACAGACAGAAGAGGAGAAGCAATGGAGGCAAATATTGAAATGATGTGGCCACAACTCAAGGAATACCGGCAACCCCCAGAAGCTAGAAGAGGTATGAGGCAGATTCTCGTCTAGAGAATCTTCAGGGAGTGTGGCCATGCCAGTGCCTTAATTTGAGCCTGGAGATACTAGTTTTAGACTTCTGGCCTCCAAAACGAGAAGAAAATAAATTTCTGTTGTTTTCAGCAACCAGGTTTGTGTAATTTGTTATAGCAGCCACCACCTGTATCATCTCTCTCTGTGCCCATATAACATGATAGATAAATTCAACGTACTTTTCAGAAATCAGGATGAACATCAGTGCAGAACATCCATTAATCATATAAATAAACATTAAAGTGTTATAAATCATACAGATAAAAATTCACAATGCTGGAGAGGATATAGTGAGAGAGAAACAAATAAAAGTAAAAATATAAATTTAAGTGGTTTCTATCAATTTCTATGTAATAATTGGAAAAATATTTACATGCATGAATAAGATTCTTCTCCATAAATAGAAATTTAATTTCAAATGAATTTCTATAATTTGAAATTCAGTTATTGAATTCTGTCCTGGGTATAATTTAATTCATTTTTATATAGACAAATTTCAATGTTATGAAGCTCTTTTTTTCTATAGTTAGCTACGAAGTGCACATATATTTAAAAGTGATGAGTTAAATACTAAAATATATATCAAAACTATGAATATCACTCAAGCTAAAAGAATCTAGTTTGTTTTAGAGCAAATTACATATGCCTTCATGGACTAAACGCATAATTCAATAGTGATCTTAACGTAGATTGATAATGCATAAATTATCACGTAAAGATCTAAATAGTCTTTATAAATATATATGTACATATACATATATATTTATTTTACCATTTATGTTGTAAAATTTATAAGTAAAGCTAAGAGGGATTTGTCTCACTTAGAATGTAGACAGAATATTTTATTATGAAAACATTTAAAAGTGTCATGAATATATGAACATTACAATATGTCAATATAGTAGATTAATTTATTTAACAAGTACTTACACATTTAAAATTATGGGCCAAGAATCTTTGAGACATACCAGTAAACAAAACAGAGCAAATCCCTGCCTCATTGTGTTTATATTCAGTAAGTTACAAACAAACAAACAAAAAAAGAATCTTGAAAGTATATTTTAAATGATAATTTTTAAGAGTAAATTTACTGCATGGAAAATAATTTAGAGTCTATTTTCTCCACACGTATCTCTTTTAGCTAATATTATAACTTTCATTTAAAGTAAGATAAATGGATTTTGTAAAGATCCCCTTATATTGCATGGATGACTAGACCACTCATTGGTCACACATCTGTCTTTTCAACACTAAGCACCTATAAATCTACCTGTGAAAAATTACTTTCAGAAACATGAATGACACTAGTGCAAAAATGTATATGCTAAAACAATATTAATTATTGACTATAGAATCTGGAGTCTTGTTAATTTTAAAAGATTGAAATGTGACTATATTACAAGATTACTTTGTCAAAGAGTAAGTTTTCTTTTGATCTTAATTAAATTAATTAGAAAATGATACAAGAAAATTGAAGGCAGTTATTGAAAGAGCAAGTTATCATAATGTTTTTGACTTGCATATACTCTATGTCGATGCTTTAGAAATATAACAGGAATTAATAGAAATGAACAGTTTGCAGAATTTTAATCAAATATATAAGCATGGCAACATCGCATTTATTGTATTTATTTTTGTATTTATTGTATGTGTGATGTATAAGAAACCTTGCTGGTGCAGTGAGTGGTTAAGAGCTATGGCTGCTAACCAAAAGGTCAGCAGTTCAAATCCTTGGAAACCCTATGGGGCAGTTCTACTCTGCCCTATAGGGTTGCTATGAGTCATAATCCACTCAATGGCAATGGGTTTGGTTTTTTGGATAATGTATACAATGGATGTTGTCCTTGTGTGTCATTGAGTCATTTCTGACTCAGAGACAACCTATATGACAGTGTAGAACTGCCTCATCACGTTTCTTATGCTATAATCTTTATGGGAGCAGATCCCTAGGTCTTTTCTCCTGCAGAGTGGCTGGTGGGATCAAAACTCCGACCTTTGGGTTAGCATCTGAGTGTTTAATTATTGTGCCATCAGGGCTCCTTATATATAATATATAGATGTAGACATATGAATATGTACATATTTCATATTTAATAAGTATGCAAGTTTACAACATTAAGCTAGAAAGACGACCACAATAATGTAGTCCTCTAGACAAGTGGGGAAATGGGCCAGGGTTCGTTGTTGTAAAGAAGCTTTAATTGTATATTTTTAAATTTTTAATTAAGTATAACTTATATACAGAATAGGAGTCTTCGTGTGGTGCAGTCAAGTGATTGGTTATTAACTTAAAGACTGGCAGTTTGAATCCACCAAGCAAGTCCTCAGAAGAAAGGCCTGGTAATATACTTCCAAAAGTTCACAGCCAATGAAACCCTTAGAGTGCACAGTTTACTCTGACAAGCATGGGTTGCCATGAGTCAGAATTGACTCGATGGTAACTGGTTTATAAATATACATACCCATGGCCGTTGAGTCGATTCCAACTCATAGTGACCCTATAAGACAGAGTAGAAATGTCCCATAGGGTTTTTAAGGCTGTAAATCTATAAGGAGACAGACTGCCACAACTTTCCACGCTGGTTGGTTCCAACCCCAACCTTGCAGTTTAGCAGGCAAACACTTAACAACTGTGTCACCAGGGCTCCTTGCATATATGCATATATATATATGCATATTTACACACATATATATACATATATACATATAAATACACAATATATATACACATGTTGTCAGGAGGGATCAGTCCCTGGAGAAGGACATCATGCTTGGTAAAGTACAGGGTCAGCGAAAAAGAGGAAGACCCTCAACGAGCTGGATTGACACAATGGCTGCAACAGTGGGCTCAAGCATAACAACGATTGTGAGTGTGGCACGGGACCGGGCAGTGTTTTGTTCTGTGGTGCATGGGGTCGCTATGAGTCAGAACAGACTCAACGGCACCTAACAACAACAACATATATGTGTATATGTATGCATATATGTGTGTATATATATTAATATATTTATATATGTGTATGTATGTATACATATGTGTGTGTGTATATATATATATAAAATGCATATATAATAAGTATAAAGCCAAATGAATTCTCACAGGCTAGACACACACATGTAACCACAACATATAAGTAGCACAATGTTATCAGTTTCCCAGAAGACTCATGTTCTCTTTTAGCCACTATCATCTAGGGCAACTATTACAGTGCCATCTAGCATGATACGTTTGTTTTACCTCTTTTGTACTTTACAAAAATGGAAACATGAACTATGAGCTTATAAAATCTTATGTGTGTGGATTCTTGACTTTTTTATTCAGATATTATTGAAATAAAATAAACTTCACATGCTTAAAATGTATAATTTGATAAATTCTGACATAAGTATACATCAGTGAAATCATCACCATAATCAAGATAATGAACACAGCTATCACTCGGAATACCAATTAATATGTTTCAACAAACAGATGTAGCAGTGGAAGTGCTCACTCATGTATGCCAAGAAATTTGGAAGACAGCTACCTGGCCAACCAACCAAAAGAGATCCATATTTATGCCTGTTTCCAAGAAAGGTGATCCAACCAAATGCAGAAATTATCAAACAATATCATTAATATGCAACACAAGTAAAATTTTGTTGAAGATTATTCAAAATCAGCTGCAGCAGTACATCAACAGGGAAATGCCAGAAATCCAACCTGAATTCAGAAGAGGACATGGAACAAGGGATATCATTGCTGCTGTCAGAAGTATGCTGGCTGAAACAGACGAATACCACAAAGATGTTTACTTCTGTTTTATTGATTATGCAAAGGAATTCAACTGTGTGGATCATGAGAAATTATAGATAACATTGTGAAGAATGAGAATTCCAGAACACTTAATTGTGTTCATGAGGAACCTGTACATAGATCGAGAGGCAGTGGTTCAAACAGTACAAGGGGATACTGAGTGGTTTAAAGTCAGGAAAGGTGTGTCAGGGGTGTATCTTTTCATCATACTTATTCAATCTGCATGCTGAGCAAATAATCCAAGAAGCTGGACTATATGAAGACGAACAGAGTATCAGGATTGGAGGAAGACTAATTAACAACTTGCACTGTGCAGATGACACAACATAGTTTGCTGAAAGAGAAGAGAACTTGAAGCACTTACTGATGAAGATCATAGACTACAGCCTTCAGTATGAATTACACCTCAACATAAAGAAAACCAAAGTCCTCACAACTGGACCAATAAGCAACATCATGATAAATGGAAAAAAGATTGAAGTTGTCAAGGATTTCATTTTACTTTGATCCCAATCAACACTCATGGAAGCAGCAGTCAAGAAATCAAAAGACACGTTGTATTTGGCAAATCTGCTGCAAAAGACGTCTTTAAAGTGTTAAAAATCAAAAATGTCACATTGAAGACTAAGGTGAGCCTGATTCAAGCCATGATGCTCTGTCGCCTCATATGTATGCAAAAGGTGAACAGTTAATAAGGAAGACCAAAGAAGCATTGATGCCTTTGAATTATGGTGTTGGTGAAGAGTATTTAATATACCATGGACTGCCAAAAGAACAAACAAAGAGTCCGGCAAGATGGCGCTCTAGGCAGAAGCACCACGCC
>NW_004443938.1:31512076-31549946 GCF_000243295.1 Trichechus manatus latirostris
AGAAACTAATTTGCTCTGTAAACTTTCAACTAAAGCACAATAAAAAATAAAATAAAATGTGCACAGATATCTAATTCCACATTTACATACCTGTATAAAAATATTTTTACCTGTAATAAAAATGTATACAGACTCAAAAAAAAAAAAAAGAACAAACAAATCTGCCTTGGAAGAAGTACAACCAGAATGTTCCTTAGAAGCAAAGATGACGACACTACGTCTCACATACTTTGAACGTGTTATCCAGAGGGATCAGTCCCTGGAGAAAGACATCCTGCTCAGTAGGCTGGATGGTCAGTGAAAAAGAGGAAGACCCTCAAGAAGATGGATTGACATAGTGGCTGCAACAATGGGCTCAAGCATAAAAACGATCATAAGAATGGCGTAGGACCAGGCAGCTTTTCCTCTGTTGTACATAGGGTCACCATGAGTCGGAACCTCACAAAAACAACAACAACATCACTCTCAAAGTTTTCTGTGTCATTTTGTAAACTCTCCTTCCTAACTCTCTCATCCTCCATCCATAGGTGACAGCTGATCTGCTTTCTGACATTAGAGATTAGTTTCTTGTCATAGATTGAATTGTGTCCCCCTAAAATGTGTGTCAACTTGGCTAGACCATGATTCCCAGTATTATGTGATTGTCCACCATTTTGTCATCTGATGTGATTTTCCTATGTGTTGTAAATCTTACCTCTATGATGATAATGAGATAGGATTACAGGAAGTTATGTTAATGAGGCAGAACTCGATCTACAAGATTATGTTGTGTTTTAAATCAATCTCTTTTAAGGTATAAAAGAGAGAAGCAAGCAGCGAGACATGGGGACATCTTACCACCAATAAAACAGCACCAGAAACAGAGCACATTCTATGGACCTGGGGTCCCTGCACCTAAGAATCTCTTAGACCAGGGTAAGATTGATGACAAGGACCTTCTCCCAGAGCTGACAGAGAGAGAAAGTCTTCCTCTGGAGCTGGCGGCACCCTGATTTTGGATTTCTAGCCTACTAGACTGTGAGAAAATCAATTTATCTTTGTTAAAGCCATCCACTTGTGATATTTCTGTTATAGCAGCACTAGATAACTAAGACGTTTGTATTTTGTAGAATTTTATAGACATTAAAGCATGCAATTTCTCTTCTTGTTTTCTCTCTCTTCTTTGACTCAGCATAATTATTTTGAGATTTTATCCCCCTCAATAAGAGGAATTATAAAAGTTGCTGCCACCATCAAAACATGAAAGATGCAGAATTACATTTCTATATAATTCAACTTTGTTCAATGTAAAATCATATATATCTAGAGAATGATGGTACACTACCATAAATTATAGGGTTGCTATGAGTCGGAATCGACTCGATGGCAATGAGTTTTTTGTTTTTTGTTTTTGTCTCGGCTGCTATTCCCAATGAAGACTATTTTGAGAAATTCTTGAGAAAATCATTACAACTTCTGGGACCTGATCTGTAGCGACTGTCATAGCATTTTTTTTTTTTTTTGGTATGAAAATAACAAGAGATGAGTGGAAGCAGTTTACCTTTATCTGCTAAGGGCAGCAGTACACTCTCATTGTTATAGCCATGAGCTAAGTGAACTCTCCTGCTCTCTGTGCCATTACACATTGCTGTGCCACACATGGATTACAGATTTCAGGTGAATTTACTCTAGGCTCATAAGACCAAGCCTCAGGTTTTTATAAGGCAAATAAAAATTTGTGGAGTGAAAATGTTGGAAACTAGAGGTAAATTTATATCAGAAGGGCATAAGAATCGAAAAAAATCAAAACTACAACAGTGAACAAAGCTTTTGACTTAAGGAGTCAAAAAGAATAAAGATAAACAAATTAAAGGAAAATGTGTAATGTTTAACCAGCAATTACTGATGGAAGAAAGCATCTAATAACAAAGTACAAAAAAAGGAACAGCTATTTATTTTAAAATTTTATTAAGATCTATAAAATGTAGCAAAATACTTAAAAAAATAGAAAAAGCCCTTTAAAAACAATAAAAATAAATAGGTGGCATGATAAGAGACATTATAGATTATAAGAAGATTATAAGAGAATATTATAAAAGTACATTAGATAAAAATGAAAATTTTAATTAAGTGATTTATTAGAAAAAATATGATTTTACAGTTGTGACTCAGAATAATAGAAATTTTAATCAATGCATTTAAAAGAGTGTGTCATTATTCAAGAAGTTAATTGTACTTCTATATACTAACAAAAAAACAAGGACACATTGAAATTTAAAACCAATTAATTAAATAGCATCAAACATAAAATAACTTAAGGATAAATTTAACAAAATATGCACACAATATATACAGAGAAACTACAAAATATTTCTGAGAAAAAATTAAAGAAGACCTAAATAAAAGAAAAAATATACTGTTTTAATGGGTTGAAAGATTAAATACTGTTAAGATGTTAATTTCCCCCAACTGATCTATAGATTCCATGTGACCACAATCAAAACCCCAGCAGGCTGTTTTTGTGGACATTAACAAACTGTTTATAAAATTTATGTGGAAATTCAATGGACTTAGAATAGACAAAGCAATTTTGAAAAATAAAAATAAAGTTGGAGAACTTACACTATCTGATTTAAAGACCTTCTAGAAAGCCACATTAATCAAAGTAGCATGGCATTGGCATAGGGATAGAAACATAGATCAGTTTAAGAGCATTGAGAGTCTGAAAATAGATGCAAATAAATGTGGTCAATTGATTTTCAACAAGGGTGCCAAGTTAGTTTAATTGAGAAAAGATTGTTTCTTTTCAACAAATAGTGCTGGAGCAGTTGGCGTATCATATGCAAAACCATGAACTTCAAACCTGATCTGGCACTATACTCAAAAGTCAGCTCAAGATATACTGTGCACCAAAATGTAACACAAAACATAAATGAAAGCACATGTTCACACACAGGTTTGTATTTTAAATTGTTTTTGCTCAAAATAGCAAAAAGTTTGAAACAACTGAAGTGCCTACAAATTAGTGAATGGATAAACAATGAGTGATGTACACACACAGTGGAGGACGACTTGGCAAAACAAAAAAAAACAAAAAGCCAGCAATGCAATTACTGATACAGGAGACAATATGGGGAAATCGCAAAGGTATTATGTTAGATGAAAGAAGAAACATACATAAGACTACATAGTTTATGATGCTGTTTGTGTCAAGTTCTAGAAATAGTAAATTTACCATGACAGAAAGCAGAGCAGTTGTCTTCAGGTGGAGGGTACAGGTGGAGAGAGGGTATGGACTACAAAGGGGCACAAGGTAACTTTTTGCAGTGATGTAGTTTTTCTATAATAATTATACATTTATTGTTGATTAAATTTAATGTATGTAAATTATATATCTAAAAGCTGCTAAAAATGAATCTTACCATAAAAAATATAATAGACTCAGTTGCTTTAAAATATGAGTAATACCATAATTAACAGACAATTCTCATCTATACACAGGAGAAATAGTATAAGAATAGAAAAAGTGGGAATCTTCCTCAAACAATTTAATGAAATTAGTAATATATTGATTTTGAGTCCCTGGGTGATGCAAACGCTTAAGGGCTTGACTACTAGCCGAAAGGTTAGCAGTTCAAACCCACCCAGAGGAGAGCCTCAGAAGACAAGCCTAGTGATCTTCTTCCAAAAGGTCACAGCCTTGAAAACCAAATGGAGCAGTTCTACTCTGCACACCTGGGGTCACCATGAGTAGGAACTGACTTGACATCAACAGAGAAGAAATATATTGATAATAAACCAGATAAGAATGATATGAGACTGTAAGCATAAAAAAATTACAATCTTATCTTACTCATAAAAATAACTGAAAATTCTAAATAAAATGTTAACAAACCAAGTGTATGTATGTATATATATCACTCAGTGTGAGTGAGATGGCTATACCAAAAATTCTTATGGCTTTAAAACTTATTATATGAACAGATTAATGGAGAAAAACACAAAATCATTTTAGTAGATATAGAAAAATGACTACACATTTCAATATTATTTCAGAATAAAATTCACAAGAAAAGATTAATAGACTAAAATATTCTTAAACTGATGTGTGCTAATGAGAAAATTCTACAGAAAACACAATATTAAATGATAAAACTTCAGAATTCCATTATAATCAGGAATAAGATATGCATGCTCACATTCCCAACTAATTATACTATTTCTATTCAACATTGTAATGAAAACTATATTCAGTATAAAAAAAAAACTTTAGTAAAATAAAATTGGAAAGAAAGTAGTATGACTGTCTTTGTTCAGAAAAGAGATTGTCTTCCAACTATAATCCTAACAAAACTGACATTACAGATAACAAAAGAGATAAAATAAGACCAGTGATGTAAGCCTGACATCTTGAAGGGTAATGGCCGAGAATATTACAAAACTAAATTAAGACTTTACCCGGAGATTCAAGAGGTGCTACATACCTAAAAAAGGATAATACACAAGAAAATCATACTTAAACATAGTATAGCAAATCTGAGAAAACCAAAGAGAGAGAAAAAGATATTCTTAGCAAAGCATCAAATACAAGACTGAAAGCTGACTTCTTAATATAAATGGTAGAATCCAGCAGACAATAGAACCTATCTTCAAACTGATGAAATGAAGTAACTATCAACCGAGACTTCTATAATCAGTGAAAAATTAAAGTGAAATGAATACATGTTCAACTGACAGAAGTTGTCAGGAGCAGATATACACACTGAAAATTACCACATGTTGTTCTTTGGGTAGAATGAAAATGGTAACAAATGAAAGCATAAATTTGTAGGGAGAAATAATAACAATGTATTGTTGTTGTTAGGTGCCGTTGAGTGGCTTCCAACTCATGGTGACCCCACGTACAACAGAAGGAAACACTGCCCGGTCCTGCACCATCCTCATCATCGTTGTTATACTTGAGCCCATTGTTGTAGCCACCGTGTCAATCCATCAATGTAGTGGAGTAAACATGTGAATAAATCTAAATAAATATTGGCTTATAAAACAAGAGTAATAATATCATGTGTGGTTTAAAATACATACCTTTATTTTTTAACATATGTCAAAGATTTTATTCAAGTCATTAATTAGTAAGGGAAACAGTAAAAATATTAAGACCAGTTCAAAGGAAAATTTAAATATTTAAATACATATATATATTTGGAATGATAAAATAAATTTGCTGACAAATGCAAAACTGTAAAATACATACTTTTAAAACACTCAGAAACAATGATACAACCTGAGGGCAAGGAGTAAATAAAGTATTTAAAATTTTTATATTAGACATTAGTAAGTCAAAGATGTGTCTTCACTACTACCAAAAATAGTAAATAGGTGCATAAATAATAGCTAATTGAGAGGAAAACAATATGCTACAGTTATGTCAATAGATAGGGTACATAGGTTAGGAAACGAAGGGATGGAAGAAGGAGTGGTCCTGCTTACCACCACTTACGAGGTGACCTAGAGATGTCCTGAATTTTGGTAAAGGGAGGGGGCAAACATTATACACCTGCATCAACCAGTCACTAGATGTGGGCCACCCCTGGGGAGAGAAAAGACCCCTAAACAAAGCAGCTCCTTGATGTTGAGGTGTGACTCAGCTGTGAGAGTTCAGTAGTCAACAGTCCAAGCAGTTTCAGGAATGAATGCCTTTACCCATAAAAGGTGATCTTGGAAGCACTCCATTGTACCCACTACAGTGATGTAGAATGGAATACTGAAAATACTTGATTAATCAAAAAAAAAAAAAGGTAGGAAGAGGAAGAAAAGAAATCAGGCTAGAAACATAGAAAACAATTAACCAGTGGGTAGACTTGAGTCCCTGCATGGTGCAAATGGATAAAGTGCTTAGCTTCCAACTGAAAGGCTGGTAGTTTGAGTACTCAAATTCACCCAGCTGCACCACAGAAGAAAGTCCTGGCAATTTACTTCCATAAGATTACAGCCATTGGAACAGGTTGGAGCATAATTCTACTCTGAAACGTGTGAGGTTGCTATGAATCGCAATCAACTCAACAGCAATAGGTTATAGGTATAGGCAGGGCAGTGATAGTTCAGTGGTAGAATTCTTACCTTCCATGTAGGAGATCAGGGTTTGATTCTGGCCAATCTACCTCATGCGCAGCCACAACCCATGTGTCAATGGAGACTTAAATGTGTTGTCATGATGCTAAACAGGTTTCAGAAGATGCAAGTGATTATATTCTTTTGACTCTTATTAAATTTTTTAAATGACCCCTTTTTCCACCATCATAAAAGCACTCAAGTCATTTCAGCTCTGGAAATATTAGAAAGAGTGATAATTCTCAAAAGCACTTAACCCATAGCCTCATACCTAGTTACCCTTCTTAAACTTAGCTAGGCTAGAATTTATGCTTCTTGAGGATAAAGTCTTTTCCTACCTTGTTTACCACAGAATACCAGCACAAGAAATAGTGGCTGACACATTTTAAGAGCTCACTAATTATTAGTGGAAAGGTTGAGTTGTAATTATAGTTTATATCAAGATAAAAAATAACGTGTCTTCTGACAGAGATTACAGGTTCTTGAGCATAGGGAGGAAAGAGGTTTAGTTCTTTTTTAATGAATGATGTGACCACCTCAATAACTGTTGAGGAGTGGCCCCTCTTTGATGGTTTCCAGTGGGTGGGTGGGTGGACCCATCATTCCACCAGGGCCCAAGGCAAGCTTGCAAATTGTTTCTGGTAAATTTTCTCCACATTCCTCACATTTCTGGCTTCCTCAGCCCTTTTTTTTTTTTATAAGTTTTTTTTATTGAGGTTTTGATACAGCAAATTTTACTCTTTTTAAATAAGAGCTCAGCTGCTAACCAAAAGTTCAGCAGTTCAAATCTACCACCTGCTGCTTGGAAATCCTATGGGGCGGGTCTACTCTGTCCTATAGGGTCACTATGAGTCAGAATCGACTTGACAGTAACGGGTTTGTTTTCTTGGTTTGGTTTACAGTTTTATAACCATCACCAAAATCAATATACAGAATATCGCATCACTACTGAAAGTTTCCTCCTGTTTCTTTACAGTCAATTCTCTGCTCACATTCTCAGCTCCTGGCCACCACTGATTGATTTCTGTCTCAACAGATTTGTCTTTGCCAGAATGCCAGATAAATGGAATCACACAGTATGTAGTATTTTGTGTCTAGATTTTTTCACTTAATATAGTTCTTTTGAGATCCATCCATTGGTAGTTATCCCTTTTTCATTGTTGAGTAGTATTTTATTATACAGATATACAGCAATTTGCTTATCCATTCACCAGCTGATGGACGTTTGTGGTGTTTCCAGTTTGAGGCTGTCATGAATACAGCTGCTATAAACATTCATATACAAGTCTTTTACAGACATATATTTTCATTATTCTTGAATACATATCTATGAGTGGGGTCCCTTTTCCATATATTACACATATGCTTAGCTATACAAAAAATACCAAATTGTTCTTTGAATGCTGAGACTGTGATTTCTAAGTGACATACAGGAATCCTCTGGGAGGATATTGCACAAACATGTTCTATGTATTGTTTATTACGCAGTACATTTATGTTTTCTTCAATTTGAATTTATATTTTTCAATTAAAAAGGATAAAAAAAAGATAGGTATAAAGAGATTCTAGGTCAAGAATGTAACTTCTCAAATAAGTTATACATTTAAATATTTTTAAAAACTGATTTTGAGGTTATTTGTATTTGCTGTCTTGTCAGAGATTTTACAGCTAAGGGCTAGTGAATTAAACCTCATATCTTACTCATATGGCAAAAAAACAAAACAAAACAAAAAAAAAACAGTTATTGGATATTCACAACTATCCCACTCAGATTTGAAGCATGAAAGAAGGAGGATAAATAGCATATTAAAAGATGTTAATTTTTGGTGTATAAGCATTTTGGGTGATTTCAAAGTGTGCCAAAGTATACTAAATACTGTCCTGTGATAATTTTCTGATCATTGCAGAAGACTTAAATAACTGTTAACTGGTTAGACTTTCTCTTGTTTGGATCACTAACTTGTCCCTTACCTGACTTTTGCATCTTTTCAGTGAACCATATGTGTATGCTACCCAGCAGATGTTTGGACACTTAAAAAACTCCCAAGATTGCAATAACATCTTCTGGTTACAGACCTTAAAAATTATTCCAAGGATTTTTAGTCTCTCCCCCTTGTTCAGGTGATAATTTTCAGCAGATTTACCCTTAAGGCAAATAGCCTTTTTAGATCTTTTTCTACATTTAATTTTAATCGGCACTTTAGCGTTTCAACTAGATTATTACAAACATTCCTTAAGTCATATACCATATTTGTTGAGTGTCTACCAGGTGCATATCCCTGTGTTATTCACTGTGGGAGCATAAAGGTGGGCAGGAGTTGATAGAAAAGTGCAAAGCAATCAGAAAAATCTAATTTTGTATTCTGATACTGTTTATAGGCTGCTTGAATTTATATCTGAAATTTTATATTTCACTGACTAAGCCTCATCAAATATAAATGTTGATAAAACACTGTCAGTAGTTAGGCCTACATATTCAATTGATAGATAAAAGATTCAATCACAACAGGATAAAATAAAACAAATTAATTACCTCAGAGAAAAATGCCAAAAGACATTGTCAACTGAAACTAATACATATCAAAGAGAGAAGTTTTTTAAAAAAGTGTTAAGGAGCTCTATTTAGCGTCAAATTTATTTGAGATTTGTAATGAAGTATTTTGAAATAATACTCAAATCACAAAGTAATGAAAGCCTGGTAAAAATGAATTAACTATAAATGCCACAGATTACCATGTAAAAGCTCTTTGTGCTCTGACTCCAACCTCCTTTCTAGTTGTAATCATGATTTACTCATTCCTTTTACACATTTCCTTAACTGAATTAGAGTCTCTGAATTGGAGTGTAAAAGGGTTAATGCTCTCAGCTACAAACTGAAAGATTGGACGTTCTAGCCCACCCAAAGACACCTTGGAAGAAAAGCCTGGTGATCTTCCAAAAGGTCACAACTATGGAATCCTGTGAAGCACAGTTCTACTCTACAACACTATTGATGGCAACTGGTTTGGTTTTTGTTTTGTATTTAACAATTTAATGAATGGACCATTTGCCAAATATCAGATTCAGATAAAATGGCAAGAATATTTAAATTTATGAAGTTTAAAATGTTATTATGTTTATTATGTGTAATACATATATTATGATCACAAAAGTGTTGCTATTCTAAATATTGTGATGTCTTTCTCAAAAGCGTTCCTAGCTCCGCATTGCTTACAAAACATATCCACATTGCTTACCTTAATTTTTAAGTCCCTTCCATATTAATTAATCATCTTACATGTTTCTTATACTTTTATTGGCTTAGGCAAACGTGACTATTCTCTCTTTTTATCTATCGTTATCTTAACTCAGTACTAAACACACCAATCAAAGGCTAAAGTTGTCGAACAGTATAGTTGTCTTATGCTCCTTAATCTTTTTATTAATTTTTATTTTAGTTGACACATATTCTTTTGAATAGTCCTAGAACAAATGACTTAGTTAAAATGATTTTACAAAATATATTGATAATAAATAAATGTTAGTGGCAAATATAAGAAAGTAAACATATAATTCAAATGTCTTGGGGTGAAATTCTGGCTTCACAATTGGAACAATGTAATACCTAGAAGGAAATTTTAATCTGATTTTTTAGCATAAATATTGCTAACTCTTCCCTTACCACTCTATTTCAGAGAAATAATGATTTTTAGTTTTTTATGCTTCTTTAGTTGACTTCTCAGTAACTGAAAGAAATTTTTCAATGTCAAAAGGAGGTGAAATGCTGTTTTGTTTTTTAAAGACAGGCCCATGGTATCTAAGTCACAACTTTCCACACATTACAATTACATATGTCACATCCTTCTGTTAGTGCCTCTTTATTCTTTTAAAAGGGTTACCCCCATGTAAAAGAGAACATATTGATCTGTTAGAAGGCAAAGAGAGTCAAGTCTATTACATGTATACCAGAAAAGGAACTTTACTGTAAATCTAGGATGGTTTATATTAAAAATCTATAAATGCTCTGAGTCTATACCAAGCCAAAAAACCAAACTCATTGCTGTTGAATAGATTCCAACTCATAGCAACCCTGTAGGACAGAGTAGTACTGCCCGATAGGGTTTCCAAGGCTGTAAATCCTTAGGGAAGCTGACTGCCACATCTTTCTCCCATGGAGTGGCTGGTGGGTTCGAACCACCTAATTTAGCAGACGAGTGCTTAACCACTGAGCAATCAGGGCTCCTTTTACTAACCCTGAAATATGAAGTAGAATATCAATTCATGCATACCAAATAATTTTAGAATAAACTTTTTATGAAAACAATGTGATAAACAATTTCCTTAGGAGAATAAATATGCTCCCGGAACCTAAGGTCGTGTATGCATATATTTTCGAGTTGTTAAAGAAAAATGAATAACAACTACCCAGGAAAGACCATTCTTGTGTGTTACCTAGCATATACATCAAGTGTATTTTCAACCACTCTATTAACAGATTCATTGTTTCGTTTCAAGGCTTTCATCATTGTCTGCATTGAGCACCCTGTCTTTTGCACACTTCAGCTGTAGTGAGCAAAATTTTATGCACTCTAACAGAAACAATTAGACCATTTCTCTGTGGGACATAAAACCCACATATATCATGTAACCTGAGTTAACACAGGGCACAACTGTTATCTTTCAACTTAAGACACTGTTAGGAAGTCCCTGATTGCTCTGGAAACAGTTTTGAAATCCTCGAGAATTAAGTGCATGTGTCTACATGGAATGTCAAAAAAGGGATGCGGTGTGCCTCATGGAGAGACGGAGGCCTGGGAATGGCTTACACTACTTCCTGGTCCTGGTCCTCCACACTCTTTCAGAAGCTCTTTTGTGAAGAGCTTGGTTAAGATGGGAGGTTCAAAACCTGCAGGTTACTTGACAATGTAAACAGCCTCTATCATTCTATCTAAATTCCAAATAAGAAAAAAAATGTTTATACTTGTTCTAATCATGATAATCTTTCTCTAGTGGAAGGAGAATATCACTCAAGTAAGGGCTACCAAGAATTTATTTATGATTTTCATTGAAGAGTCCTTTCTAGGCCAAATATATTGTCATTACAAATCAGAATATGTGTACTGCATACCTGGATTGGCAAACATGTGGGAGACCTGAAATAAGGAGAGCATGGGAGTAGAGCAAACAAATAAAATGACACTTGCCCTCTATTTGGCTATATTGCCATTCCTTCTCAGGTCCATGTCTATTTTTAAGTCTCTTCCCATATGCCCATACTTCTCAAACTTTGATAACCATAAATCTTTGGGTACTCAATGGTATACCAGCAAGTTTGGCAGAGCCATTGGATAACTTTGGTGCACCTTGCTATTCCTTTATTTAATCCACATATTTAGGGGAAAAATATACTTTTATTAAGGCAAAGGTGGATATTAACATGCATAATTCAGATGTATTTAAAACATAAAACCTGATACTTTGAGAAAAAAATTGACTTTCTAGGAGTGGGCTTCCTGGGGACACACCTCTAGACCCTCAACATAAGCTTTCATTTTACCTTCAGGATCTGTAGTGGACAGATAGTTAAGGCCTGCCTGTTGGTAGGCAAAGAGGGAATGCTGATACAAAACTTGGCAAACAATACATGAATAATAAAAGTATACAGGACTTTTGATCACATCTATACAAAAATCCCTAAGGTTTCCTTGCTCCGTATTATATTGGATAATGGCATGTGCATAGCATTGTGTGTATATATATATATATATATATATATATATATATATATATATATAAACAAAAACTGTTCTTGTCTAGTCAATTCCAACTCTAGTGACCCTATAGGACAGAGTAAAACTGCCCCAAAGTGTTTCCAAGGAGCAGCTGGTAGATTTGAACTGCTGATCTTGTGGTTAGCAGCCAAGTTCTTAACCACTGTGCCACCAGGGCTTCAGCATTGTATATAATTAAAATATGCTCTTCCCTTCTTCAAGAACTCTATACTTTAACAGAGAGCATGAGCAAAGTAGCAGATTCTTTTACAATTTGAAATAAGTAGAGAAGATCTTAGTGTAATATAAGCACACAAAATTTAACAACAAAAGTTGGTTTAATGATTTAGTTTTAGTAAAGAAAGTCTATTAGTTCTAAGGCCTAACCTCTGCTCTCCACTTCTATAGGGATGTCCTTATCCATTGCTCTTAATCTCTCTATATTCTTTTTTCTTTTCCCTCAAGATTTGACTATGCAACTTTTTATGCTCACATTGTTTTAACTGCATTCTCAAGGCTAATTATTTCCAAAAGAACATCTTAGCTTGTCCTTTCTATCTCCCTTCATTCCACCAATCTAATTACACAGAGTGGTGTGTTCCAGAAAAATACTGACAGATCATTTTCCCAGTTGAGTTTCCCAACTATTAAAATGAATCTTACCCATCACTTTCATTTCCCCAAACTATTGACCTTAGTGCTAAATTTAACAGAGCCTCTAAAATGAAAGTGTGCTAATGATTCTAGGGGACTATAAAACATGAAAATTACAAGTATTTCAATACACTGCCAAGAGAACATAATACAGTACTCAGTGTAACACTACTTGACATATAGTTTTAGACTTTTAGGATTTCTTATGAAGCTAAGATTGGTAGTTTGAAGTGCTGTAATAGAATATCATGTACATTCCTAATTTATTTTTGAGATATACAAATTATCAAGAAGAAATCTAAGCTGCTGATTTTGAAATATGTTTCTAGTGTCTTCCAAGAGAGCAAAATATTTTCCTGCTTGCCAGTTATCTTATTTGTTATCCTATCTTTAATGTTATATCATTCTTTGCACAAAATAAATTTCTCAGAGTATTGATCACCAAGTTATTTTTTTAAAAAAACAGGCAAACAAGACAAATTCCACCAGATACTTTCTGTTGTGTTTTCTTTAGTTGATATATTGGTAAAATTATTGTTTGGGGCAGATTTTCAAGTACTGACTTTTATATTAATCAAATAAATATCCTCAGAACATTTTCCAGCTTATATACAGAAACCAGCCACATCCCTTCTACCCCAAAACCTGCCACATCCCCCAACACCAAAAATCTTTGGAATTCATTCGTTAAGATTCCTAAAAATGGTTCAAATTACAAGTGTTCCACACCAGTATGACTACTTATAATATTTAGTAAATAAACCCTTATATAAAACAATTCAATACTTTATAATTTTTCAATTTATCTAAATGGTTTAAAATGGCATCTGCAAAGGAGAAGATAATAGGAGGTAATAGATACTAGAGTCATATTGCAAAGGTTCAAATCTTAATCCCACTATTTACTGGCTATATGAATTTGAAAACGTTGCCAATTCTCTAGGCTTCATATTCTTCATTAAAATAGATAAAATAAAAGCATAAAATTCAAGGTTATTTTGAGAATTAAATGTGATAATGTCTAGAAAATAAATGACTAGCATACACTGACCTTTAGCTATCAATTATGAGAATTTTAGTTACTTTACTATGCTTTGGGTATTATTTTTGGAATTTTAAGTAGATTATTCCATGTTATCTTCACAATTAAAACAATACTAAGTCTTAGTGAAGTTAAGTGGTACACTTACATGTCAAGGTCACGCAGCTAGTAAGTGTACAAGTTGAGATTAGAACAGCTGACTCCACAGAACTCAACCATTATAATCTACTGAGTATAATCAAGAGCCATCATATTTTAAAATAGCATTAACCGAGTGCTTAATTAGTGCTAGGGAAGAGAGAGAGAGAGGAGGGGGTCTGTTTTAAACACTTGGATTTTATGAACTCTTATAGAAACGTGTTCAACTATTATTGTTGTTATAAGGTGCTGTCAAATGGGTTCCTAGTCATAGTGACCCTATGTATAACAGAATGAGAAACACTGCCTGGTCCTGCCCTGTCCTCACAATTGTTATGCTTGAGGCCATTGTTGCAGCCACTCTGTCAATCCATGTCATTGAGGGTCTTCCTCTTTTTCACTGATCCTCTACTTTGCCAAGCATGATGTCCTTCTCCAGGGACTGGTCCCTCCTGATAATATGTCCAAAGTATGTGAGAGAAAGTCTTGCCATCCTTGCTTCTAAGGAGCATTCTGGTTGTACTTCTTCCAAGACACATTCATTTGTTCTTTTGGCAGTCCATGGTATATTCAATATTCTTCGCCAACACCACCATTCAAAGGCATCAATTCTTCTTCGGTCTTCCTTATTCATTGCCCAGCTTTCACATGCATATGATATGATTGAAAATACCATGGCTTGGGTCAGGCGCACCTTAGTCTTCAAGGTGACATCTTTGCTTTTCAACACTTTAAAGAGATCTTTTGTGGCAGATTAGCCCACTGCAATGCGTCTTTTGATTTCGTGACTGCTGCTTCCATAGGTGTTGATTGTGGATCCATTTAAAATGAAATCCTTGACAACTTCAATCTTTTCTCCATTTATCATGATGTTGCTTATTGGTCCAGCTGTGAGGATTTTTGTTTTCTTGATGTTGAGGTGTAATCCGTACTGAAGGCTGGGGTTTTTGATCTTCGCCAGTAAGTGCTTCAAGTCCTCTTCACTTTCAGCAAGCAAGGTTGTGTCATCTGCATATTGAAGGTTGTTAATGAGTCTTCTGCTGTACTTTAGCTGCTAGTAATCCACTTTTCAGGAAACCAAAGTCTTCTCTTCCTTCTCCCTATGGGTTAAGTTTTCTACAGTGTAATTTCTTTTAGTAGACACTATAAATAGAGGTCCTTTGCCCTATACCCTTGTCAAGAGTCTAGAAAAACATTTGAAATCTGTAAGGATAAAACAATGTATTGATTTTAAAATACTAGAAAAAAATCTACCAACTCAATGCTAAGAGATGTTTAATGTTTATAAATATAAAATAATCAAATAATCATTCTGTCTCTCTCATATTTACAAAAGTACATGGATACATTAAATGAGGATTGTAGGCAGATTGAGATATGTTGTGGACTCTCTAAAAGGAAAAGTTCCAGGGACCTGACATGTTATTAAAATAGACCATTCTACTATGAAGGACTGCTTAAGGAGTTAGCATACTCCCTAAATACAGCCAGTTCATTTATCTCCAGTTCTGTGACTTCATATGTTCTTCTGCTCAGAAGCAATACTGTACCAGATTCTCTATAAATTCCGTATCAGAGAAATGGTGGCCTTTTAGATCTCTAAATGTTAGCATGCTACTATCTCCTCCTCATCACTGTCTTCTGGTTTTTTTAAAAATATGTTTAATTAAATATTCAACATAGGTAAAATTGACATAATAAATTGCACATATTAAAAATATAAAAACGTGTAAGTTTTGAAATGTGAATACACCTGTGAAATTATCATCAAATCAATAAAATGATTATATCTATTACCCCCAATAGTTTCTTTGTGCCCCTTGGGAATCCCTCTTTCCTGGCTCTCTCCATTCCCATTCACCCGGACCTAGGCAATTACTGATCTGTTTTCTGTCTTTACTGATTGGTTATATTTTCTAGAGGTTTATATAAATGTAATCATCCAGTATGCGCTTCTCTTTCTGGCTCCTTTCAATCAGCATAAGTACTCTGAAATTCATTCATGTTGTTGTGCATATCAATAGCTCATTCCCTTTCATTGTTGAGTAGAATCCCATTGTATGAGTATACCAAATTTTGTTTATCCATTCACCTGCTGTTTGACATTTAGGATGTTTACAGTCTGGGCTTTTGTAAATAAAGTTGCTATGAACATTCATTTAACATCTTTAAACGTACATATATTTTTATTTCTATTGATTTAATAGCTAAGAGTAGAATGGCTGGATCACATCTTAGCTGTGTGTTTACCTTCTTAAAAAACTGCCAAATTGTTTTCAAGAGTGTAACATTTTACATTCCAAACAATAGTGTGATAGCTCTAGCACTTGGTGCAGTGTTTCGTTTTGTTTTGTTTTGTTTAAAATAACTTTAATTATTCTGATAGGTTTATAGTGGTATTTAATTGTGATTTTTAAGGAACCTTGGTGACTCAGAGGTGAAGTGCTCGGCTTCTAACCAAAAAAAGGGTCAGTGGTTCAAATGCACCAGCCATTCTTTAGAGAAAGATATGGTAATCTGCTCCCTTACAGATTACAGCCTGGGAAACCCTATGGGACAGTTTTGTTCTTTCACATAAGGTCACTATGAGTTGGAATCTACTTGGTGGCAGCTGGTTTTAATTTGCATTTACCTAAAAAAATCCCTCCCACATCTGTCAGTTTGTCCTACTGTGGTAGCTGGCATGTTGCTGTGATGCTGGAAGCTAAGCCACTGGTATTCAAATACCAGCAGGGTCACCCATGGAGGACATGTTTCAGCTGAACTTCCAGACTAAGACAGACTAGGAAGGACCAGGAGGTCTACTTCTGAAAAAAAATAGCTAGTGAAAATCTTATGAATGGCAATGCAACATTGTGTGATATAGTGCTGGAAGATTAGCCCTTCAGGTTGGAAGGCACTCAAAAAATGACTGGGGAAGGAAGATCTGCCTCCTCGAAGTAGAGTTGATTTTAATGACATAGATGGAGTCAAGCTTTTGGGACCTTCATTTGCTAATGTGGCACGACTTAAATGAGAAGAAATAGCTACAAACATCCATTAATAATTGGAACGTGGAATGTATGAAGTATGAGTCTAGGAAAATTGGAAATCATCAAAAATAAAATGAGGCACATAAACATCGATATCCTAGGCATTATTGAGCTGAAATGGACTGGTATTGGCCATCTTGAATCAGACAATCATAGGGTCTACCATGCTGGGAATGACATCTTGAAGAGTAATGACATTGCATTCATCCTCAAAAAGAACATTTCAAGATCTATCCTGAAGTACAAAGCTGTCTGACAGGATAATATCCATACACCCACAAGGAAGACCGGTTTATACTACTATTATTCAAATTTCTGCGCCAACCACTAAGGCCAAAGATGAAGAATTTGAAGAAATTTACCCACTTCTGCAGTCTGAAATTGAACAAACACGCAATCTGGATGCATTGATAATTACTGGCAATTGGAATGTGAAAGTTGGAAACAAAGAAGAAGTTTAGACAGTTGGAGAACTTAGGCCTTGGTGATAGAAATGATGCTGGAGATTCCATGATAGAATTTTGCAAGACCAACGACTTTTTCATTGCAAACACCTTTTTTCAACAACATAAATGGTGACTATACTCAAGGACTTCATGGGAAGGAATACACAGGGAACAAATCAACTCCATCTGTGGAAAGAGGAGATAGAAAAGCTCAATATCAACAGTCAGAACAAGGCCAGGGGCAGACTGCAGAACACACCATCAGTTGCTCATATACAAGTTTACGTTGAGGCTGAAAAAAATTAGAATAACTCTACAGGAGCCAACGTATGACCTTAAGTATATCCTACCTGAATTTAGGGACCATCTCAAGAATAGATTTGACACACTGAACAATAATAACCAAACACCAGACTAGCTGTGGAATGACATGAAGGATATCATACATGAAGAAAGAAAGAGGTCATGAAAAAGACAGGAAAGAAAGAAAAGACCAAAATGGATGACAGAAGAGACTCTGAAACTGGCTGTTGAACATCAAATAGCTAAAGCAAAAGGAAGAAAAAATGAAGTAAAAGAGCTAAACAGAAGATTTCAATGGGCAGCTCGAGAAGACAAAGTATTATAATGATATGTGCAAAGACCTGGAGTTAGAAAACAGAAGAGAAGAACATGCTCAGTATTTCTCAAGCTGAAAGAACTAAAGAAAACAATCAAGCCTTGAGTATCAATACTGAAGGATTCTACGGGGGAAAATATTAAGCAATGCAGGAAACATTAAAGAAGGTGGAAGGAATACACAGAGTTGGTACATCAAAAAAATTGGCCAAGGTTCAACCATTTCAAGAGGTAGCATATGATCAGGAAGCGATGGTACTGAAGGAAGAGGTTGAAGCTGCACTGAAGGCATTGGCAAAAAACAAGCCTTCAGGAACTGTTGGAATACCAATTGAGATGTTTCAACAAATGGATGCAGTGCTGGAAGTGCTCACCCATCTATGCTAAAAAATTTGGAAGACAGCTACCTGGCCAATTGACTGGAAGAGATCTATATTTCTGCCTTTTCCAAAGAAAGGTGATCCAATGGAATGTGGAAATTATGAACAATATAATTAATATCATTCACAATTAAAATTTTACTGAAGATCATTCAATAGCGGTTTGCAGCAGTACATCAACAGTTAACTGCCAGAAATCCAAGCTGGATTCAGAAGGTGACATGGAACAATGGATATCATAACCGATATCAGATGGATCCTGGCTGAAAGCAGAGAATACCAGAAGGATGTTTACCTGTGTTTTATTGATTATGCAAAACATTCGACTGTGGATCATAACAAATATGGATAGCATTGCAAAGAATAAGAATTTCAGAACACTTATTGTGCTCATGAGGAACCTGTACACAGATCGAGAGGCAGTCATTCCAACAGAGCAAGGGGATACTGTGTGGTTTAAAGTCAGGAAAGGTGTGCATCAGGGTTTTCACTGATTCAATCTGTACGCTGAGCAAATAATCCAAGAAGCTGGACTATGTGAAGACAAATGCGGCATCAGGATTGTAGAAGACTCATTAACAACCTGTGACATACAGATGACACAACCCTACTTGCTGAAAGTGAAGAAGACTTGAAGCATTTACTGATAAAGATCAAAGACCACAGCCTTCAATGTGAACTACCCTTCAATATAAAGAAAACAAAAATCCTCACAAGCAGAACAAAAAGCAACATCATGATAAATGGAGAAAAGATTGAAGTTAACAAGGATTTTATTTTACTTGTAACCACAATCAAAACTCATGGAAGCAGCAGTCAAGAAATCAAAAGATGCATTGCATTGGGCAAATCTGCTGCAAAAGATCTCTTTAAAGTGTTAAAAAGCAAAGATGTCACCTTGAAAGCTAAGGTGTGCATGACCCAAGCCATAGTGTTTTCAATTGCTTTACGTACATGAGAAAGCTGGATGATGAATAAGGATGGTTGAAGAATTGATGCCTTTGAACTTTGGTATTGGTGAAGAATATTGAATATACCATTCACTGTCAAAAGAATGAACTAATCTGTCTTGGAAGAAGTACAACCAGAATGCTCCTTAGAAGCAAGGAATGCGAGACTACGTCTCACACGCTTTGGACATGCTATCAGGAGGGATCAGTCCCTGGAGAAGGACATCGTGCTAGGTAAAGTAGATCGTCAGTGAAAAAGAGGAAGACTCAAAATGAGATGGATTGACATATTGGCTGCAACAATGGGCTGAAGCCTAACAAAGATTGTGAGGATGGCACATGACCGGGCAGTGTTTTGTTCTGTTGTACATAGCACTAGGAGTCGGAAGCCACTCAATGGCACCTAACAACAACAGTATATTTGGAATCTATATTATGTTCCACTTTTCTCGTTGTCTGCATTTATTCCAATAACTCAAAATCTTGATTGCTATAGCTATGCAGTAACTCTGAAAATCAAGTAACGTATTTCTCCAGTTTAGTCCTCTTGTCCAATATTATTAAAATCACTTTGATTCCCAACAAAAAAATAAAAAAACGCTGTTTAGAATTTTATTAGAACTATGATGTTTCCAGGGATCAATTGGAGAGACTTGACCTCCTAATAATATTGTGATCCATGATCACAGTATATTTTTCCATTCATTTAAATCTTCTTTCTCTCATCAATATTGTCTACTTTTGAATATAATTATCTTGTATAGATTTTATAAGATTTACCCTCAAGCAGAATGTAGTTCTTAATATTATTGTAAATTGTACTGTCATCTTTTATTTCAATTTTTTTTTAGTAGAATTGCTCGACAGGGTTTTTAAAAATATTTTATTTTTGTCCAGTACAGCTAGATGATGTCTGGCTACCGCCACTGACTGCTCTGACCAGGATCACAACAGAAGGTTTTGGACAGAGCTGGAGAAGGATGTAGAACAAAATTCTAACTCTCACAAAAAAAGACCAGATTTACTGGCCTAAAGGAGACTGGAGAAACCCCGAGAGTATGGCCCCCAGACACCCTTTTAGCTCAGTGGTGAAGTCATTTCCAAGGTTCACCTTTCAGCCGGGGAGTGGGCAGCCCCGTTAAACCAAATGGGACTAATGAGGTACAGTAGTCCAGTGACAACGGCCAGAAGGCAGAAGAGGAAAAGGAAGCTGGTGATAAGGAACCCAAGGTTGAGTAAGGATATTGTTGATGTGTTGTGAGACTGTTAACGATTGTCATAGGGCAACATGTGTAGTAACTGTTAAATGAGAAACTATTTTGTTCTGTAAGCCTTCATCTAAAGTGAGAATAGCAGCACAACTGGAAGAGCGTAGTCGATGTCACTGAACTGTGCATGCAGAAATTTTTGAAATGGTGTATCTTTGACTATGTATTATATTTTCACCAGGAAAAAAAAAAAAAGGTTGAGAAGGGAGAGGGTTGACGTGTTGTGGGGTTGTTAACCAATGTCATAAAATAATATGTGTACTATTGTTTCATGAGAAACTATTTGTTCTGTAAGACTTCACCTGAAGTACAATAAAAAAAAAAAAAGAAAAACAAATTTTATTTTGTTTTTGGCAAAAGTTTACACAGCAAATTAAGTTCCCATTTAAGAATTTCTGTACATATTGTTCAGTGACACTGGTTACATGTTCCACATTGTATCAACATTTTAATTATTTCCGTTCTTTTTTATTCCATTTCCATTAATCTAGCTTCCCCCTGCCCCCCCCCCCCTTCTGATCTTTCCTTTAGGGTAAATGTTGACCATTTGGTCTTATATCGATGATTTTTCTTTTTTTTTTTTAAAGAAGCACAGTAGTCATGGGTGATATTGTTCATTTTTTGAGCCAATCTGTTATTTAGCTGAAATGTGACCTCTGGGAGTGGTTTCAGCTCAGAGCTTAAAGGGTATTTTGAAGCGAGAGTCTCAGGGGTTCCTGTAGTCTCTGCCAATCCAGTAAGGCTGGCCTTTTTTTAAGAATTTGAGTTTTGTTCTACAGCTTTCACTCATTCTATCCTGGACCATCTGTGGTGTCCAGGTCAGAACGGATGGTAGCAGTAGCTGAGCACTATCTAGTTCTTCTCATTTCAGGATAGATGAGGCTGTGGTTCATGTAGGCAATTAGTCCTGTATACTAGTTTCTTCTGCTCCAGACTAGCAAACAACAAAAGTTGTATCTTAGATGGCTGCTGCAAGCTTTTAAGACCCCAGGCGCTACTTACCAAACTAGGATGTAGAACATAAATTTTACAGACTGTTTATTTAATTTCAATTTTGAATCGTTTGTTGCTAGTAGGTAGAAATAAACTTCTTATTTGAGTATTTGTAAATTATGGGATTTTGCTAAATTCATTTAGTAGTTCCACTAGGTTTTTACGCTCCGATACTACTTTCAACATGAATGATTGTATAGCTTGTGAACAGAGTTACACAGGTATTCGTTGCTTAACATCTGTGATTTATTCTGTGAAATATGACGTTATATGATTGGGCATGTGTGAACATATGGGTTTACAGGCACAGGGCTCCTAGGTTCACGGGCCTGGGAGTTGGGGTGACACACTCAGCCCATGCAGCTCCTTTTGCAGATGTCTCAGGTGAGTGCTCAGCCAGGTCCTGCCCGGTATGTGGCCCAGCAGCCCCATGAAGGCCTTGGCGGGAAGTCTGTGGGTGTAGCCTGGGCAGCAGGAGAGTGGTCTCAGCGACTCTTCCACCCCGTCCCGGGCCAGGCCCCATTATGCCTGCTGACCTTGGGTGTTTAGATGCCTATTCCTGGGGGTAGGGGCTGGTGGGAAAGGCTCACTGCCCAGTGAGGCTGTGGAAAGTTGTTAAAAATATAAGTAGTATGTTTAAACTGTCAGGGAGCCAAAGTGTCACCTTAAAGCAAAAATAAACCAAGGGGAAAAGGGAGAAAACAAAAAGCACTTCAGGCCAGGGTGGCCTCATGCATACCAATGGTTTTTTTCATCCATGGCTTGGCAAGATTTATGACTCGGCACCCCAATGCTGTTAACAGAGCACAAAATAGCCAACATTTGCTCCTTGTCACAAATTGAAAGGGGGAGTTAGGCCACTTAGAAGGAGACAGCTGGCCGCAAAAATCCACTTGCCGGCATTTTCCCTTCAAACCCACCAGTTGGATGTGGCATTTGAAGAAAGAAGGTGTGGGCCAATTATCATCCCACACTTCCTCCTCCAAACTGCTGATGTGACTGTCGCTGCCTTCTTGGCTAAGCCAGCTGCAGGGAAGGCCAGCTCATCCGTGAGAAACTGCCCAGGGAGGGGATCTGCAGGCCAAGAGGTCGAAAGTGCCTGAACCAGGACTGGGGTGCCCAGGGCACATACTTTTCCATCGGTGCCCTAAGGGACCACACTGGGCAAAACGTGGGGACTAGACTCTTCAAGTCTTGGGAGTCAAGGGAGATGGGGTTGACAGCTTGGGCTTGGGCTTCCATCGCTGCAGACTAGGTGGCTTCCCGGCCAGGGGCAGCAGCCGGGCAGAAGTGGGGCTCCGACTTCAAGACTAGGGTCTGGCGTCCTGGCTTTTAGACACCTGGGTTCCAGGCCGATGGGCAAATACACAGTCAGACACTGCCTGAATGGATGTTAAGCAACACATAACTGTACTTCTTTTTGTAATCTGGATTTCCTGTATTTCTTTTTCTTTGTTACAACAGCTAGAAATTCCAGTACAATGTTGAATGGAAATAACACAGGACATCCTTGAATTACTCCTGATCTTAGGTGGTAAAGTAGAGGGTCAGCAAAAAAGGAAAGACCCTCAAGGAGATGGATTGAGACAGTGGCTGCCACAATGGGCTCAGACATAGCAACAATTGTAGGGTGGCACAGGACCGGGCAGTGTTTCGTTCTGTTGTACACAGGGTCACTATGAGTCAGAACTGACTAGAAGGTACCTAAGAACAATGATATTCTAATGTGAGTGCAACCACTCATTTCTGGGATTAAAATCTATTTGATGATGATTCATTACCATTACTATTTATTGTTGGATTTTGTTTGCTAAAATTGTTAAAATAATTATTGCATCTATGATCATAAGATATAATGGTCTGTATTTTTCTTTTCTTATAATATGTTTGACAGGCTTTGATATCAGAGCAATGCTGACCTATTAGAATGACTTGGGCCATATTCCCTCTCCTTCAATTTTTTGGATGAGTTTATGTAGAATTTGTATTATTTGTTCTTCAAATGTGTTGGTAGAATTCACTAGAGAATTCCTCTAGGCTTGAAGTAAAGCAAGATTATCCAAAGAAACATTAATATCAAGCCAGTTTATCTATTTAGAACATAATGTCATATGCTAGTGCATTTGTATTTAAGAAAAATGGAATAGTAGTCTAATATTTCATTTTTAGAGATTGAAACATGCCTCAAACTGAATAAAAATATATTCATGTTAAATACGATTTTCTTAAATGATTAGTATCTTACTGTGACACCGTACTTTTTCAAAAGACAGAATTCAAATCTGAGAGATACAATATCTAAACATATGATTTATTTTGAGATAAATAAAACTAATTAAAATTAATAGTTTCTAATTCAGGAATATTGATGGAGATAATAAATTATGGCTGTACACATATTTCTTAGTAATAAAATTAGGAAATTTGAATATAGTTTTTTTTAATAATTAAAGAAACCTATGATTTAAAGCTAATCTTTAAACCTTAAACCAAAAATATTTCCTGAAGTCTTAAAACAAACAATAGTTTACCTTAACTAATAAATAACATTCGCCTTGAGCATTAAGTTCTATTAAGAACTACCTGTATGGGATCAAAGTAACAACATCAACTAGAAGGATTAGATAGGAAACTTAGGGGAAAGTGAGTTTATGTTAATGGGGGAGGAACAACTCAGAAAAGGAGGGTGAGAATGGTTGCACAACCTGAAGAATGTAATCAATTTCTCTAAATTATACATGTAGATAAGGTTGAATTGGTGTATGCTTTGCTGTATATATTCTTGTCTTAGTTATCTAGTGCTGCTATAACAGAAATACCACAAATGAGTGGCTTTAACAAACAGAAATTTATTTTCTTACAGTTTGGGAGGCTCGAAGTCCAAATTTAGGGTGCTGGCTCTCGGGGAAGGCTTTCTTTATCTCTGCAGGCTCTGGAGGATGGTCCTTGACCCTGAGCTTCTGCTCCTGGGCAATCTTCATGTGGCTTGGCATCTCTTTTCCCCCATCTCGGCTTGCTGATTTGCTTATTTAATCCCCTTTATATCTCAAAAGAGATTGACTCAAGACATACCCTACATCAATCCTGTCTCATTAACATAACAAAGACAACCCATTCCCAAATGAGATTATTAGCACAGGCATGGAGGTCAGGAATTATCAAATACTGTCTTAGTTGTTTAGTGCTGCTATAACAGAAATGAAACCCTGGTGGTGTAGTGGTTAAGAGCTATGGCTGCTAACCAAAAGGTCAGCAGTTCAAATCTACCAGGTGCTCGTTGGAAACTCTGTAAGGCAGTTCTTCTCTGTCCTATAGGGTCACTATGAGTCAGAATCGTCTCGAAAGCTATGGGTTTGGCTTTTGGGTTTTATAACAGAAATACCACAAGTGGGTGGCTTTAACTAATAGAAATTATTTTCTCACAGTTTAGTAGGCTAGAGCTCAGAATTCAGAGCACTGGCTCCAGGGGAAGAAATTCTCTCTCCGTCAGCTTTGGAGGAAGGTCCTTGTCTCTTCAGCTTCTGTTTCCTGGTTCCTTGGAGATCTCCAGGTGTCTTGGCATCTATCTTACCACATCTCTGCTTTACTTGCCTGTTTATTTAATCTCTTATATCTCAAAAGAGATTGACTCAAGACACACCATACACTAACCCTGTCTCCTTGACATAATAGAGACTATCCACTTCCAAATGGGATAGCCACAGGCATGGAAGTTAGGAATTATAACACATGTATTTTGGGGGACACAATTTAATTGATAACAATTTGCAACAACAAAATAAATTTAAAAAAGCTTTATAAATTTCATGTATAATTTGATATGAATAGGAGTTACTAAATATTTTATTCTATAAATAATACAACCTATTTCTGAGCTTGATTGCTGGTAGGTTTCACATAAACTATCTCTTAGCACTTCACAATTTTTGTTTTCCTGGTAAGTGACATTTGTAACGTTATACTTTAACTTTAATCTCTAACTTAACACTTATCATTGTTTGCCTCCAGTGCAAACTATTTCCTTTGTTGGTGCATAAGGTTATTTGTAGAATTGACACTAAACATTAACTACCAAATATTTAAAAAAAAACATGACCTGTCTGTTTGGAACACATTTTTGGCATGTAATGACTGCTTAAAAATATTTTGCAAAAGGCCTTTAAGTCATCTTTTCATTGATGTCAGGAAATGCCTAAACTCAGTTTCTTAATCATTATCTTGAACTATGAAAACGTTTACAAAGAACATAAAAATTAAATATTTTTTCCATTTGAGAAGGTTAAGTGCTCTGTTCCCATGGATACAGTGCTTTACTCTCAGTACTAGCCAAAAGTTTATTCAGTAACCAGTAGGAAAACAACACTATTAATCTCAAGGAATTCACTCTCCATCGTTCAACTTTATAGTTCCGGCCACTGTTAAAATGGTAATAAAATAAGAAGAATTATAATGAACAGTTCCCCAAAAGTTTACATTGTGTCCAGCATAGGACTAAATACTACATATTAAAGCTTGCCACAATTGTGAAAATAATAATATTAATGAAAACAGCACAATTTATTCCCTGTAATATTTTGTATGGGTTTTCCTGGCATACAGCGGCATATGAAAAAGCCTCATATTAAATATAGGAATTTTTTTTCTATGTTGGATCTACTGATTTAACAGATATTTCTCTTTTAACCCAAACTCACTTAAAAGTCCTTATAAATAATTAAACTAAATCATTATTTTTTTTCCCAGAAGGATAATAGGAAGGTTTTCAGGGTACATGAAAAATATCTATGTAGGAGCTTAAGTTTACTAGATGACTGATTTACTCACTTCTTCACATGCATATGAGTAAATGTGTATGAATATGTACATTTTAATAATAATTCAAAACTTGTCCAGCAATAGGAACTTTGATAATGATCTAGTCATACAATTGAATACTATACAAAAATGACAATGTAGTGAATTACAGCTATACAAATACCATGGATATAAAATAAAACATGCTTATGTTGATGTTGTTCTTAGGTGCCATCATGTCGGTTCTGACTCCTAGTGACCTGGTGTACAAAAGAATGAAACACTGCCCATTCCTGCACCATCCTCATAATCGTTATGCTTGAGCCCATTGTTGCAGCCACTGTATCATTCCATCTCACTGAGGGTCTTCCTCTTTTTCACTGACTGTCTACTTTATCTAGGATGATGTCCTTTTCCAGGAACTGGTCCCACCTGATAACATGTCCAAAATATGTGAGATGAAGTCTCTCCATCCTTGCTTCTAAGGAGCATTCTGGCTGTATTTCTTCCAAGACAGATTTATTCATTCTTCTTGCAGTCCATGGTATATTCAATATTCTTCACCAACACCATAATTCAAAGGCACCAACTCTTCTTTGGTTTTCCTTATTCATTGTCTGGAGTCCTGGTGGTGAAGTGGTTAAGAGCTACGGCTGCTAACCAAAAGGTTGGCAGTTCATATCCACCAGCTGCTCCTTGGAAATCCTGTGGGGCGGTTCTACCCTGTCCTACAAGGTCGCTATGCATTGGAATCAACTCCACAGCAACAGATTTGTTTTTTGTATTTATTGTCGACCTTTCACATGCATATGAGGCGATTGAAAATACCATGGCTTGGGTCAGGCACACCTTAGTCCACAAAGTGACATCTTCGCTTTTTAACACTTTAAATAAGTCTTTTGAGGCAGATTTATCCAACGCAACACATTGTTTGATTTATTGACTGCTGCTTCCATGGGTGCTGATTATGGATACAAGTAAAACGAAATCTTTGACAACTTCAATCTTTTCTCCATTTAAAATAACGTTGCTTATTGGTCCAGTTGTGAGAATCTATGTTTTCTTTATGTTGAGGAGTAATCCATACTGAAGGTTGTGTTCTTTGAGGTTCATCAGTAAGTGCTTCAAGTCTTCTTCACTTTCAGCAAGCAAGGTTGTGTCATCTGCATAATGCAGTTTGTTAATGAGTCTTCCTCCAATCCTGATGCCTCGTTCTTCTTCATATAGTCCAGCTTCTCAGATTATTTGCCCAACATACAGATTGAATAAGTATGGTGAAAGGATAAAACCTTGACGCACACCTTTCCTGACTCTAAACCATGAAGCATCCACTTGTTCTGTTCCAATGACTGTCTCTTGGTCTATGTACAAGTTTCTGATGAGCACAGTTAAGTGGAATTTTCTGCAGTGTTATCCATAATTTTGTTATGATCCACACAGTCGAATTCTTTTACATAGTTAATAAAACACCGGTAAACATCTTTCTGATATTCTCAGCTTTCAGCCAGGATCTATCTAACATCAGCAATGCTATCCCTCATTCCATTTCTTTTTCTGAATCTGGCTTCAACTTCTGGCAATTCCCTGTCAATGTACTGCTGCAACCATCGTTTGATAATTTCTGCATTCGGTTGAATCATCCTTCTTTGGAATAGGTATAAATATGGATCTCTTTCAGTCAGTTGGCCGGGTAACTGTCTTACAAATTTCTTCACATAGATAAGTGAGCACTTCCAACACTGCATCCATTTATTGAAACATCTCAACTGATATTCCACCAATTCTTGGAGCCTTATTTTTCAACAATGTCTTCAGTGCAGCTTGGACTTTTTCTTTCAGTACCATGGAGTTTTGATCATATGCTACCTCCTGAAATGATACAACATCAAACAATTTTTTTTTTGTACAGTGACTCTGCGTACTCCTTCCATCTTCTTTTGATGCTTCCTGTGTCGTTTAATATTTTCCCCATAGCATCCTTCAGTACTGATACTCGAGGCTTGAATTTTTTTCTTCAGTTCTTTCAGCTTGAGAAATATCGAGCGTGTTCGTCCCTTTTAGTTTTCTAACTCCAGGTCTTTCCGCATGTCATTATAATACTTTACTTTGTCTTCTTGAGCCTCCCTTTGAAATCTTCTGTTCAGCTCTTTTACTTCATCATTTCTTCCATTTGTTTTAGCTACTCAACTTTCTAAGAGCAAGTTTCAGAGTCTCTTCTGATATCCATTTTGGTCTTTTCTTTCTTTCCTGTCTTTTTAGTAACCTCTTGCTTTCTTCGTGTATCATTTCCTTGACGTCATTCCACAACTCCTCTGGTCTTTGGTCATTAGTGTTCAATGCATCAAATCTATTCTTGAGATGGTTCTAAATTCAGGTGGGATATATACTCAAGGTTGTACTTTGGTTCTCTTGGACTTGTTCTAATTTTCTTCAGCTTCAACTTGAACTTCCATACGAGCAACTGATGGTCTGTTCCACAGCAGCCCCTGGCCTTCTTCTCACTGAAGATATTGAGCTTCTCCCTCGTCTCTTTCCACAAATGTAGTCAATTTGATTCCTCTGTATTCCACATGGCAAGGTCCGTGTGTATAGTCACCCTTTATGTTTTGAAAAACGGTACTTGTGATGAAGAAGTTTTTGGTCTTGCAAAATTCTATCATGCGATCTCCGGAAATGTTTTTATCCCCAAGGCCATATATTCCAACTACAGAGACTTCTTTTTTTTTTCCAACTTTTGCATTCTAATCATCAGTAATTATCAATGCATCTTGATTGTATGTTTGATCAATTTCAGACTGCAAAGGTTTGTAAAAAATCTACAATTTCTTCATCTTTGGCCTTGTAGGTTGGTGTGTAATTTGAATAATAGTCATATTAACTGGTTGTCCTTGTAGGTGTATGGATATTATCCTATCACTGACCGTGTTGTACTTCAGGATAGATCTTGAAATGTTCTTTTTGTCTATGAATGCAACACCATTCCTCTTCAATTATCTGATTCAAAATGGCCAATAGCAGTCCATTTTAGCTCACTTATGCCTAGGATATAGATCTTCATGCATTCCATTGCATTTTTGATGATTTCCAATTTTCCTAGATTCATACTTCGCACATTCCACATTCCAATTATTAATGGATATTTGCAGCTGTTTCTTCTCATTTTGGGTCATGACACATCAGCAAATGATGGTCCCTGAAAGCTTGACTCCATCCACGTCATTAAGGTCAGCTCTACTTTGAGGAGTCAGCTCTTCCCCAGTCGTATTTTAAGTGCCTTGCAATCTGAGGGGAACTCTGGTGGTATAGTGGTTAAGACCTACAGCTGCTAACCAAAAGGTTGGCAGTTTGAATCCACCAGGCGCTCTTTGGAAACCATAGGGGGCAGTTCTACTCTGTCCTATAGGGTGACTATGAATCAGAATCGACTCAATGGCAGCAAGTTTTTTTGTTTCCAATCTGAGGGGCTAATCTTCCGGCACTATATTAGACAATGTTCTACGGCTATTCATAAGGTTTTCACTGGCTAATTTTTTTTTTTTTTTTTCGGAAGTAGATCACCAAATCCTCCTTCCTACTTTTAGTCTGGAAGCTCAACTGAAACCTGTTTACCATGGATGACCCTGTTAGTATTTGTATACCTGTGGTATAGCTTCCAGCATTACAGCAACATGCCACCTACCACAGTAGGACAAATGGACAGATGTATGGGGGAAAACATGCTTATAATATCATGCATATAAAATTGAAAAGCAGATGATTCTAACATATGATATTATAAATCAGATGAGTGATTACCTTCAGCTGGGTGAGAAGGTAGTTATTGGAAGGGCACTGAAAGGGAGCTTCTGGAGGATGGCAATGGTCTATTTCTTTACCCAGTTAATAATTCAGTTTTCAGTAATTCACTGTGTTTTTATGTGTGTTATACTTTAATAAAAAGTTTTTAAAAGTTCAAAGTGTATTATCTTAAAATACATTTTATGTAATATAAACACTTCATGGGAAACAAATGAAGACTATCTGAAATATCTGTCATCCTTAGGTATTGTTTGAAAACACTGAAGAACTAGTAATTTCATAAACCTTAGATATATATTGACATAAATACAAGTGAAACAATTTATTTATCAATTCTTGAATTTACAATCAGATTTTTATTCAATGCAAATTCATTTCAATCAAAATTTTATTCAATGAAAATTCATTTACTTATAAATGGAAAAGGAGACCAGTGAGGTAATAAAACCATGATGATTTTATATATGGGGAAAACTGTTTTTCTGCAGGTAGGAATACAGTAAAAATTATTTATCATCAGATTGCACTGTAACAGCATCTGCAGAAACCAAATGTGTGGATGATGAAACTTTTTCTGTTGTTTTTAACAGACTCTTTGCCATCTCTCTACATGTACTCTAACTTTCCTTTTGAGAGTTCTTCTCCCCAATGCCTTTAGAGTCATAATCAATATTCTCTTCTGCTCTATACCACCGTCTTTATGTTTTGAACTGGGCTTCCATAACATCAACACATCCCACAAGATCCAATCCTCACCACACAACACTCACTAAGGCAAATTGTTTTTAAATTCTTTCAGTAACTTTGCCTTTTTTCTTATGGATAATCATTTAACAATGTAGAACAACATGTTTTGTGCGTGTTTTGGCATTGTTGTTTACTCTCTCAGATAAACTGTCTTCTATTCCACTTGGCTTCTTTTTAGAAAGTGGCAGGAAGGGGATCTTTCTGGTCTCCAGTAGAGGGTGAGGAGAAGTAACTCTAGCCAGGAATACTCAGAGCTGAGGGATGATAATGCGAGATAGAGAAGGGAATAGGAAGGAAATGACATGAGAGACTCCTCTGCAGGCTAGGGGTAGGAGTTTAGTTTCCTGTGGAGAGCTTTCTCACTAAAAGGTAACATTCTACAATAGTTGCTTTGAGGAGACTTGAAGGTTGATAACTTACTTAAGAGAAATAACCATTACTTTGGTTCCACACTTATCTTGATGGGGAATGTCCTAGTGCTGCCGTAATAAAAATACCAGAAGTAAACGGCTTTAAACAACACACATGTATTTTCTCACAGTTCTGGAGGCTTAAAGTCCAAAATCACAGTGTTGGCTCTAGGGAAAAGTTCTTCTTTCTATTTAGGCTTCTAGTAGGTGCTGGCAATCTTTGGCATTCCTAAGCTTGCAGATGCAGCTGCCTCCATTGTCGGATGGCATCTGTCTTCCACCTGTGTGTGACTCTCTGAGTGTCTGTTTTGCTCTTTTTATAAGATATCAATTATAAATTATTAGGTTTAGGATCCTCTGTTCTCTGTTACAGCCTCATTAACAAAAGAAAAACCCAATTTCCAAACAGGGTCACATTCACAGGTACAGGGGTTAACATATTTTTGGAGGACACAATTAAATCCATAATAGGGAACATGAAAAACTAGGTGTACTGTCAACAATGCCTGTGTTCTATAAGCCTAGAGTGCGGTTTTTCACATCCTATAGATGCCTTCCCTACTGAATTATTTTCTTTTTTTTGCAAGGGGCTATAAACTAATATTGAACTCAATTTCCAGGACTGTGATGATAATCCTTCCTCTAAGAAATATTCTTCAGGTTGCCTTTTTCTGACAATAAGAGCTGAGTTCCAACCTTAGTTTATACATGTTTTAACCCTTTCAAGACCCAATTATTTTTTGTTTTGAATTTTTTGTTGATGCCATGTATTTTCATTAATGGAATACATACTAAATCATTGAGTGTGTTTAAATTTTTCGTAGGTACATTTTTTTTTTTTTTTTGCTTCATCCCACCAATACTACCCTCAGAGTCCAGGGGGACATATGTATCCCAAACAATTTTTATCACAATCCATATTTTTCCTACCAAAAACATTGATTCAGCACTACCTCATACAATTACCCTGTAAAAACAGTTATTTGCAGCACACACCCATTTTTTCCATTTCAAACTGTTATGCAGGTCTTCACCTGCATGCAGCATGTACTATCTGTGGGAAAGAGCTTCCCAGTAAACCCTAGAGGGAGAAAAATTGCTATATGTACCACAGGTCACAAAATTAACTACATGAATTAATAGTCTTTCCCAATTGGTGGTTTTATCTCCAGTAGAAAAAGCAATGTCAACTCAATTATGTCATATGCCTTTAGGACTGACCCAAGAACACTGAACATTTTAATAGAGTTCTTTTTTCAGGATTAGGATTTCACATTCCACCATACTTGGAAAGCCACATTCAGTAATCACAATGATTTAACTAGGAGAGCTCACCTTTGAGAAATTTGATTATTTTCAATTTGTTTGTTCTAATCCATATTTCTCCTATGGCCCTTCAGAAGAGCTGGGTCCTGTGTATAGGCCGTGAATTGTAGGGGCATGTCCACAAAAGAACACTGATTAGGTTGTTGTGTGTCACTTGTTGGTGGCTATAGTACATGAAAATGAGAACAGGGAGACTAAAAGAAATTCTTGGAATAGAAATAGTAAAATCCTGGCATAGTAATTTCCTATTTTAATTACGGTGTGTGGATATTATCCTATCACTGACATCATTATACTTCAGGATACATCTTGCAATGTTCTTTTTAACAATGAATGTGATGTCATTCCTCTTCAATTTGTCATTCCACGCGTAATGGACCATATGATTTCCAATTCAAAATGGCCAGTATCAGTCCATTTCAGCTCACTAATGCCTATGATATCAATCTTTATGCAGTCCATTTCATTTTTGATGACTTCCAATTTTCCTGGATTCATACTTTGTACATTACATGTTCTGATTACTAATGGATGCTTACAACTGTTTCTACTCATTTTGAGTCATACCACATCAGCAAATGAAGGATAACATTCATATACCTACAAGGAAAATCAGTTAAGACGACCATTACTCAAATTTAAGCACCAACCACTAATGCCAAAGATGAGAAAATTGAAGATTTTTACCAACTTCTGCAGTCTGAAATTGATTTAACTTGCAATCAAGATGCATTGATAATTACTGGTGGTTGGAATGTGAAAGCTGGAAACAAAGAAGAAAGATCCTTTGTAGGAAAACATGGCCTTGGTGATAGAAACAATGCCAGAGATCACCTGATAGAATTTTGCAAGACCAATGACTTAGTAATTGCAAATAACTTTTTTCATCAACATAAACTGCAACTGTATATTTGGACCTCACCAAACGGACTACACAGGAATCAAACTGACTACATCTGTGGAATGAGACAATGGAGAAGCTCAATATCATCAGTCAGAAGAAGGCCAGGGGCCAACTGCGGAACAGATGGTCAATTGCTCATACGCAAGTTCAAGCTGAAGATGAAGAAAATTAAAACAAGTCCATGGGAGCCAGAATACGATCTTGAGTATATCCCACCTGAGTTAGAGACCATCTCAAGAATAGATTTTACTCATTGAACACTAATGACTGAAGACCAGATAAGTTATGGGATGAAATCATACACGAAGAAAGCAAAAGGTCATTAAAACAACAGGAAAAAAATAGATGACCAAAATGGATGTAGAAGAGACTTTGAAACTTGCTCTTGAATGTAGAGTAGCTAAAGCCAAAGTAAGAAATGATCACATCAAGGAGGTGAACAGAAAATTTCAAAGGGCAGCTTGAAAAGACAAAGTATTATAATGAAATGTGAAAAGATCTAGAGTTAGAAAACCAAAAGGGAAAAACATGCTTAATATTTCTCAAGCTGAAAGAACTGAAGAAAAAATTCAAGTCTAGAGCTGCAACATTGAAGGATCCTATAGGCAAAATATTGAATAATGCAGAAAACATCAAAAGAAGGAAGGAATACACAGAGTCACTATACCAAAAGGAATTGGTTGATATTCAACCATTTCAGGAGGTAGACTATGATCAAGAACAGATGGTACTGAAGGGAGAGGTCCAAGGTGCACTGAAGGCACTGGTGAAAAACAAGGCTCCAGGAATTGACAGAATACCATTAAAGATGTTGGAACAAACAGATGCAACCCTGGAAGTATTGATTTTTCTATGCCAAGAAATTTTGAAGACAGCTACCTGGGCAATCGACTGGAAGAGATCCATATTTGTACCGATTCCAAGGAAAGGTGATTCAATGGAATGCAGAAATTATCAAACAATATCATTAATATCACACATAAGTAAAATATTGCTGAACATAATTCAAAAACAGTTACAACAGTACATCAACAGCGAACTGCTGGAAACTCAAGCCAGATTCAGAACTGGATATGAAACAAGGGATATCATTGCTGATGTCAGATGGATCTTGGCTGAAAGCAGAGAATACCAGAAAGAAATGTACATGTGTTATACTGACTATGCAAAAGCACTCAACTCTGTGGATCATATCAAATTATGGATAGCACTGGGAAGAATGAGAGTTACAGAACACTTAGTTGTGTTCATGTGGAACCTGTACTTATATCAAAAGACAGTCATTCCAACAGAACAACGGGATACTGCGAGTTTTAAAATCAAGAAAGGTGTGTGTCAGGGTTGTATTTGTTCACCATACTTATTCAATCTGTATGCTGAGCAAATAATCTGAGAAGCTGAACTATCTGAAGAAGAACACAGCATCAGGATTAGAGAAAGATTCATAAAAAACCTGAGATATGTGATGACAACATTGCTTGCTGAAAACAAAGAGGAGTTGGAGCACTTACTGCTGAAAATCAAAGACTACAGCCTTCAGTATGGATTACACTTCAACATAAAGAAAACAATAGTCCTTATAACTGGACTACTAAGCAACATCATAACAAACAAAGAAAATATTAAAGCTGTCAAGGATTTCATTTTACTTGGATCCATAATCAACATTCATAGAAGCAGCAGTCAAGAAATCAAATGATGTATTGCTTTGGGCAAATCTTCTACAAAAGACTTCTTTAAAGTGTTGAAAAGCACAAATGTCACTTTGAAGACTAAGTAGAGCCTAAACCAAGCCATGGTATTTTTAATCGCCTCATATGCATGCGAATACTGAACAATGAATAAGAAAGATCAAAGAAGAATTGATGCCTTTGAATTGTGGTGTTGGCGAAGAATATTGAATATACCATGGACTGCCAGAAGAACAAATAAATGTGTCTTGGAAGAAATGCAACCAGAATGCTTCTTAGAGGCAAGAATGACAAGACTTTGTCTCACATAATTTGGACAAATTATCAGGAGGGACCAGTCCCAGGAGAAGGACAACATACTTGGTAAAGTAGAGGGTCAGTGAAAGACAGGAAGACCCTCAATGAGATGGACTGGACACAGCGGCTGCAACAATGGGAACAAGCATAACGATCGTGAGGATGGCACAGAACCGGGCAGTGTTTCGTTCTGTTGTACATAGGGTCGCTAGGAGTTGGAACCAACTCGACAGCACCTAACAACAATAACTTTAAAAAAAAAAATGCTGTCGAGTCTATTCCGACTCCTAGTGACCCTATAGGACAGAGTAGAACTGCCCCATATGGTTTCCAAGGCTGTAAATCTCTACAGAAGCAAACTGCCACATTTTTCGCCTTTGGGGCAGCTGGTGGGTTTGAATCGCCAACCTTTCAGTTAACAGCCGATCATTAACAGTTAAAGCCACCAGGGCTCCTTCCTTAACCTTCTACATCGTCCCAAAACTTAGAATATTTGTCACTGAATAACCAAAAGAAGGAGAATAAAATATCATTATTTCTCCAAACCCAGGGTAAATTGATATACCAGTATCTCTCTTTAAATCCCCAAGATTCATAACAGATTTTATCTGGACTTGTTTTTCATTTGTGTTTCATGTTGCTAAGTGTATTTTGTTGTTATGTTGCCTATTAACTTAAAGCTGCAGTGGCAGAGACTGTCTTATTACTTTTGTAAATGTGCCCAAAGGTTATTAAGCAATAAGCCTCTCTAATAAATAAAATTTATGAATATGAAAATGCTCATAAGTGATATGTAATTCTTAAAGAGGAACCACAGAAGCTCTAAATCCATGGGATGATATATCCTTTTTGGACTTCACATTGGATCTATGGTACTGCATCAAGGTTGAAAGAAATGAATACTGACTTTTAGAACTGTAGTGCAGGCCATAAATTAGCAAGAACTGTCATATCACATGGCTCTTTTGGAAAAAAAATGGCATCTTCACTTGTGATCGTTTGCTGTTGAAGAGTTTGTGTTGTTAGATACATTTTTTTTTTGGTCCCAAATTACAAGATAGTTTAAATATTTATTGGGAAAAATGTTATTTCAGTTTTAATTAATGTTTTTTTTATCAAAATATCTCATATTGAATTATGAACAACACAGTGGCAAGCTATCATGAAGCAGATTTAATCATTCATTATTCATGCTTTCACTGTACTTTAAACAAAATTCCACAATTATCATTTATCTTATTTTATTATAGTAATTCATTTATATGACTGTCACCCTTTCTAAACTGTGAGGACCTTGAAAGTAAGACAATGCTTCATTTATCTCTGTAACTACTACCTGCATGCTAACATATGGCAGTCATTTCATAAATGTGGATTTTTTAAAAACTTAAATTGAGAATAAACTGGCACAGTTCCTAATAATTAAGCAGTGTGCACACATCCAATAAAATCAAAATATGTAAACAAGGTAGTGAATGTTATTGAAAAAAATTAAATATATAAATTATGGATTTATTTTGATTGAAAGCAAGCCATCTGCCTTGGTATTGTTCTGCTTTGTTCACCTTAATGAGAAAGATGCCAAAAAACCTTCATATGATTAAAGAAATTGGAACTCCAAGAATTTCTTGGTAGGATGTTTAAAAGGAAAATATGACTATATAGGATTCTTTTACCTGTCTATATGACTTACACATAAGTTCTATATAACTTTCTAGTATATACTTAATATCTATGTTTCAAAACAGAGTCAACAAACACATATTGAACTCTGGTTTGATTCCAGACATGTGCTAGGTCTTTAGGGTGCAAATTGAATAAGGTGTACCTCTCCTTACTTGGCTCATGTTCTCTTAGGGCTGACCTACTTGGGCTTTTGGACTCTCTGGGTGGCACAAATGTTTAACAGCTAGACAACTAACTAAAAGGTTGGTGATTCAACCCACCCAGAGGTGCTTTGGAAATAAAGACTGGCAATCTGCTTCTGAAAGATCATAGCCTTGGAAACCCTATGGAGCAGTTCTACTCTGTATACATGGGGTCACCATGAGCTGGAATCAACTTCACAGCAAATAACACCACCACCACCAGGGGTCTTAGATGACATGTGTAAATCATATTTTGTAAGTGGTATTATTTATCTTTGAAATTCATTTCAGTTTATTCTGGAAGTGGCATATCATAATTACCAAAAAACATTTATTGAACAGTTACTATGTTTATTCCTGAAAGATACAAGACCCCCCTCCCCTTTGTTTGCATTTTAGCTGCATTGAAATAGATCATTAAAAGAGAATATTATGGGTGAAGGGTGAGACAGTACACAATACAGGGGGAAACTAGCACAACTCGTACAAGGAAAGGTCGTGGAAGCCCCATAGACACATCCAAGGGACTGAATTGCTGGGCAGAAGGCTGTGGGGACCATGGTCTCGGGGAACATCTAGCTCAACTGGCATAACACAGTTTATAAAGACAATGTTCTACATTCTACCTTGGTGAGTAGTGTCTGGGGTCTTAAAAGCCTGTGGGCGGCCATTTA
>NW_004443938.1:31550368-31578954 GCF_000243295.1 Trichechus manatus latirostris
GCCTTCATCTTAAGTGAGAATAGCAGCACAATTGGAAGAGCATGGTCAATGTCACTGAGCTGTGCATGTGGAGATTTTTGAAGTGGTGTATCTTTGGCTATTTTCACCAAAAAAAAAGGGTTGAGAAGTTAGAGGGTTGACAGGTTGTGGGGTTGTTGATCAATGTCATAAAACAATGTGTGTGCTACTGTTTCATGAGAAACTATTTGTTCTGTGGGCCTTCACCTGAAGTACAATAAAAAAAAAAAGAGAGACAATATTATAGTTCAATGAAACACTTTAAATACTTTCTGGAATAATAACATGTCTAAAAAGTAATAGATACTTATGTATTTGTCTCTTGACTGCCTAGACTTCCTACAGCATCTAAACTTGTTTCCCTGAACTAGCTGTCACTGTTATACTGGTGACTTATATCCTCCTTTCTTCTCCTATACCTGTCTTTTCTATCCAGCCTATCCATAAATCCATATCCTATTCATCTTTCATCAGCAATCTAATCCTCCTACTAATCTACTTAGATCTACCTTGGCCAACCATCCCCACTGTCCTACCTACACTAAGCTGGGGATAATATCTCCATTCTCCAAATTCCTAATGAATTATATCAGAACATCTTTCACTGAAGCTTTGTGCCTTTCATTAGAACTCCTTCACATCTTATCTACTAGATTTTGAGCTGCTTAAGAGACTATGCCCTACTCATCTTTGAATTTCACATACTGCCAAGCACAATGCCATGCATGAGGCTACCCCTTAAATATGCTAATTGAATTAGTAAATTGTTGTTGCTAGGTGTAGTCCAGTCAGTTCTGACTAAAACGGACCCTATGAACAACAGATCAAAACAATGACCATTCCTGTGCCATCCCCATAATCACTGCTAGTTTGAGCACATTGTTGCAGCCACTGTGTCAATCCATATCCTTGAGGGTCCTCCTCTTTTTTGCTGACCCTCTACCTTATCAAGCATGATGTCTTTCTCCAGAAACTGGTCCCTTCTAATAACATGTCCAAAGTACATGAGACAAAGTCTCACCATCCTCGCTTCCAAGGAGCACACTAGTTGCACTTCTACCAAGACAAACTTGTTCATTCCTCTGGCAGTCCATGGTATATTCTATATTCTTTGTCAACACCATAATTCAAAGGCATCAATTCTTCTTTGGTCTTCCTTACTCATTGTTCAGCTTTCACATGCATATGAGGCGATTGAAAACACCATGGCTTGGGGCAGGCTCAACTTAGTCCTCAAAGTGATATCTTTGCTTTTCAACACTTTGAAGGGGTCTTTTGCAGTAGGTTTGCTCAATGCAAGACATCCTTTAATTTCTTGACTCCAGCTTCCATGGGCACTAATTGCAGAACCAAGTAAAATGAAATCTTTAACAACTTCAATATTTTCTCCATTTATCATGATGTTGCTTATTGGTCAAATTGTGAGGATTTTTGTTTTCTGTATGTTGAGGTGCAGTCCATACTGAAGTCTGTGGTCTTTGATCTTCATCAGTAAGTGCTTCAAGTCCTCTTTACTTTCTGTAAGCAAGGTTGTGTCATCTGCGTATCACAGGTTGTTAACGAATCTTCCCCCAATACTGATGCTGCGTTTTTCTTCAGACAGTTCAACTTCTCAGATTATTTGTTCAGCATACTAATTGAATAAGTATGGTGAAAGGATACAACCCTGACAAACACCTTTCCTGATTTTAAATCATGCAGTATCCCCTTGTTCTGTTTGAATGACTGCCTTTTGGTCTATTTACAGGTTCCTCATGAGCACGATTAAGTGTTCTGGAATTCTCATTGTTTACAATGTTATCCATAATTTGTTATGATCCACACAGTCGAATGTCTTCGCAGGAAACACACGAAAACATCTTTGTGATATTCTGTGCTTTCAGCCAGGACCCATCTGACATCAACGATGATATTCCTCGTTCCACATCCTCTTCTGAATCTGGCTTGAATTTCTGGCAGTTCCCTGTCGAAGTACTGCTGCAATGACTTTTGAATTATCTTCAGCAAAATTTTACTTCAAGTGATATTAATGATACTGTTTAATAATTTCCATATTCTGTTGGATCACCTTTTTTAGGAATGGGCACAAATATGGATCTCTTCCAGTCAGTTGGCTGAGTTTCTTGGAATAGACGAGTGAGCACTTCCAGCGCTGCATCCATTTATTGAAACATATCAACTGGTATTCTGTCAATTTCTGAAGCCTTGTTTTTCACCAATGCCTTCAGTACAGCTTGGACTTCTTGCTTTAGTACCATTAGTTCTTGATCATATGCTGCCTCCTGAAATGGTTGAGCTTCGACCTCTCCTTTTTGATATAGTGACTCTGTATATTCCATCTTCTTTTGATGCTTCCTGTGTAATTCAACACTTTGCCTATAGAATCCTTCAATATTGCAACTCAAGGCATGAATTTTTTCTTCAGTTCTTTCAGCTTGAGGAATGCCTAGAGTGTTCTTCCCTTTTGGTTTCCTAGCTCTAGGTCTTTGTACATTTAATAATAATACTTTAGTTTGTCTTCTAGAGCTGCCCTCTAAAGTCTTCTGTTCAGCTCTTTTACTTCATTATTTCTTCCATTTGGTTTAGCTACTCTACATTCAAGAGCAAGTTTCAGAGTTTCTTCTGACATCCAATTTTGTTTTTTCTTTCTTTCCTGACTTTTAAATGACCTTTTGCTTTCTTCCTGTATGAGGTCCTTATGTCATCCCACAATTCATTTGGTCTTTGTCATTAGTGTTCAATGTATCAATTCTACTCTAGAGATGGTCTCTAAATTCAGGTTGGATATACTTAAGACCATATTTTGGTTCTTGTGGAATTGTTTTAATTTTCTTCAACTTAAGCTTACATATGAGTAATTGATGGTCTCTTCTGCAGTCGGCCCTGGTCTTGTTCTGACTGATGATAATGAGCTTTTCCATCATCTCTTTCCACAGATGTAGTCAATTTGATTCCTGTTTCTTTCATCTGCTGAGGTTCACATATATAGTCCCAGTTTACATTGTTAAAGAAAGGTATTTGCAATGAATAAGTTGTTGGTCTTGCAAAATTCTATCATGCAATCTCTAACTTCATTTCTATCATCAGGACCATATTTTGCAACTACAGACCCTTCCTTGTTTCCAACTTTTGCATTCCAATCACCAGTAACTTTACTTTGAAGAGGCAGCTCTTCCCCATCATATTTTGAGTACATTCCAACCTGAGGGGCTCATCTTTTGGCACCTTATCAGACAATATTCTATGGCTATTCATAAGGTTTTCACTGGTCAGTTCTTTCAGAAGTAGACCACCAGGTCCTTCTTCCTAGTTTGTCTTAGTCTGGAAGGTGTGTTGAAGCCTGTCCACCATGGGTGACCCTGTTGGTACTTGAAATACCAGTGGTATTGCTTCCAGAATCACAATATTCAAGTCACTATAGTACGACAATCTGACAGATGTGTGGTTGAAATAAATAAATTAGCACTAGCTAATATCTCCTGGAATCTTTTCAAAAAATCAGGTAAAAATCATAAAATAATATTCTGTATAATTCTGAGGACATTCTCAATTGTGTCAGAATTCAATCCTGGATCATAGGGATTTTTGTACATATTAATTATATTTGGCTTTGGAAATAAATGAAAAGTTAATTGGGCTGGAAAGGAAGTGAGGGTCTTTACTGGCTTCGATGATTGTTTTCTTACAATCAGTGAAGAGCTGTTTCTATAAAATATATTCTAAGTAAAATTCACACAGAAGGAAGAGAAGAAACTATAATCATTGACCTCACAAAGAAAAGCTAAATTTATAATTTTAGATACATTATATCAATTGAAAAAGTAAAGTCACATGGAATATTTTTCTAGAAAATAAGGATGAATGGAAATTTAACTTCTTTGGAATAACGGATTTTCTACAATTAATGCTAATGCTTCTTCCACCTTTGAAAATACAATTGCTTGACAGGCACACAAACTTGACTTTTACTGACTTTTACTCTCATAATTCCTAAAAGAAAACACATGCAGTTTAGGATCTAGAAAACAAATTACCAGATTTTGAATGTTTTAAATAAACTATATATATATATGTGTGTGTGTGTGCATATACACACACATATATATACATATATATATCTCCAATTTTAATTTCTTTTCTGAATTTTAGTGATAACTTTCTTAATTACATAGAGGAAGGAAATTATCACTTAGGTGGGCCATATTCTGTTCCAGGTGACAGGCTAGTGAAGTTACATATGACTTCGCATTTAATCATTATCATATTTAAGAAAAGTACTTTTTTCTGTGTTTTACAAATAAGTAACTTAGGCTTAGATACTCTTCTAAGATTAAATAACTAGTAACACAGTTGGAATTTGAGCCTAAATATGTCTGAATCTATGTGCTATATTTTGCCATCTTCCAAAGATTCAGTGATGTGCTGGCAAATGTTTAACAGCTGGCTGGAGAAAGGGATGGGGGTGGGGTGGGACTGATTTGTAGCATTTGCTGATTTCCATGACATAAATACACCTTCCTTGACTTATTTTAAACTATAAACACCATGTTAATGTAGTGGAGTTGAAAAGAAAATTTAACAATAGGATCTCACATTCTAGTTAACAACCACCTCCAGTAAACCACTGCAAAGAACGTTCTATTATGGGCAGCTATGATATCAGGGCAGTGTCATGGAGGAGAAATCAATCGCCCCATCTGTTAATGCCAAGTCAAGACAGAAAGAAAACATGTTCTAGTAGTTTGGAAAATTAGGAGACGGTGGACACAAGATGAAATCCACAATTTTAGTGGTTAAATAACGGTAGAACAAGAGATTATAAATTAGATTTATAAAATACCTTTTGTAGTTTTTAGCAAATAATTTCTTCAAATTTACTTTTTTCTCTTGTATCTCCTCTTCCCACTCCCCACAGATTTTGCAAAGAACTTTTTAGACACACCACTAGATTTTGTGGTTGTTGCTCTTTTCTTTTTTAATGCTTATATTCTTCAGCCCTGCTGGCATAGTGGTTGAGAGCTTGGCTACTGACCAAAAGGTTGGCAGCTCAAGTCCACCAGCCACTTCTTGGAAACCCTATGGGGCAGTTCTACTCTGTCCTGTACGGGCGCTATGAGTCGGAATCAACACACAGGCAACAGACAACTATACTCTTCATTAGGATGGGCTTTCATTTCTGGTATTTGTCCATAAATGGAGTGCATAAAATTCCCCTTGTTGCCTTAATGTTCACCTGCTTGTTAGATTCTTATACTGTGGAGGGCTGGCAAAGATGTGTAATTCTTTCAGATACCAGGTGTTTAACAGATATTTTATTATTTAATAGGAACTCTGGATTGATGTTATTCTTATTGCTTCATAATCTCATTATGAAGAAGCTAACTTATTTATGCACAAATCAAGGGCCATGTATTATAGGGAAGGTATCATTTCTCCCCGTCCTTTCATCTTTCCTGGTGAGTGGGATGTAGTTGAGGTATCAAGCTTCCTGAGAGACTCTGAGGAAGTCAACAGCCCAGGATGATAAAAGAGCAACATAGAAGCCTAGCTCCAAAACATCATAGATCCATCTCCCTATCCTTGAATGTTTATGTAAGAGATAAATACGTTTCAGGGTTAAACTACTTTTATATTGATCTTTGTAGCATCAGCTGAACCTTTGTCCTAAATGATACAGTCCTCTAACTTGAGGGATTTTAATAGAGTTCTTAAGGGATTAGGTCCAATTACTCAATAGAAATGCTGATCTTCCTCAGAAAATTTTCAAATATTTCTATTTTGATTTAATCTTATTCCTTCTGATTAAGATCTATAAGAAACCCCAGACACTACCCACTGAACTCGGAAGTAGAGAAGAACGTTTAAGAACAATACTATGCCAAATGACTGGATTGTCCCAAGAAACCATGACCCTCATCCCTCAGAGAAAACCAGTCCCGTGAAGTGTGTGGTTTTGTCTAAGTGGTATCAGAAGCTGTAGCCTTTATTTTTTTTTTGAAGAGGAGAGGTTGTTTTTGTTGTTCCAAAATTATATGTTGTTGCTGTTGTTGTTAGGTGCCGTCTAGTTGGTTCCAACTCTATATTTTTTTACCTCTTCATTTCATAAAAGTGAGACCATATAATATTTGTCCTTTTGTGATTGACTTAGTTCATTCAGCATAATGTCCTCAAGGTCCATTCATGTTGCAGTATGTATCTGGGCCTCATTTTTTCTTCATGTCTGAGTAGTATTCCACTGTGTATATGTAGCGCATCTTCTTTATCCTCTCATCTGTTGATGGGCATTTAAATTGTTTCCATCTTTTTGCTATTGTTCATAGTGCTACAATGAACATAGGTATACACCTTCTCATTTATTGAAAGTCTCATTATCTGACATTTTTCATTTATGACAATAGTAAAAAATCTACTATCCAACTATTTTGCACATTAACAATTTACATCTGGCAGTAACGAACACCAAGGTGCGAGGCAAGAGTGTAACACTGTATGTGATGGTTAATGTTATGTGTTATTGTTAAATGGGAGCATGTTTTGAAATGTATAAACCCATTAATGCAAACTCACTGCTGTAGAGTCAATTCCAGCTCATAGTGTTAACAAAAATAAAATTTTAAAAAAGAACTGTAAGAGATTCATTAAAATGCCTTGCGTATGGATGAAAAAACTTCCATAATTTCCATGAAAAATACAGGTTTTCCTCATTATTATTATTATTATTTTATTCCATTTATCTTAGAAACTGACTTGGGAACCTGAAAGATCTTCAAAGTATACTGTTGAAAATAATTAACATATTAATTAACAATTTATACATAGATACTAAATACCACTGCAAAGCAAAGGAATGCTTAACAATAATTCAGGGTAACACCTTTTTCTAAGGGTACAGAGGGGGGTAACATTTGTCTGGCATACAAAAATGCTGCTACATGTGATGATATTCTATCTCTTGACTCAAGGTCTGGCATATAGGTGTTGAATTTAGTTGTTCTTGACAAACTTGTATATGTGCTCATACGCTTTTCATAAATGCAATGATTTGCAGTAGTATTTTGAAAATTTAATAATTTTAGTCATAGTTCATAGAAAGTGGTATAAAATAATTTCAAATTATTACCTCTACCTGGTGGTGTATACATGTTGTTTTGACATGCAAATGAGAGTGATATGAGTGTTATGTAAGATTCATGAGGGTTTTGTTTTGCTCACTTCTCTCTATAATGTCATTAAAGTATACTTAGTGATTACAGTAGTCAAAGCACAGAGGAGGCTCTTAATAAATATTTTTGAGTATTTGCCAGTTTGTCAAATCTGATCATCTTCATACTTGACTATTTAATCAATATACTTAGAGTTGATATGCAAATATATGTGATACAACATTAAGATAAATAAGAGCAATCAAGTTTAAAATAAATCAAAATTCAAAACAGAAAAATACAAGGTCTAGGAGCAGAATATTTGGGATCTTTCAAAGAATAAGAATATAAATCTTTTAATTAAAATGAAAATATTTGAGGAATTTGGATATTAATTTATATTTAAAAATGTAGAATATTGTAATATATGCTGAGAAATTTAAATTAAAAAATAAATGTCAGTATACTTAAAATAAAAATGTTTGTTTATAAGATAGTAGCTTTATAAAATTACATCATTAGATATAAATCTAAAGTAGTAAGATAAATCAAGTAGAGAAAAAATTAACCTCAATCTGCATAATAATAAATAAGACTATAATGGATTATATAAGTGCCATCATACTATAATAGGTTATTTGAAATAGCAGATTTCAATAAAAATATTCTTTAAATTTAATGCATTATCAGCTTTATTAGTTAATACATTTTAAAAACATTTATTCATTTACTACTAATATACCTCAAATATTGGACCTTATACAACTTAGAGAGAACTCATATTTTCATAGTGACAATAAAAAAAAAAAGAATTGTAACACCAATATTGAACAAGATATTATGAGTTAGCAGTACTTAGTAGAGCTGAAGACACACAGAAGGATTTGCAGGAAAGATAATGCTGCCTTGTGTTTAAAAAATGTTTTATACAGGCAGTATCCACATTATGAACGAGATCCTTTCCTAAGACTGTCTTTTCATCAAATCTGTAGGTAAGTCGGAACAGGTACGTAAATAGTATGTAAATAATACAGTTCTTATTTACCATCAGTTAGTCAAATGTTTAGCTTAGTGTGTAGTATATATTTTTCCTTTCTATGCACATAAAGCACTTAAGAAACACTCCAAAACCATGCAATGTTTTCATGAGTGTCACAAAGTAGTGTCTGCGATTCTTATTAGGAACCATTGTATTTAACTCACATTTTTTATACAGCAGACTTTATGGCAGTGCGTTCTTAAGTACAAGTTGTCCATATGTAACCTGGGGACTGCCAGTACAGTATTTTCTCACTTAAAATGAAGGTAAGATTTTTGAAATTGCAAAGAAAATATATCACGCATCATTCTGTCAAATATCATCACTAAAGTCTCCGTTTTCCTTTTTTTCTATATACATGTTCTAACATTGTTTTAATCCTAGGATAACATATTTTGGGGACCAGCTTTCTTCACTTAATGTTATAAACAAAGCATTTTCCCATGAAGATCTTTGTTCATATAGTTTTTTACTTTTAAAGTTCATTTCTTTGGATATATTTCACATGTAAAGTTACTATTTCCAAACATCTGCATACATTTAGGGACTGAAACACACTGCTGACTCAAAACATTTTTACCAATTATTTATAATATTAGAAATTTGAGTGTGTCTGTTTAAATATCATTGAAAATAATTACATTTTACATTTTAGTTTGTCATGATAGTACTGCACGTAGATTGATTTTCTACCTGATTATAAGAGACATTGAAAATATTTTCAAAAAATGTGTTGACTAATTACATTTTCCATTTTATGCACTTTCTGGTTATGTTCTTCTCTAATTTATTGGGTTTTATTTATCAGTTTTGCAAACTGTGTACAATAAAGTTGACTCAGTGAAATATACTTGTGGAGCGAAATAGGGAAGAGTAAAATTGACCATCCTAAACAAAAGACTAAGGATACTGATTTCTAAATTACTATTCGATTAATACGATTTCATATAATAAATATTCCCTCTTACGCCCACTGAAACCAGAATGCCAGGGAAGTCACATTAAAGGTAATCCTTTTAGAATAAGCAGTTAGACCAGTATTGTACTTTTAGATGAACAAAGATAAGAGACACAAGAGAGTAGTGGGAGTACAAATGAAGATAAGGAGAATAACTTCTTTGGAAATTACCAGAAGGCTATATCATGCTCTTCTAAACACCAAGCACAAAGTATTATAACAAAAAAAATCACATGCGACAGTAAAATAAAGATCAATACTGCTGTTTCATTTTGTAAGCGAGTACTCTCAAAAGATAGGTCCCTAGGTGGAATAGTTTGTGCTTGACCGCAAAACTAAAAGGTTGGTGGTTTGAGCCCACCCAGTGGTACCACAGAAGAAAGGCCTGGCAATTTGCTTCTATTAAGATTACTGCCAAAATAACCCTATGGAGTAGTTCTACTCTGTAACACATGAGGTTGCCAAAAGTCAAAATTGACTCAATGACAACTAACAACAACAACAATCTCAAAAGAGAAAGGAAAGTGACTTATCAAATAAAGAGAAATGTTAAGTAAAGTCATATTGTAGTTGGTTACCAAGCCAGAATTTTGCACTAGTATGATTTGTTAAAACTCTTACTATTTCCTAAAAGTTACTGTGAGAGACATTTTAAATATTATATTCTGTTGTTGTTGTTATCAGGTGCCCTTGAAACTTCCAATTCATAGCAACCCTATGTACAGCAGAATGAAATACTGCCCTGTCCTGCACCATCCTCACGATCGTTAAGTTTGAGCCCCTTGTTGTAGCCACCGTATCAATGAATTTCATCAAGGGTCTTCCTCTTTTTCGCTGACACTCTATCCTACCAAGCATGATGGCCTTCTCCAGGGACTGGGCCCTCCTAATAACATGTCCAAAGTATTGAGACAAAGTCTCACCGTCTTTGCTTCTAAGGAGCATTCTGGCTGTACTTCTTCGAAGTCAGATTTGTTCATTCTTCTGGTAGTCCATGGCGTACTCAATATTATTTGCCAATACCATAATTCATAGGTGTCAATTCTTGTTTGGGCTTCCTTATTCATTGTCCAGCTTTCGCATGCATATGTGGTGATGGAAAACACTATGGCTTTGGTCAGGCGAACCTTAGTCCTCAAAGTGAAACCTTTGCTTTTTAACACTTTAAAGGGGTCTTTTGCATCAGATTTGCCCACTGGAATATGTTGTCTTATTTCTTGACCGCTGCTTCAGTGGGTGTTGATTGTGGATCCAAGTAAACTGAAATCCTTGAAAACTTCAATCGTTTCTCCATTTATCATGATGTTGCTTATTGGTCCAGTTTCGAGGATTTTTGTTTTATGTTGAGGTGTAATCCATACTGAAGGCTGAATTTTGCACTGGTAAGACTTATTATGATTCTCAGGATTTTCTAAAAGTTACTGTGAGAGACATTGTAAAAATTATATCATATATGAGATACCATATTATATCATCCTATATTAGAAAATGGACCTGAGTTGATGTTGTTGAGAGCCTTTTCTTTTGCATCCAATTTTGAGTATTAACCAATTATGGAAAATCATAGATTTGGAAAGTCTTAAAGAGTCCTCCTGAGGCTTCAAGTAGGACCTGAATATAAACCATAGTTAATTTCTATCCTTATTTCACCTACTGTTGTAGATACTAGCAAAGGTGATTTTACAGTCATTGTAGAGATCTCTGATTTTCACATATAACAAAAAAAGGAAAGACGGCAAAGATCACACCTCTATAAATTTTACTGACAAAAAAGTGAACAGACACTGTACATGCATATATGTTGATGATATTATCGTGGTGAATAAGATACACCATAATCAGAGAAATAGCATTAATTTTCTCTGAGAACATAGAGGAAAGCATAGCTAAACAAATATTTTGGCAGTGAATATGCCAGTGCATCTGGTTGTCGATTGCATTGTTCCAGAATGGAAATCAGTTTTCTCTATCTTCTTCTAGCATTTGATTAAAAAATCTTAGTTTTTCCATAGTGAAGTTAGATTTCAATGAATGGCTTTCAGTGAGTTTGTGTCTATCGAATGCCAAAGAAACATAAAAAAACAATTCAAAAATATAGTCTCTTACCCAGATGCTTTTCTTATGCAGTGCCAGTGCTTTTTTTTTAATTAAATACATTTCCAATCCCAAAGTAGAATTTTTAAATATAGAGAAAATATGAATACAAATACAAAAATCATCCATTATTCCACTACTGAAAGTCAATCAAAGCTAACGTAGTGGCATAATTCCTTCAAGGCTTTATGCATGATTTTCATTCATATCTCATGGAAATGCTTTATTTACTTTATCTACATATGTAAGTGCAAAAGTTAGTCTAATATTATGCTTTACTCTCTATAAAAACAAAGAAACAAACAAAATCTGTTTTTTTTTTACTGTGAGTGGTCTATAATTATGCTCAAGGAAACATCTAGCTAGTCCATACACCTCAGTGGGCTGATGAAGCTTCCTTGTTTATAGCAGTTGTCTCTATTAAAGACAAGAGGTGGACACTTACACAGATAACTTTCACACATTAATTAAGTTATAAAACTAGAATTTATTTTTGCTAATTTTCTTAAATTCAAGCTTTTAATCACTTCAAATATAATAAGTATAACTCTTTTTAATACTATATCATCCTGTACTCTGGTAGTCTTCTGTCTAAATTTAGGTCATTATGATTTGTATTCAGATGAATAAAAAGAACTAAATTATGTGTAATTATCTTAAACATCCATTGAAAATTAAGTATTTAAAATTTTATCTCTAGATTCACAAATTAGCATCTATGTGTTACACTGTATTCCCATGCTATAAGGATTAATACTGAAATAATTGATCACCATCTTATATTTTCTTGAGTAGTTGAAATGACAAGAAAGTCTTATAAACTGAAATTATAAGGTAGTTTTGAAACATGAATGGTTACAATTTCAGGGTGTGTGTGTTTTGAAGGTTGTGCTAAGATAATATTGAAGGTATAAACAAGCAAATCCATTGCCATCATGTCAATCTCGACTCATAGCAACCCTATACGACAGAGTAGAACTGTCCCATAGGATTTCCAAGCAGTGGCTGGTGGATTTGAATGGCTAACCTTTTGGTTAGCAGCCAAACTCTTAACCACTGAAGGTCTAGGGGAAGGAAAAATTCCTTCACCATGCAAAGAGCTTGCTCCTTAGAGGAAAGTTAGGACAAGAGCTGAACATAACTAAAAATTTCTTCTCAAATAAACAATAATATTAAAATATTCCATGTGCCTTGTGAAGAGTATGTTTAAAATGGTAGATAGAGATTAGGAGGGCTACACCAACGAAATACATTCTCCCTGGGGAGGAAAAAAAAAAAGTGGGAGTAAACATCCCCCTAAGAAAACATACAAACACATATACAAACACAAACACACTATTTAACATGAACGCATTCCAATGGTATTAAAACTTTAAAAAAAATACCATTGTAAAAGCAATATTCCATTAAAACAACTGAATCCTAATTCACTTAAACAATACCCCCATAATATGAATCATTCTGGAAGATAACCAGTTTTCAACTGCATTTATTTCTCTCTCTCAGCATATATTTTCTAGTTATATAATAATTCTTGACAAGGTCATTTATCTAATGTTACTTATAGTCACTTTCTTCTCTAAGTAGATAGATACCCTACTGAAACAAAATTAAACTATTTTCACCAAAATACAGAAGCAGTTTCGAAGTATGCACTCTTCAATTTCATAATCCTTTAAATCTAAGGCCATTATACTTTTACCTCTTTTTAAGATCCTACTTATGTATTCCTTTGAGAAAGCATCCTGATTTTCACTTCAGTTATTTATGATTTAAATTTGCATATTATTTTTCTTCTGAAAAGCTTATGGCATTGAATAAAAACACTTTCAACCTTCATTAAACATCTGTCAAATTCCAGGGCTAAGAAAGCAGCAGGGAAGCTTTACAACAATAAATGAATAAATATGATGATAAAAATAATAAATAGTAATACCAAGAAATTTCCTATGCCATCATTCAGAGGCCTCTGACCTACCTTCCAAAAAAAAAATTCTAATTGTATCTTAAATGTATTCATTACACATAATCAATTTCTAGACAATGTTAGGCTATTTTTTAACATGTTTTACAATCTCTTCAGTAAATTTGCTGAACCTTTCGTTTAAAATGCTTACTCATTTATATTCCAACATTCATCTGTTGAGAATTTGCCCTTCATCTTTCAGTATCAAACTTCAAAATCTATAGGCTAACATAGAAATGGAAGAGATTCTTCTGAATTCATTCTATGAGGCCAGCATAACCCTGATACCAAAACCAGGCAAAGACAACACAAAAAAAAGAAAATTATAGAACAATATCTCTCATGAATATAGACGCAAAAATTCTCAACAAAATTCTAGCCAATAGAATTCAACACCATATGAAAAGAAAATTATGCTATGACAAAGTAGGATATATACTAGGTATGCAAGGATGGTTCAAAATTAGAAAATCAATCAATGTAGTCCGCCACATAAAAGGAAAGAAAAGAATCACATGATCGTCTCAATTGACACAGAAAAAGCATTTGACAAAGTCCAACACCCATTGCTGATAAAAACTCTCAATAAAATAGGTATAGAGGGGAAATTTCTCAACATAATAAAGGATATCTATGCAAAACCAATGGCGAAAATCATTCTTAATGGAGAGAGGCTGAAAACATCCACTTTGAGAACAGGAACAAGACAAGGACGCCCTTTATCACCACTCCTATTTAACATCGTACTGGAAGTACCAGCTAGAGCAATAAGGCAAGAACAAGAAAAAAACGGCATCCAAATAAAGAAGTTAAACTGGCCCTATTTGTGGATGATATGATACTATATGTAGAAAACCCAAAAAACTCAAGGAGAAAACTGCTGGAACTAATAGAAAGATTCAACAGAGCAGCAGGATACAAGATAAACATACAAAAATCAGTTGGCTTCCTATACACCAATAAAGAGAACGATGAAAAGGAAATCAGGAAAACAATACCATTTATAATAACCCCTAAAAAAATAAAATACTTAGGAATAAATCTAACCAGGTATATAAAAGACCTATACAAAGAAAACTGCAAAACACTACTGCAAGAAACCAAAATAGATCTACATAGGGAATAACATACCATGTTCATGGATAGGTAGACTCAACATTGTAAAAATGAAAATTCTACCCAAAGCAATTGCCAAATACAATGCAATCCCAATTCAAATACCAACAACATTCTTTAAAGAGATAGAAAAAGTAATCATTAACTTTATATGGAAAGGGAAGAAGCCCCGGGTAAGTAAAGCACTACTGAAGAAGAAGAATAAATTAGGAGGACGCATACTACTTGACTTCAGAACCGACTATACAGCTATGGTAGTGAAAATAGCCTGCTACTGGTACAATGACAGATACATTGACCAATGAAACAGAACTGAAAACTGAGATGTAAATCCATCCACCCATGGTCACCTGATCTTCGACAAGGGCCCGAAGTCCATCAAATGGGGAAAAGACTGTCTTTTTAACAAATGGTGCTGGCCAAACTGGATATCCACCTGCAAAAAAATAAAACAGGACCCATACCTCACACCATATAGAAAAACTAATTCAAAATGGATCAAAGACCTAAATTTAAAGCTAAAACTATAAAATTCATAGAAGAAAAAATAGGCTCGACACAAGAGACCCTAATAGCATTAGCAGGATACAAACCATAACCAACAACACACAAACTCCAGAAGATAAGCTGGATAACTGGGATCTTCTAAAAATTAAACCATTATGCTCATCAAAAGACTTCACCAAAAGAGTAAAAAGATAGCCTGTAGACTGTGAAAAAAAATTTTGACGTTACAAGTCAGACAAAAGTCTAATCTCTAAAATCTACAAGAAAATCTAACACCTCTACAATAAAAAGACAAATAATCCAATTAAAAAATGTGCAAAAGAAACGAACAGACGTTTCATCAAAGAAGACATTCAGGCAGCCAACAGACACATGAGGAAATGCTCGCGATCACTAGCCATTAGAGAAATGCAAATCAAAACCACAATGAGATATCATCTCACCCCGGCATTACTCGCACAAATAAAAAAAAACTGGAAATAACAAATATTGGCAAGGCTGTGGGGAGATCAGAACTCTTATGCACTGCTGATGGAATGCAAAATGATACAACCATTTTGGAAAATGATACGGCACTTCCTTAGAAAGCTAGAAATAGAAATACCATATGAACCAGCAATCCCACTCCTAGGAATATATCTTAGAGAAATAGGAATCATCACACGAATAGTCATATGCACACCCATATTCATTGCAGCATTTTTCACAATAGCAAAATGATGGAAACAACCTAGATGCCCATCAACAGATGAATGGATAAACAAACTATGGTACATACGCACAATGGAGTAGTACACAACAATAAAGAACAATGTTGGATCTGCGAAGCATCTCATGACATGAATGAATCTGGAGGGCATTATGCTGAGTGAAATAAGTCAATCACAGAAGGACAAATATTATATGAGACCACTACTGCAAAAACTCATGAAGAGGTTTACATACAAAAAGAAACAATCTTTGATGGTTATGAAGAAGGGGAGGGGTGTAGGTGGGAAACACTAGATAGACAATAGATAAATGGTAACTTTGGTGAATGGTAAGACAGTACACAATACTGGAGAGGCCAGCACAACGTGTAAAAGGAAAGGTCATGGAAGCTCCATAGATACTTCCAAACTCCCCGAGGGACTTAATTGCTGGGCTAAGGGCTCTGGGGACTGTGGTCTCGGGGAACATCTAGCTCAACTGGCATAACACTGTAGATAAAGAAAATGTTTTATGTTCTACCTTGGTGGGTAGCGTCTTGCATCCTAAAAGCCTGTGAGTGGCCATCTAAGATACTCCACTGGTCTCATCCCTTCAAGAGCTAGGGAGAATTAAAAAAACAAGAAACAAGGGAAAGATTAGTCCAAAAGACTAATGGGCCACAACTACCACGGCCTCCACCAGACTGAGTCCAGTACAGCTTGATGGTGCCCGGCTACCACCACTGACTGCTCTGACAGGGATCACAATAGACGGTCCTGGACAGAGCTGGAGAAAAATGTAGAACAAAATTCTAACTCACAGAAACAGACCAGACTTACTGGCCTGACAGAGACTGGAGAAACCCCAAGAGTATGGGCCCCAGAAACACTTTAAGCTCAGTAATGAAGTCACTCCCAAGGTTCACCCTTCCACCAAAGATTAGACAGCCCCAAAAAACAAAACGAGACTAAAGGGATACAGTAGCCCAGGAACAAGGACTAGAAGGCAGGAGGGGACAGGAAAGCTGATAATAGGGAACCCAAGTTCGAGAAGGAAGAGTGTTAACATGTTGCGGGGTTGTTAACCAATGTCATAAAATAATATGTGTACTAACTGTTTAATGAGAAACTAGTTTGTTCTGTAAACTTTCACTTAAAGTACAATTTAAAGAAAATTAAAAAAAAATGTGAGGTGCAGCTAAAATAGTGTCAAGAAGTAAGTTTCTAGCATGATTACTAATGTTAGGGGATAAAAAGTCTCGAATAAATAATCTAAATTCCTACCTCAAGGAGCTAGGAATAGAAGATAAAAAGAAAACCAAATCAAGAAGAAGGAAGTAAATAATAAAGATAAGGACAGTTATCAATGAAATTCAAAATAGGAAAACAATAGAGAAAATCAATGAAACCAAAAATTAGCTGTTGTTCAAAAAAGTCAACGAAATTGTTAAATCTCTAGTAAGACTGACAAAAAGAGAGATTGAGAGAAGATAAAATAATCAACATAAGGAATAAAATAGGGAATATCATTATAGATCCTGAAGCCAATAAAAGGAGTTACTACGAACAACTTTACGTTTGTGAACTCAACAAGTTTCATAAAAACCAACAGAGTCTTCAAATACCAAACCAAAACCTAACCAAGATAAGGAAGATAATCTATAACCATTAAAGAAGTTGAATCCATAATTAAAATCACAAAAAAAGAAAATTTGGGTGGTTTTATCGGAAGATCCTACCAAGTGCTTCAGGAACTGATGATACTGAATGAAGAAATCCAATCTGCACTGAAGACACTGGTGAAAAACAAGACTCCAGGAATTGACGGAATACCAATTGAAATGCTTGAACAAACACATGCAGCGCTGGAAGTGCTCACCATGTATGCCAAGAAATTTGGAAGACAGCTACCTGGTCAACTGACTGGAAGAAATCCATATTTCTGCCTATACCCAAGAAGCTGATCCAACCTAATGTGGAAATTATCAAACAATATCATTAACATTACAGGCAAATAAAATTTTGCTGAAGATCATTCAAAAGCAGCTGCAGCAGCACATTGACAGGGAACTGCCATAAATTCAAGCTGGATTCAGAAGAGGACCTGGAACCAGGGATATCATTGATGTCAGAAAGATCCTGGCTGAAAGCAGAGAATACCAGAAAGATGTTTACCTGTGTTTTATTGACTATGCTAAAGAATTAGACTGTGTGGAACATAACAAATTATGGCTAACATTTTAAAGAATGGGAATTCCAGAACACTTAATTGTGCTCATGAGGAGGCTGTATATAGATCAAGAGGCAGTTATTCGAACAGAACAAGGGAATATTGAGTGGTTAAAAGTCAGGAAAGGTGACTTTTACCTCTTCATTCTGTATGCTGAGCAAATAATCCAAGAAGCTGGGCTATATCAAGAAGAACACTGTATCAGGATGGAGGAAGACTCATTAACAACCTGCATTATGCAGATGATACAATTTTGCTAGCTGAAAGTGAAGAGGAATTGAAGCACTTGCTGATGAAGATCAAAGACCACAGCCTTCAATATGGATTACACCTCAACATAAAGAAAACAAAAGTCCTCACAAATGGGCCAGTGAACACCATCATGATAAACAGAGAAAATATTGAAGTTGTATAGAATTTCGTTTTACTTGGATCCACAGTCAACACCCATGGAAGCAGCAGTCAAGAAATAAGACAACATATTCCAGTGAGCAAATCTGCTGTAAAAGACCTCTTTAAAGTGCTAAAAACAAAGACATCGCCTTGAAGACAAAGGTGTGCCTGATCCAAGTCATGGTGTTTTTAGTCACCTCATAAGCCTGGGAAAGCTGGACAATGAATAAGGAAGACTTAAGAAGAATTGACGCCTTTGAACTATGGTGTTAGAAAAGAATATTGAATATAATATGGACTGCAAAAGAAAGAACAAATCTGTCTTGGAAGAAGTACAGCCAGAATGCTCCTTAGAAGTAATGATGTCGAGACTTCTTCTCACATACTTTGGACATGTTATCGGAAGGAACCAGTACCTGGAGAAGGACATCATGCTTGTTAAGATAGAGGATCAACAAAAAATAGGAAGACTGTCAGTGAGAGGAATTGACGCAGTGGCTGCAACAATGGGCTTACGCATAACGATTGTGAGGATGGCGCAGAACCAGACAGTGTTTCATTCTGTTGTGCATAGGGTAGTTATGAATCAGAACTGACTCAACGGCACGTAACAATAACAAAAACAACCAAATGTTTAAAGAATAATTAACTTTAATTTCCCAAAATTACCTTCCAGAAAAGACACTCCTCAACTCATGATGTTAGACCAGTATTATCCTGAAGCCCAAATCAAGTAAAGATGCTACAAAAAAAAAAAAATTATAGAACACGCTATTTCTGGATAAAAAAAGGCTTAACAAAATATTGTCAAATTCATTAATAATTATAAAAAATAACTATATATCACTACAAGTGAGATTTATTCTAGGCATGCAAGACTGATTCAACATGTGAAAATCAATCATTGCAATCCATAATATCAACAGGCTAAAGATGAAATATCTCAAGATCTATGCAGAAAAATATTTGACAATATTTAACACCTTTTCATGATAGAAACTCTCAGAAATATAAGAATAGAAGGCAACTTCTTCAACATAATAATGAACATCCACAAAAAACCTAAAGTTAACATCTTACCTAACAGTGAAAGACTAGATATTTTCCTCCTACTGTTGCGAAAAAGGCTAGGATGGCTGATCTCAACACTGTTAAATTTAACACAATAGTGAAAAGAAGTTTTAGCAACTACAACAAGGCAAGTGAAAACACGAATGATTTCTAATTTTTTGTCTAATTGTTGTGTTTCAATCCATTATATTCATTCTTCTATTTGTTGTTCTAATTGTCCCATCTTAAAACTATGGGGACCCTTTCTAGTTGGCTCCTGTGCTTTCGACATTATATAATTGGTTTCTTCATTATATTTTTTCTGCTTCAGACAAAATATGAGCTATTCCACGGAGCTGTGGTATTTTGTTTTGCAATATCTGGTATTTAGACACAACATAGGCACGAGGGTTCCAACTGTGGCTGAGCTGTCATTACTTTCAAGTTTTGTAGAAGACCAAGCCAGTAAATCCAATATTCTATTTAATAAAAAAATTACTCTTAGTTATATTGGTACAGCATTTCCAAACTGAATTAAAGATTACAGTTTTTAATTAGCTTCTTTGCTTAAAAATATACATTTTTCTCTTACATTATGCTTAGCCCCTAAAGACATTAGTAAAAATACTCATTGGCTTTATGCCTATAATAGTTTTAAAGTAAAAATATTACTACTAACAAAAAGACTACAGAATGTAATTTCAGATTTTCTAGCAATTCTCTTTGTCCTTAGAATTTAATATGGAATAGAATATAGTATAGTCAAAGTACTATTTTTCACTTTACATAAATCTTTTTGTGTTTGCTTAGGGGCCCTAGTGGCACAGTGGTTAAGAGCGTGGCTGCTAACCCAAAGGTCAGCAGTTCGAATTCACCAACTGCTCCTTAGAAAACTCGTGGGGCAGTTCCACTCTGTCCTATAGGGTCGCTATGAGTCAGAATAAACTCAACTCAACAGCAGAGGGTTTGGTTATGCAATAAATTGATACATAATTTAGGTTTCTTTGTTTCAGTATATTACCAAACATTATAGATTGCTTGGTATTTCTCTTTTGATTAACTCATTTTAATTAGGCTTGGGATCACAATCAACCTGTAGATTAATAATTTCACATTATGAAAATTTCTATTACATGCACAATATATACCTCTTATTTTCTTAAGTCTTCTTTAATTTCACTTAATAATATATTGTTGTTCTTTTTTTACTATAGGAATTACACATGTATTTTTAGGTTTATTTCTATTTTAAGTTTTTAGATACTATCACAAAAAGCATTCTCTTTTTAATCATTTTCTATTCATTACAGTTATGTAAAAATAGAATTGAATAATTTATATTAACCATTTTTCCACTGGCATTGATAATTTACTCCATTTACTTTTCTAATAGTTTTTCTATATATTGTTTTAAATTTTCTTCATACTCAGTTTTTGTGTCTATGAAGAATGACAAGTATTACTTTCCTTACAATCCTTATGCTTTGCATGCTTATTTTAATATTGTATTTGCATTAACTAGAAATGTCATTAAAATATGAGGGGGTAGAGACTGTGGACATTTTTAATCATTCTGATATTAGAAAGAAATTTTCAATATTTCACCATAAGTTATGCTCTTTGCTGTAGATTTTTTTGTTAGACATTCATTTTGAATTAAAGGCAATTCCCTTCTATTTCCTGTTTACTATTAGGTGTTATCATAAATTGATGCTGAATTTTACCAAATACTTTTTACATTTTTTGACACAAAAATATATTTAATTCATTTTTATTTTGTTAATTTAATTTGAATGCTAAACAAAACTTACTCTTTTGGAATAAACCCAAATTATACATGTTTTGTCTTTTAATATATAGCAGGATTTGATTCAATAATATTCTATTCCACTTAGGAGTTTGACATCTAAATTACTGATAAAAATTGTCACACAGGTATGGTCTTCTGTCATATCTTGGTCAGGTGTTGCTGTTCAAGTTTAACTGAACTCCTAAAGTATATTATGGAATGCCTGATTTGTTGTTGTTCTTTTTTAATCCTCCATTAGATCTGGAAGATGGGATGCATTTTCTAAGACTCATTCTATTTTGCATTCATCCCCACTTCTTGGGTGTAACCTGGCAGTGTCCCAGCTGAAAGCCTGAGATTTTTTCTATAGTTTCTCATCCTTGACTGTTCTTTAATTTTAGTTTATTTTTTTCTCTCTCTCTCTTTAGTACCATAATCCTGCCAGATACTCTGCTTTTCAATGGCTTTCCATTGGGCTTCTAATCTTCTTGTCTTGCCTAGCTTCAAAATAGTCCAAATGTGTAAAAGGGACACCCACTATGTCTTCAGCAACCCTCTGACACTGTCTGCCATAATGGCTCTGATTTCCAAATTTTATCTTCCTAAGTCCACGAGATTTCTGAAACTTGTCATGGCTTCTCTGACTCTTAGTGACATCATTTAGCATGGTTCCCAGCGCTAAATATAGTCAAATGTCTTCAGAGGAAAAACATCATGCAAAATACCAGTTTGAATGGATCAAACTTGTTCAAGAATATATATGGGTAAAACAATTAGAATGAAATTACAGCAGCCCAGGAAAGAGATATCATCTAGCTTGGTCTGAGGTAGTGGTGATGAACTTGGAGAATAAAATATTGATCTAAGAGATAGTTCAGACTTGATAGGGAATTTGGTCACGGATGGGATGGCAATAAAGAGTAAAGCGTAAATGATGACTTTTAGGCTTTTGGTTTGGACAGCTAGAAGGTCTATCACAAAAGAACAAGCTTTGAAAGAAAGACAGATAGTTGAACTTTGGGCATGTAAAATTTGAGATGCCGAGGAAAACCCAAGAAGAAATATGAAGTAATTAGCTCAATATATGTATGTGGAGCTCAAAGAAGAATTTTAAGCTAGAGCTGTATAGGTGGTAAAATGGACAAGAGAGAGAGAATGATGAGAGCAGAAAAAAAAAAAGGGCCTTTGAACAGCCCTGAGAAATTCCAATATTTAATAACCTGTTAGAGTAGGATGAGTCCAAAAAGGAGGCTAAAATGAAACAGCCACAGAGAAGTAGCACTGTGCCATCAAATCAAGGGTAGCAAGTGTTTCAAGAAAGAGGAAATGATCACTGATAACTAAATGCTACTGATTAATCAAGTCTTTTACTTCTTAATTGTGTGCTACCTATGGAATAGAGTTGTTGGGGGGAGGGATCAGTGAGATAAGATATATAAAATAGACTTCTAACCTATTAAATACTATAGAATAAATGTTTATTATTAGTTCAAATATTAGACAATGAAATCATGAGTTGGAATTGCCTTGATGGCAACAGGTTTAGTTTTTGTTGTTGTTTTGTTTGTTTTTATTCTTACAACAGTCCAGAAGATAGAGCAGATAAAATCTAAAACACAATGTTAAGTCAACTAGAAGTTTAGGTGAGAAATAATACAAGTATCAATTAGGCCAATTATGAACTGAGATGAAGAAAGATATATTAAGAGATTGGTTTGGACTTGAAGATAAGAAAAGGGAGGGGGAATCTACAATGATCCAGATCTCTGTTTAGGGCGGTGTGATGGAGAATGAAAGGTTGGTAACAGTGCAGAGATGGGAAAAAGAGGAAAAATTTTAACTGTACGAGCTCTAGCAATAGTTCAAAAAGAAAGCGGTAAACAGGCAGTCAGGTAAAGGAAGCTACAGGCAATTTAGCAGTGGATTTTCAAACAACTGAGCACTAATCCTATGCTCCAGAATACTTGGCAAATATACAAATATCTAGGTCTTAAAAGTACGATCTGAGTGTCAAATACAATCAAGGACATCCATTAGAAGAGATTCTCTTTTATCTAGTTTTGCTGGTCATGATATATGGAAATTTTTATGATAGTGGAAGGAATAGCAAAATGTGTATATATAACAAATCACTTTCCTGTGTCATGTGTACTCTTATGTGTTACAATCCCATTCCTCACCAGCTACAAGTTTGTCTATATAGCATAGAAAAAAGAAATGAATAACATTGAATTTTATTTCTAAGCAAAAACATTTAGAAACCATGAGCATCAAAATAACTGATACATGTGCAATATAGTAATTTTCCTTGCAATTTGGCTACTCTAAAGGAAATTTCTTTCCTATGTTTATATTAGTTCACTCATATGCCTCATGGCAAAAAGTGCTAATAAAACAAAACTGCATATAATATTTGTACTTATTTGAAAATAGTTTTCTGAAGGTTGTGCTGACATATAGAAATTCATTTTATTTAAAATTCAGCATTATGTTTTAAAAATAAAATTCCAGGCCTGGATTCCTGTAGCAAATTATGTTTTCTGTATATAGTCAATATAATTTTAATTATTTTAACTATTTTGTCTTCCGCTGCTGACCACAGCAGAAATAACTCTTGTGTTTACAAAAATGGAACGTACTATTCAAACTTATTCAAATGTTATTGTATGGGAAATAGCTGCTTATGAAATCCAAGAAATGGTTGCATTTTGATTTATCTTTTACAGCGATCACTTTCACATAGTTATTATCTTTTTTCCTTACAGATTAATTTTTATGCATTTCTGTTTGGTGTCACGGACTTTTCATATTTGAAGCTTTATGCTGGTAGACACATGGAATAGGGACTCACTATAGAACCTTAAACAAGTGAATATAGACATATTAAACAGGCACTTTGCAGAGACTTGGTGGCTCAGTGGTTAAGAGCTACAGCTCTAACCAAAAAGTTGGCAGTTTGAATCCACCAGCCATTCCTTGGAAACCCTTTGGGGTAGTTCTACTCTGTCCTACAGGTCGCTATGAGTCAGAGTCAACTCGAACATAACAGGTTTGATTTTGGTTTTTGATTTACATGAGGTACATTTTTATTGAAATTTTTCTCAAGGAAAAAAAAAAAGTAGTACACTTGTCAAAATGCAGCCAAAAAAACTAGGAGGGAGGGAATAAGGTAATTTTTACCTTTGCACTTAACAACATATGTTTTTAAGAAATCTAAATTCGGAAAATATACATGCCTCAGATACCTGTTTTTAGAAATAGAGGTGGTCAAGAATGTATGGGAAACTCTAATAGTAAAGTTAAGCGTATTCATTTCATATCACACAGCAATATTAAAAGTATCTGTGATAACTAGCCACTGATGGGTTGATAAGACTCCTGAAGACATATTTCAATGATAAAAACACATTTTCTGGTATTTTATGACTATAAACAGCCTGTAATACTTAGCAATAATAAAAACTTGGAAAGGGATCCAGCATTTCATTTTTTTTTCTTCTTTATTAGCATGTATGCTGATTTAAAATAGTTGTTGTTTATTTCCCATATTTCTTTAAGTATATATCTATTATTGGTATTTCTGTGTTAGTGAGACTCTGGTGATTCTAAATTACTGTATAATTGATTTTTTTAATAAACTTCTCATAATATTAGTCATTATGTCACATTATTTTCACCAATTGATTTAAGTCGGTATTATGAAATATATCTATTTAAACTAATTCAATACACTGTGATCTAAACCATAAAATTAAAGGACCTTGCTTCCCATTAATGATGTTTGCCAAGTATTTTTTTTTCCTTTTAAGAGTTATAAATAGTTAAAAGGGGGCTGTAGTGGTCTTCAGAGTTAATCATAAAACTGTATAGTTCTTCATTAGACACATGGAAGGATTGCACTTCTTCTTAGAGTTGGAACAGTGTCTTGCTTTAGCCAATGAAATACAAATGGAAGTGACATTTGTCACTTGCAGGTAGAGGCATTTAATTACCATTGCAAACTACTGCAGTGATTATTTCTTTCTGTAATGGTAGACAGCCTGTTCCCTAAGTAAACACGAAGAACAAAGAAACTTACTGATCTTCATTGGACAGGTAGCATAAAATAAAAATTTGCTGCTAAGCCGTTGCATTTGGGTGTTATTAGTTACTGCAGCATAACAACTATCCTGACTGATCCAAGAGCCTAAAAAGAAAATACTAACAGACTAACTATGCTCCATGTGGTGGAATACGTTGAGACTGAACTCCTTCAAAAATAAAAAAGATCATGATATTCAATCAGGTGATATAATCATATTTGAAGGGTCTCAATTTATATTTTATTGTATACCTGACAGTTAAAGAATCACATATTTAATTAAATATGAGAAAAATCATCATGTTAAAAAAACTTGATCTATAAAAATCCTAGGTGCTTTATATGTATATGATTATATGCGATCCACCAAAATTAGTCATGTTTCTAAAAAGCCTTGCCTAATATATTGTACAAAATATTTGATAAAATTTGACCCTATGGATAGAAATCATTTTCCTATATACAGGCCTATATTTTGCTTGAGTATAAAGACTAACACTAAACATATCACTTTCTGAATACTAAGGTTAAAGATTACAGCCTGAATGGATTACACCTGAATGGAAGGAAACAAAAATCCTCACAACTTGACCAATAAACAATATCATCATAAATGATGAAACAATTGAAATTGTCCATGGTTTCATTCTACTTGGATCAACTATCAAATTTCATGGAAGCAGCAGCCATGAGACCAAATGACATATTGCTTTTGGGCAAATCTGCTTCAAAAGACCTCTTTAAAGTTCTCAAAAAGAAAGATGTCACTTTGATGACTAAGGCTTCCCTGATCTAAGCCATGGTCTTTTCAAACGACTCACATATGCATGCAAAAGCTGGGCAACTGGAAAGGAAGACAGAAGAAGAATTGATGAATTTAAAGAATGTTGAATATACCATGGACTGCTGGGAGAATAAGAAAATCAGTCTGAGAAGAAATGCAACTAGAATACTCCCTAGGAGGGAGGATGACGATACTTTGACTCACTTAATTTGGATATGTCATCAGGAAAAACCAACTGAATTAGAAAAAGACATCATGGTTGGCAAAGTAGAGGATCAGCAAAAATGAGGGAAACCCTAAGAGATTAATTGACACAATAGCAACAACAAAAGAAACAAACATACCAAGAATTGTGAGGATGGCACAAGATCGGGGATGTTTTATTCTGTTATACACAAGGTCGCCACGAGTCGGACCCAGCTCAATGGCAGCTAACAACAGCAAAATGTTAAGAGTTCAAAAGAGATAGGTTCTTGAATATAGGATGACTATTTAATATAAATGGGGCATTACCACTTTATGTATAGTAATATGTATAATAATTAATCAGAATCACTTGATGGCAACTAACAACAATTATTAATAGTGCCTTTATCACTGTCAAAATCACCCCAGTTTGGACATTAAAGTATATGGTCGCTGAAAGAAGATGTTTGCTCGCATAAAGTTTATTATAGCAAGTGAAATGAATGCTAAAAGTTGGCCAATGTTAAATAAAATTAAACATGTAGACCATATTTATATGCTCCCACTATAATATTATCTCTGTAAGAACAAGAGATTGGCACTCCATCACCAGCCCCTATTATATTTTCTGATACTTAAAGGGCACTCAAAAAATATGCATTAAGTGGATTCATGGATGACAATGCTGGGTGAGATGGCTAGCGTACTAATGGCAGGTTTAGGGTTCAAAAATATTGTCATAGGTGGTAATCAGTGGATTGAAATCAAGATCATATATGAATAGAAATCCTGAATTTTGTTTCAAAAATATAACATGAGAGCTTTATTCTATGTAAAAATATACAGAAAATGTATAATTTAAAAATGTTTTTATTTATTAGCTGCTTACTTCCAAAAAATATTCAGTTTGAAAGAGAAAATAGGGTAGTATAATTCATTTTATAATTTGCATACTATTAAGTTGTTCTATTAATCTATTCTGGGTAGTATAATTCATTTTATAATTTGCATACTATTAAGTTGTTATATTAATCTACTCTGCACTGAGTGTACCATGTCTGTTTTATTCTGTTTAGCTTAGAGTTTTAATGATTTAGAAGAAGAGAGCCTCTGAGATTATAGGGGATATTTTTAAACCATCACAGAATTTACTAAGACATTTGGGACTATTTAGCATGGAGAAGAGAATACTTAACAGGATATGATAATTGTTTGCAAATATTTGGAATACTGAAATATAGAAGTGTTCAGATTTTGTTTATCTCCAGAGGACAAAAATAAGACTGAAAAAGTAAGTGAAAGTTTTGAGGAGGAAATTTTCAGCTTCATATTAAAAGTCTTTGCCAGAAGTTAAAATTGTTTAAGAGCATAATGAGCTGCTTCAGAAAATAAGAAATGTCGTATGTTAAGAGACATCCATCTTTCAGGGATAGAACTTGTTTCTCCATTGGCAGGAAAAGTTGGACACTTCAGATTCCAAGTATTTATTATATAATCTAAGAAATATTGGTTTAATCAGCTATGAATGTATTCATATGATTAAACAAGAATTGTATAGCATTTGTAGGCCGTTCAAATCCCAATGGTAAAATCAATGATATCAGAGGAAAAACAAAAATGATGACAGAGTTGCTTATCCTCTGACCTTCAGCAGAATAGCTAGAATGCCAGAATCTCAATGTTTATCTCTCTCTCTATGGCACAATCTCAGAGAGTTGTTCACTCCTTTTTATTGATGGCCATTAAACCTTCTCATGCTTCTCATCTGTCACACCAAATGATCACAACAGTGATGCCACTTTCTACAAACCAGTAGACAATTGAGTTCTCCTTCTCCTTTACTCTTCTTCCCCAATAATCTTTATCAAGGAAGGGAATATTTGCACTACTTTGTGAAAAATTTCTTCTCACCATCATCTAGTCATTCTTAAAGAAATCAAAGTTGAACTGATACCACCATTATACTCTGAGGGGGAAGGGCATTCTTCCTGCATACTCTTTTATTTTCTTTTATAAACCTGTATAACAGTGTCCTTGTTTTTGTTTCTTAGAAGATTCTCAGTGTTTTATGTTCTCATTTTTAATTTAACTTGCTCTTTCAGTTTAAAACTTATTCTCTGTTCCAGAAATTAACAGGTTTCCCTCAAGGATGGTTTGGAAGACAATCAAGGTAATACTGCATTAGGGAAAAATATAAAATTTTTCATTCCCAAAGATAATTCTTCCAAGTGCAAACTGCTCAAGAAGAACAGAGGAAATATGTCTTCTCTCATTTGCTTTGATTTTTAATTCTGGAGGCTAGCCATTAAGTCTAACTGTTTCAATTGTCCCTATCTTCTCCGTAAAGTACTTTTTTTTTATTCAGTGAAGACTGCCAAAAAAAAACACAAAACCCGGGACTTCCGGCAAGATGGTGCTCTAGGCAGAAACACCACGCCGTCCCTCCACAAAAAAGATCCGAAAAACTAAGCCAAACCGAGAATCAACAATCCTGAAACCCTAGAACATCAAATGAAGAGATAAAGAACTCAGCCGAACACCAAA
>NW_004443938.1:31587709-31603067 GCF_000243295.1 Trichechus manatus latirostris
AAAAAAAAAAAAAAAACAAAACCCTTATTTTTTCTATCCAGCACCCCTTTTTTCTTCCTTTCTCAAGTATTTGCTGTTGTTACTTGCTGCTGAGTCAATTTCAACTCATAGTGATCCCATGTGCGCAGAGTAGAACTGCTTCATAGGATTTTCAAAGCTGTAACTTTTTGAAATCAGATCACCGAGCCTGTCTTCTGAGGTATCTCTGGGCAAGTTCAAAGCACAAACCTTTTGTTAGTAGCTGAGTGCTTAAATGTTTGTGCCACCCAGGTACTCTTTATAGGTATGCTGTTGTTGATTTTATGTTCCCTAAGTTGATTCAAACTTATAGTGACTGTTATGTATTGAATTGTGTCCTCCAAAAATGTATCTTGTAAATTCAAACCTCTATGTCGTGGTTATAAACCCATTTGGGAATGCGTTGTCTTTGCTATGTTAATGAGACAAGACTAGTGTAGGGTGTATTTTAAATCAATTTATTTTGGGATATAAAAGAGATTAAACAAGCAAGCAAAAGAAGCAGAGATGGGGGAAGAGAGAAGGCAAGTCACATGAAGATTGCCCAGGAGCAGAAGCTCAGAAGAGGCAAGGACCTTTCTTTTCTAAGGGAAGAGAAAGAAAGCCTTCCCTTAGAGCCAACACCCTCAATTTAGACTTCCAGCCTCCTAAACTGTGAAAAATAAATTTCTGCTTGCTAAGCCACCTATTTACAGTATTTTTTTATAGCAGCAATAGATAACTAAGGCAGTGACCCTATATGAGTTATAATAGAACTACTCCATAGGGTTTCCTAGGCTATATCTACCAACTTATAGTGGGGATGGGGTTTGAAGGGCAGGAAGAAAGGTCTTGCCTCTCTATCCACAATTATTTCAAGATAAACAGTCTTACCTAGTAGACCAGTTTGTAATGATAGAAAAGAGAACAGAGGTGAAAGAAATGGAACAAGTTCCCAGTTCCAGTTGTTCCTAAGGCCCAAGGACTTTCCTGATACCCATAATTCTAAATTCAGGGTTTCTAACCTGTCTAGGATTTCAAGAGACAATAAATTCCCCTTTACCAAGGCTAGTGTGGATAGGATTTCTGTTACTCACAATCAACAGAATAATGAGTAATATAAAAATGTATGTAACTTGTTAGGCTAATTTCTATGATTATTTCAGTGTTAATTAACATTATGTTATAGATTTGATACAAATATTTATCCATATTTTGATAAATATATATATATACACATATACACACACACATATATATGTCTTAGGCTGGGCTGTTCAGAGAAGCAAAACCGGTAAAGCTTACACATATATAAACAGAGAGATTTATTTCAAGGAAATGGCTCACATCATTGTGGAGGCTGGAAAATCCCAAGTACATGGGTCAGGCTGGACGCTTCTCCTGACTTATGCAGCTGCAGGGGCTGGCAAACCCAAGATCAGCAGGTCAGACAGCAGGGCTCTGTCTCACAGGCTGCGGAGAATGACAAATCCCAAGATCAGCAGGCAGAACAGCAGGACAGCTGCTAGCTCATGTCTCAAGAACCAGAGATCAGACGAACAGGAGCCAGCTGCAGAATCCAGAGCAAGCAAAAGTCCATGAGTCTTGCCAAAAGTTCACCTATATTGGATGCAAGCCACACCTCCAAGGAAATTCCCTTTCAACTTATTGGCTACTAACAGCAGAACCCATCATGGAGGTGCTCACATTATGTCAGATCTCATCATGGAAGTGATTACATCATTTTATAACTGCCAAGCTACATCATAACCAAACCACTGAGAATCATGGCCGAGCCAAGTTAACACACAACTTTAACAGTCACAGTTAACCCACTGTCAACTTGGTACCTGTAACATATCTTTTTAAACCACACATAATCTCTGAAGAAAGAAAATTATAAAGTCATACTTGCACTTAACATGATAAAACTAACACTCGTACAACAGAAAATGTGCTATTAATGTTTATATTTTATAAATGGAGAAAACAAAAAATATTTGATGCTCACATACAAGGAAGAAATACTCATAGCAGTTACAGTCATCATTTCTGCAACTGGTCACGTGGCTGTAATTGGTATTTAAAACTACCTTCTCCCACCACCCATTCTATATTCCCTTTACCCTCAGCATGAAGTACAGCTGGTCATGGTTTTCTGCCTGGTGGGATGGCCCAAAACTTTATTCCTGAAAGATCTAGGCCATTAGTAGTCACATCAAAACTGAGTTGCTATAGTTTTCCATTGCCTTTAATCACAGAGCATAGTAGTACTAACAGACACTCTAAGGGATTACCTGCATTCCAGAAATACACTTCTTTGCCTCCATTTAGTAGTATCAATCCAATTTCCTCTTGGTAATCAGGATCAAGCACACCAGCCAATATGGTAACTCACTTCTTTGCCTGTTGATCCAGAGGCATAAGGAGCCCAAAGTGGCCAAGTGGCATTCTTAACTTCTAGCTCAATGGAATCAGTGATGTATCTCCTGGTGGGAGCATTTCTCCCTTTGGAACTAAAGCCTCTAGAACCACAGAGAATAGGGTCTCAGGGACAGGAAGCAAAAATTTTGCAAGTGGGTCACTAGGGGTAATGGTGAGTGGTGACATTCCCATTTCCACCCCTTTGATTCCTGGACCCATGAATCCTGGCTATGGGAGAAACAGCACTATATATTGGACACTAGAGCAGTTATTATGACCATTATTCAAATTTATGCACCAACCACTAAGGCCAAAAAGGAAGAAATTGAAGATTTTTATCAACTTGTGCAGTCTGAAATTAATCGAACATGCAGTCAGGATGCATTGACAATTACTGGAGATTGGAATATGAAATTTGGAAACAAAGAAGAAGGATCAGTAGTTGGAAAATATGGCCTTGGTGATAGAAATGATGCCAGAGATCTCATGACAGAATTTTGCAAGATCAACTACTTCTTCATTGAAAATACCTTTTTTCAACAACATAAATGGTGACTATAAACGTTGACCTCACCAGGTAGAATACACAGGAATCAAATCGACTACACCTGTGGGAAGAGACGATGGAAAAGCTCAATACCATCAGTGAGAATAAGACCAGGGGCCAACTATGGAACAGACCATCAATTGCTCATATGCAAGTTCAGGTTGAAACTGAAGAAAATTAGAACAAGTCAACGAGCGCCAAAGTATGAACTTGAATATATCTCAACTGAATTTAGAGACTATCTCAAGAATAGATTTGACACATTGAACACTAATTACCGAACACCAGACGAGTTGTGGAATGACATCAAGGACGTCATACATGAAGAAAGCAATAGGTCATTAAAAAGAAAAGGAATAGAGAAAAGGCCAAAATGGATGTCAGAAAACACTCAAAAACTTGCTCTTGAACATCGAGTAGCTAAAGTGAAAGGATGAAATGATGAAGCAGAAGTTGAACAGAAGATATCAAAGGGCAGCTCGAGAAGACGAAGTATTACAACGACATGTGCAGAGACTTGGAGATGGAAAACCAAAACAGAAGAACACGCTCTGCATTTCTCAAGCTGAAAGAACTGAAGAAAAAAATTCAAGCCTCAAGTTAAAATATTGAAGGATTCTATGGGGAAAATATTAAACAACGTGGGAAGCATCAAAAGAAGATGGAAGGAATACACATTGTCACTATACCAAAAAGAATTGGTTGATGTTCAACCATTTCAGAAGGTACCATATGAGCAGGAACCAATGGTACTGAAGGAAGAAGTCCAAGCTGCACTGAAGGCACTGGCAAAAAAACAAGGCTCCAGGAATTGATGGAATACCAATTGAGATGTTTCAACAAATAGATGCAGCGCTGGAAATAGTCACTCAACTATCCCAAGAAATTTAGGAGACAGCTACCTGGCCAACCGTATGAAAGAGATCTATATTTAAACCTATTCCCAATAAAGGTGATTCCACCAAATGCAGAAATTATTGAACAATATCATTAACATCACACGCAAGTAGAATTTTGCTGAAGATCCTTCAAAAGCAGCTGCAGGAGTATATCCACAGGGAACAGCCAGAAATTCAAGCTGAATTCAGAAGAGAACATGGAACCAGGGATATCATTGCTGATGTCAGATGGATTCTGGCTGAAAGCAGAGAATACCAGAAAGCTGTTTACCTGTGTTTTATTGACTATGCAAAGGCATTCAACTATGTGGATCATAATAAATTATGGATAACATTGCGAAGAATGGGAATTTCAGAACACTTAATTGTTCTCATGCAGAACCTGTACATAGGTCAAGAGGCAGTTGTTCAAACAGAACAAGGGGGTACTTCCTGGTTCAAAGTCAGGAAACGTTTGTGTCAGGGTTGTATCCTTTCACCATACCTATCCAATCTGTATGCTGAGCAAATAATCCAATAGGCTGGGCTATATGAAGAAGAACAGGGCATCAGGATTGGAGGAAGACTCATTAACAACCTGAATCATTCAGATGACAACCCTGCTTGTTGAAAGTGAAGAGGACCTGAAGCACTTACTGATGAAGATCAAAGACCATAGCCTTCAGTATGGATTACACCTCAACATGAAGAAAACAAAAATCCTTACAATTGAACCCATAAGCAACATTATGATAAGCGAGGAAAAGATTGAAGTTGTCAAGGATTTCATTTTACTTGGCTCTACAATCAATACCCATGGAAGCAGCAGTCAAGAAATCAAAAGACGCGCTGCGTGGGGCAAATCTGCTGCAAAAGACTTCTTTATAGTGTTGAAAAGCAAAGATGTCACCTTGAAGACGAAGGTGCACCTCATATGCATGTGAAAGCTGGACAATGAATAAAGAAGACTGAAGAAAAACTGATGCCTTTGAATTGCAGTGTTGGAGAAGAATATTGATTATACCACAGACTGCCAAAAGAACAAATCTGTCTTGGAAGAAGTACAACTGGAATGCTCCTTAGAAGCTAGGATGGTGAGACCACGTCTTACATGCTTAAGATGTGATCAGTCCCTGGAGAAGGACATCAAGCTTGGTAAAGTAGAGGGTCAGTGAAAAAGAGGAAGACCCTCAACAAGATGGATTGACATAGTGGCTGCAACAATGGGCTTATGCATAACAACAATTGTGAGGATGGTACAGGACCAGGCAGTGTTTCATTCTGTTGTACATAGGGCTGCTATGAGTTGGAACTGACTCAATGGCACGTAACAACAACAACACTTTAGAGAATATACAGCCTCTTGGAAAACACTGCACCAATCCTGTAAGGTATTGCCATCTAGCTGGGGCTGTAATTGTGTCTTTTGAAGCCCATTCCATCATTCTGTCAAGGCAGCTGCTTCAGGATGATGAGAAACATGGTAAGACCAGTGAATTCCATGAACGTGGGCCCACTGCCAAACTTCATTTGCTGTGAAGCGAGTCTCTTGATCTGACTCGATGCTATGTAGGGTACATAACAGTGGCTGAGGCACTCTGTAAGTCCATGGATGGTAGTTTTGGGAGAAGCTTTGTATGCAAGGAAGGCAAATCCATATCCAGAGTAGGTATCTGTTCCAGTAAGAACAAAAGGCTGCCCTTTCCATTATGGAAGAAGTCCAATGTAATCATCCTGCTACTAGGTTGCTTGCTGATCCTTGAGGAATGGTGTCAAATCAGGACTCAGTGTTCGTTCCTGCTACTGGCACACTGGACACTCAAGAGTGGCTGTAGCCAGGTCAGCTTTCATAAGTGGAAGTCCATATTGCTGAGCCCATGCATAATCTCTGTCTTTGCCACCACGACCACTTTGTTCCAGAGCCCACTGGGCAATGACAGGAGTGGCTGGGGAAAGAGGGTGACTGGTTTCCACAGAACCTGTCATCTTATCCACTTGATTGTTACTATCCTTCTCTGCTGAAGTCACCCTTTGGTGAGCATTCACATGAGACATAAATATCTTCACTACTTTGGCCCATTCAGAGAGGTCTATCCACATACCTCTTCCCCATACCTCCTTTCCTCCAATTTTCCAATTATGTTCCTTCCAAGTCCCTGACCATCCAGCCAAACCATTCACCACAGCCCATGAATCAGTATACAATCACATACCTGGCCATTTCTTCTTCCAAGCAAAGTGAACAACCAGGTGTACTGCTCAAAGTTCTGCCCACTGGGAGGATTTCCCTTCACCACTGTCCTTCAGGGAGGTCCCAGAAAGGGGCTATAGTGCTGCCACTTTCCACTTTTGAGTGGTGCCTGCATATTGTGCAGAAGCGTCTGTAAACTACGCATAAGTTTTCTCTTCCTCAGTCAACTGATCATAAGGAACTTCCCATAAGGCCAAGGTGCAGACTGGGAGATGAAAGGTAATGTGACAGGAATAAAGACATTGGGCATTTGGGCCACTTCCTCATGCAACTTACTGCACCTTCAGGTCCTTCTCAGGCATAATTTCATATATACCACTTCCATTTAATGATGGAGTGCTGCTGCTCAAGTCCAGCTCTGTGTGTCAGACAACACCCACTTCATGATGGGCAGCTCAGGCCACATGGAGTTTTGGTAGCCCATGGTTAAGCGTTCAGTCTCTGCTAAGGCCCAGTAACAAGTGAAAAGCTGTTTCTCAAAAGGAGAGTTATCTGCAGAGGATGGCAGGGCTTCACTCCAAAATCCTAAGGGTCTACACTGATTTACTAATAGAAGCCTGCTAAAGATTCCACAAAGCATCTCTATCTGCCACTGACACTTCAAGCACCATTAAACAAGAGGATCATATGGCCCAAGTGGCAGAGCCACTTTCACGGCAGCCTGAACATATTGCAGAGCCTTCTCTTGTTCTGGGCCCATTCAGAACTAGCAGCTTTTTGAGTCACTTGATAAATAGGCCAGAGTAGCACACCCAAATGAGGGACATGTTGCCTCCAAAATCCAAAGAGACCCACTAGGCTTTGTGCCTCCTTTTTAGTTGTGGGAGGGGCCAGATGCAATAACTTATTGTTCACTTTAAAAGGAATATCTCCACATGTCCCACACCACTGGACCCCTAGAAATTTTGTTGAATTGAAAGGTGCCTGAAATTTTGTCAGATTAGTTTCCCACCCACTTGCACCAAAATTTTTTATCAATAAGTCCAGAGCCATTGACACTTCTTCCTTACTAGGTCCAATCAGCATAGTGTTATCAATGTAATGGACCAGTGTGACATCTTGTGGAAGGGAAAGGCATCAAGGTCCCTGCAGACTAAACTATGACATAAGGCTGGAGAGTTGATATAGCTCTGAGGTAGAAGGTGTACTACTGGCCATACCAGCTGAAGACAAACTGCCTCGGGCGGTCCTTTGAAAAAAGTATCAGAAAAAGGCATTAGCCAGATCAATAGCTACATACCAGGTACCAGCAGATGTATTAATTTGCTCAAACAATGAAACCACATCTGGTACAGTAACTGCAATTGCAGTCACTACCTGGTTGAGTTTTCAGTAACCTACTGTCATTCTCCAAGGTCCATCTGTTTCTTATACAGGCCAAATAGGCAAGTTGAATGTGGATGTGGTAGGAATTGCCACCTCTCCATCCTTCAAGTCCTTGACGGTAGCAGTAATCTCCGCAATCCCTCTAGGAAAGCAGTATTTCTTTTGGCTTACTATTTTCTTAGGTAGGTGCAGTTCTAATGGCTTCCACTTGGCTTGTCCTATCATAACAGCCCTTACTCCACTTGTAGGGATCTGATGTGGGAGTTCTGCCAGTTGCTGAGTTTATCTATTCCATTTATGCATTCTGGAACTGGGGAAATTACAACAGGATGGGTTCGGGGACCCACTGGACCTACTGTGAGACAGACATGACCTAAAACTCTATTAATAACTTTACCTCCATATGTCCCCACTCTGATTGGTGGGCCACAGTGATGTTTAGGGTCTCCTGGAATTACTGTCAGTTCAGAACCAGTATTTAGTAATCCCCAAAAAGTCTGATTATTTCCTTTTCCCCAGTGAACAGTCACTGTAGTAAAAGGCTATAGATCCCTTTGGAGAAGGCTGGGAGAAAGATTAATGGTATAAAGTCTGGCAATGTAATGGATTCCTTCCTCAAGGGGACTCAGCCTCCCCTTCATTCAAAGGGTTATAGCTCTGTAAACTCACTTATGTCTGGGAACTGACTGAGGGGCCTTGACTTTCTATTCTGGCTATTCGAGTTAGACTGCTATTCGCTTGACCTAGAATTCTTCTTCTTGTACAAATCAAGTAAATGTTTAGTAGATTACCTATCTATTTCACTCCTAGGGACACCATGACTAAGTAGCTAACGCCATAAGTCCATACAAGTCAGACTACTATGATTACTGCTTTAACTGTCCATTATTGTAACCACACCCACCTTGTCTTTGTCAATTGAGTGCTGCAGCTTGGCCCCTATTACCACAGGATCCAATCAGCCCCATTGGAATTAGGAGTATTAATTCAGTTAGGGCAGTTCCCACTGTCAAATCTGACTTACATAAAATAGCAATCACAGCAGTCTTCAAGGATGCTGGGGCTCCCTTCACAAATTTGTTCCTCACAGTTGTGGTAAAGGTGTGGCCTCTGGACAGTCCATGTGTAAGTCTGTGGGTCTAACCTGATAAATCCACTTTAGCATGCCAATTTTCCTAAGGCTTTGGATGCCTCCTCAGTGCAGGGACCCAGGGTAAAAAGGACACACTATGCTCCCGGTGATTCTTTCTTGGTGGTATGAGGTCCCCATGTCTCTCTACTCATTTCTCTCTTTTATATATCAAGAGATTCACTTAAGACTCAACCTAATCTTGTACATTTAGTCCTGCCTTATTAGCATAACTTCCTCTAATCATGCCTCATTAACATCATAGAGGCAGGATTTACAACACATAGGAAAATCACATCAGATAACAAAATAATGGACAATCACACAATACTGGGAATCATGGCCTAGCCAAGTTGACACATATTTTTACTGGACACAATTCAATCCATGACAAGAGTCTTCCTCTTTTTTGTTGACTCTCTACTTTACCCAGGATGATGTCCTTTTCCAGGGACAGGTCCCTCCTGATAATATGTTCAAAGTATGTGAGACGAAGTCTTGCCATTCTTGCTTCTAAGGAGCATTCTAGCTGTACATTCTCCAAAACAGATTTGTTTGTTCTTCTGCCAGTCCATGGCGTAGTCAATATTCTTCACCAACATCATAATTCCAAGGTGTCAGTTCTTCTTTAGTCTTCCTTATTCATTGTCCAGCTTTCACATGCATATGAGGCGACTGAAAACACTATGGCTTGGGTCTGGCACACCTTAGTTCTTAAAGTGGCATCGTGGCGTTTTAACTCTTTAAAGAGTTTTGTTGCATAATATTTTTCCAACTCAATGTGTCATAGGATTTCTTAACTGCTGCTTCCATGGGCATTAATTGTGGATCCAAGTAAAATGAAATCCTTGACAACTTCAGTCTTTTCTCCATTTATCATGATGTTGCTTATTGGCTCAGTTGTGAGGATTTTTGTTTTATTTATATTGAGAAGTAATCCATACTGAAGACTGTGGCCTAATCTTCATCAGTAAATGCTTCAAGTCCTCTTCATTTTCAGCAAGCAAGGCCGTATTTTCCAGCTACCAATCCTTTTTTGTTTCCAACTTTTTCATTTCAATCACCAGTAATTGTAAATGTATGTTGATTGCATGTTTGATCAATTTCAGACTGCAGAAGTTGATAAAAATCTTCAATTTCTTCATCTGTGGTCTTAGTGGTAGGTGTGTAAATTTTAATAATAGTCGTATTAACTGACCTTCCTTGTAGGCATATGGATACTCTCCTGTCACTGACAGCATTGTACTTCAGGATATATCTTGAAATACTCTTTTTGATGATGAAGGTGATGCCATTTGTCTTCAATCTGTCATTCCTGGCATAGTAGACCATATGATTATCTGATTTTAAATGGCCAATACCAATACATTTCAGCTCACTAATGCCTAGGATATAGATGTTTATGTGTTCCACTTCATTTTTGACAATTTCAGATTTTCCTAGATTCATACTTTGTACATTCCATGGTCTCATTATTAGCAGATGCTTGCAGCATTTTCTTCTCATTTTGAGTCATACCACATCAGCAGATATAGGTCCCAAAAGCTTGACTCTATCCATATCATTAAGGTTGACTCTACTTTAAGGAGGCAGCTCTTCCCCAGTCGTCTTTTTGAATGCCTTCCAACCTGAGTGGCTCATCTTCTGGCACTATAGCATATGATGTTTCACTGCTTTACATAAATTTTTCGCTGGCCAATTTTTTCAGAAGTAGACTGCCAGATCCTTCTTCCTAGTCTATCTTAGTCTGGAAGCTTCGCTGAAACCTGTCCACCTTCCGTGACCCTGCTGTTATTGAAATACCAGTGGCAAATTTCCAGTATCACAGCAATATGCAAGCCACCACAGTATGACAAACTGACACTTTATATATACACACATATATACACACATATATACATAACATTTATAGAGAGAGGTTTATATCATGGAAATGGCTCACATGGTTTTAGAGGCTGGAAAATCCCAAGTCCGTGGATCAGGCTGGAGGCTTCTCCTGACTCACGTAGCTGTAGAGGCTGGCGAACTCAAGATAGGCAGGTCAGACAGCAACACTCTGGCTCACATGCTGTGGAGACTGGCAAGTCCCAAGATCAGCAGGCAAGATAACAGTTAAACTGCTAGCTGAAGTCCCAAGAACCGGAGGTCAGATGAACAGGAGCCAGCTGCAGGATCTGGAGTGAGCAAAAGTCCATGAGCCTTGCCAAAAAGTCCACCTATACTGGATGGATGCCACACCCCAAGGAAACTCTCTTTCAACTGATTGGCTACTGACAGCAGATCTCATCATGGAGGTGATCTCTTTATTTCAGATGTCATCATGGAGGTGATTATATCATTTTAAGACTGCCAAACTACATCATAACTTCCAAACCTGAGAATCATGGTCCAGCCAAGTTAACACACAACTTTAATGGTCACTATACATATATATATATATATACATATATAATATATATATGTATAGTGACTATATATATATATAGACCATTATATATATATTTATATATATATACACACACACACACACACACATACATATAGCTGCTGTTGTTGTTGTTAGGTGCCATCAAGTCAGTTCCGACTCGTAGTGACCCATTGCACCATAGAACGAAACACTGCCTGGTGCTGCATCATGCTCACAATGGTTGTTATGCTTGAGCCCATTGTTGCAGCCACTGTGTCAATCCAGCTCATTGCGGGTCTTCCTCTTTTTTGCTGACCCTGTACTTTACCAAGCATGATGTCCTTCTCCAGGGACTGGTCCCTCCTGACAACATGTCCAAAATACGTAAGATGCAGTCTCACCATTCTTCCTTCTAAGAAGCATTCTGGTTGTACTTCTCCCAAGACTATGTATATATACACACACACACACAGCCCTGGAGCCCTGCTGGTGCAGTGGTTAGAGCTTAGGCTGCTAACCAAAAGGTCAGCAGTTCAAATACACCAGCCACTCCTTGGAAATCCTGTGGAGCTGTTTTACTCTGCCTTATAGGGTGCTATGAGTCAGTATAGATTCAACGGCAACAGATTTGGTTTGTTTGTTTTTAATATATATATGCATATATGTATTTATATTTCTCTTCTAAAACCCATATAATACACATATTTTGAGCCCAGATTCAAGATCCTCACTTTCTGTGTAGCAGACAGACTTATTACCAAGACTAGACAGGTTAAGAGTAACTGTAAACATAGAAATAAGGCTGAGGCTAATTTTTCCTGAGTAGTTTTTATTGGTCCTCTCATTCTTGGTCATTTTTATGCCTTAAAACAGGTGGATTGTTTGAAAAGGGGAATCAAAGTGTAAACAGAATCTCTACTGACCCTTGGCAATTTTAGTATTAGCAAAGAAAAGTGATCCAAATTGGTGAAAAAATTTATGGAAAATTAGAATACCACAAGGTTCTTCCTACTAAATGCTAAAGAGAAAGCAGAAATGGAAAGCACTGAATACAGCAGGAGTCTTATTTATTGTTTTAAACAGTGTGTGCAGTAAGCCATGAGCACCTGGTAACTTATGTTTTCAAAAAGGGTAGTCCTTGAACAATAAATGAAAGTGCAGGACCATAAGATCAGAGTCCACTGCCCCTAATCAGGAGAATTCTAAAGTGTGTCCTCCCTGGTGCCCAGAGCTCCTCTGAAGTTTGAGCCTGAGTTATCCTCTGAGAATCTGATATAGATCCTTTCTTGGTTCCCTTAATTGTTCAAGTTCATCACCTACTAGAGTTCCTGGAATCACATTCTAATAAATCACTTTCATGGATACCTTCACTTCAGGTATACAAACAAAACCAAACCCGTTGCCCTCAAGTCAATTCTGACTCACAGCAACCCTACTGTATACTTCAGGTATACTTCTGAACATCCTAAACAAACATATGTATTAATGACTTTAGAATTGCTATCCCAAGCATGAGATATTTGTTCACATACAATGGAACTTTAGGCCTAGAGGAATCATCATCTTCTCAAATTTTAATATGACAAAACCTCACTCACTTTCTTTGTAATCCTACTGTCTTAGTTATCTTGTGCTGCTATAACAGAAATACAAGTGGATGCCTTGAACAAATTTATTCTCTCACAGTTTGTTTTTGTTGTTATTATTAGGTGTCATTGAGTTGTTTCAACTCATAGTGATCTTGTGTACAACAGAACAAAACATTGCTGCATCCTACACCATCCTCACAATTGTTGCTATGTTTGAGCCCACTGTTGCAGCTACCGTGTCAATCCATCTCGAGGGTCTTCCTCTTTTCTGTTGACCCTCTACTTTACTAAACATGATGTCCTTCTCCAGAAAGTGATCCTTCCTGATAACATATCCAAAGAATGTGAGACAAAGTCTCACCATCCTCACTTCTAAGGAGCATTCTGGCTGTACTTCTTCCAAGACAGATTTGTTCATTCTTCTGGCAGACCATGGCATATTCAGTATTCTTTACCAACACCATAATTCAAAGACATCAATTCTTCTTCAGTTTTCCTTATTCTTTGTCCAGCTTTCGCATGTATTACAGTTAAGATTGTGTGTCAACTTGCCTGGGCCATGATTCTCAGTGATTTGGCAGTTATGATGTAGTTTTACAACTATGTAATGAAGTAATTTGGCAGTTATGTACTGATGTAACCAACTCCATGATGAGATCTGCTATAAGCAGCCACTCAGTTGAAAGGGAGTTTCCTTGGGGGTTTGGCCTGCTTCCAATATGTAAATGAATGTTCCAGCAGCTCTCTCTCTGGATCCCATATCTGATCCACGTCATCTGATCTCTTGTTCTTGGGACTTGAGCTAGCAGCAGTTTACCTGCCAATCTTGGAATTCCTCATCTTCCACAACGTGTGAGCCAGTGACCTGCTGTCTGACCTGCCAATCTTGGGTTTGTCAGCCCCTGCAGCTATGTGAGTCAGAAGAAGCCTCCAGTCTGATGCCTGACCCATGACCCATGGACTTCGGACTGGCCAGCTTCTACAACTGCATGAGCCATTTCCTTGAGATATATGTACACACAAACACACACACACATATGCTTCAGTGGTTTTCTTTCTCTAGAAAACCTAGACTAAGATAGATGTGTATGAGTCTATTGAAAGTAACATGGCTTTGGCTAGGTGCATCTTAGTCCTCAAAGTGACATCTTTGCTCTTGAACACTTTAAAGAGGACTTTTGAAGCAGATTTGCTCAACACAATATATCATTTGATTTTCTGACTGCTGCTTCCATGCGCATCGATTGTAGACCCAAGTAAAATGAAATCCTTGACAACAGTATTTTCTCTGTTTATCATGATGTTTCCCACATGTCTGTCAGTTTGTCATACTGTGGTAGCTTGCGTGTTGCTGTGATGCAGGAAGCTATGCCACTGGTATTTCAGTTAAAAGCAGGGTCACCAATGGTGGACAGGATATATAATTGCAAAAATCTTCGAAATCAGGGGTCCAGGTCCACCTAAAAGTATTCCTACTGCTATTAGGAAATCAATATGTAAAAAGTATCTCACTGATGGAAAGAACAACAATACAGTGACCGTTTATGTTATTTTTTCTTACTGTTTTTGTCCTATTTTGGAAATATTTTTGGAATTTTTGTTCAGGATTTATTTTAAAGATTTTTCTAATAAAACTGAGAATCAAGGGATTATGCAATTAAAATAAATGCTCCTGTTGTATGAGTTTGATAGCCTTCATTACCAAAACCTAACAGGATATTGTATGGAAGCTGTTTGTACTCTGCTCAGATCCCTTTCACTGGCCAGTGCATGATGATCCCCCACCTGCTGTGAATGTCATACACGCTAATGCCTTACAGCTGCTCCTTTCTCAATTTGCTCCTCACCAAATACGGGCCACCTTGCCTGAAGAGGCTTGCCAGATTTAGCAAATAAAAACAGAAGATGCACAGTTAGATTTGAAATTCAGATAATATATACTTTTAATGTACTACATCCTATGAAATATTTGGAACATACATATATGATAAAATTATTCATTGTTTATGTAAAAATCAAATTTAACTGGAGATCCTCTATTTTACCGGCAATCCTATGCCTGGGAAGTTATGTTTCCCTTCAACATTTAAAGCCTTCTCCTCAGGACTGTCCTGCACTCTGCTAGAGAGACACAGGTGAACAAAAAAGCCAGCCCCCTTGCTTTACAGTTGGATCATGCTTGTGACATCCATGTGGGACCATACTTAAGTGAATCTCTAGTTGAGCTGTCATCCTTGCTCAGCTTTATTTCCCTGCCTTCTTCTGCTCCACTCAATTCCCTTCACCTGAGATTATGCTCAATAATTAATTCAGTTTCAAAATGATCCCAATCTCAGACACTGCTTCTAGGGAACCAAACATTAGTCAGCTGATACCAGAAATGGCCTTAGGAAGTGGACTTTATGGATGAGTCTGGAGGTAGATTATAAGCCAGCCAGATAACAATGAGGACCCCATCACTGCCGATAGGTGGAGTATCGACTGCCACTGGCATGCTATAGAAATGTAATTGCTGACTTTCACCTTTATTAAAATGGGGCAGGAAACAGGTAAAAAGAGATGTTCTAGCTGGTGCAATGTTTCTGGAGTTTGACATGTACAAGGAAATAGTAACTAAAATGATTATGAAATTAGGTTGCTATTGCTAAGTGCCATTAATGCATTAAAAAGAGAAAATAACAGGCTCAAATTGACTAATCAGTAAATTAGATTCATAACCATTATTTTTTTATATATATATATTTTATTGTACTTCAGGTGAAGGCTTACAGAACAAATAGTTTCTCATGAAACAGTAATACACGTGTTGT
>NW_004443938.1:31611298-31625678 GCF_000243295.1 Trichechus manatus latirostris
GGCGTGGTGCTTCTGCCTAGAGTGCCATCTTGCCGGAATCCATAATCATTATTTTAAAGCAAAGTTCTTTATGGACAGCATGTAAAGAAGAACTCATCTCATGGTGGCCAGAGAGCACACAGAGCTGAAGACAATATAGAATCTAATTGTAATGTGACAAACTTTCAAAGAAGCCTGAATTCTCAGCCTAGACAAGTCTATGCCAAAATTGAGGTCCTGAAAATAAAAGAGTGGAGCACTGATATTTGACATGAAAATATCTTGACAGCCTAGATTCTTGAGAGTCTCCTAAACAACCTAGACCTGCAAAGCTGGACTCACTCTTCCTTGCTAGATGACAGAGATTCAATCTGCTCCTAGGCTGAAGATTATGGGCAGGCTTCAAATGAGGCAAATTATTTAAAGAAAACATTTGCCATCCTTAGTTGCTGGAGAAAGGCCATGCCATCTCAAGCAGAGAACTATTTGCTTTTTGAAAAACAGATTTTTGACTTGCTACTGAACAGTGCTAGAAACTGAGCAAAATGTAAGATCAGAAGGCTGAAGTTGCCTCCACAATGGCAGGTAGCGGTCCCTTACCAAGTTTCAAGAACTGAGCCAATTCTCCAACTCAAAATCCACTGGCTAAGGAAAAAATGAGTCCTCATGAAGAAAGACCTGCAATACCATAGCAAGTACATACAGGAGCGATTTCTCCAGTCCTCTGAACAAGCCTACAACCATATAAAAGGTAACTCTAAATTTGGGAAATATGAATACCCAGATCTTTTAAGAGCTACTGGATACAGGATCTGCATTGACGCTGATACAGAGATTCTAACTACCCTCATAATGCCCCTGTTAGAGTCCTTTACTAGCTGGAGGCCAGGTAATAAATGGAGAATGGCCCATGTCCATCTGGTAGTGGGTCTACAGAAACAGGGAAAGAAAGCCAAGTGCAGACCTGTCCAGTGGTAATTTTTTAGTTCCTACCTAACAGTAGATGCACGCATCAGTTTTTGGACCTGTCAGGTAATAACTGTAGTAGCAAAGGCCAAAAGGAGCCATGGTGGTGCAGTGGTTAAGCTTTTGGCTGCTAAACGAAAGGTTGGCAGTTAGAACTCACGAACCACTCCGCAAGAGAAGGATGTGGCTGTCTGCTTTGCTAAAGATTATAGCCTTGGAAACTCTATGGGGCAGTTCTACTCCATCCAATAGGGTCATTGTGAGTCAAAATTGACTCGATGGCAACGGGCTTGTTTCTCTGTTTTGTTTTTGTGTTTTATTTGTTTAGTAAGGCGCAAATAGAAATCTTTGTAGCTGATCCCTCCAGGAAAAAAAAGGTAAACAGAAAACAATATATGATATGAATCTCAGAGATCACTGTCACTTTTGCTAGAAAAACTGCTTTCTGAGTTGCTGGTGAAATTGGCTGGGAAGCTGTTTATGGGGGTGATAGCAAAATTCACTGAGTGTCACTAGGAAGGAGATTGTCACTGGATGCTTCTCATGCTGTTAACCATCATGTGACACAGAAACAAAAAATAAAATAGCACATCAGAACCAGGAAAGAAGCCCCTTCCTCCTAAAGTTGCCTGAAATAGACTCCACTGACAAATTCTAACACGTGCCAGCTGGCAAAGGAGACATACTTACAGGGTCCAGCTTGAGTATCACAAAGGACAAAGATGGGTGGATTTAGAGCTGGGTTGCAATAAATAGATAACTGAGACAGGTACGAAAGGAGCATGATTGGAAAATTGGGAAAAAGGATGTCTGAGGAAGAGGCATGTCATTGAAACTATGGGAATGAGTTCAAAACAAGAGGACATTTTTATGAACGTTTACCAGAGAACATCTACTAGAGAAGATGCCCTAAATAATGAAATAGTCAGAATTTCATGGCTAACTGATATCATCCAGCCCCTGTCCTTGGTTACTGAAATGTTTGTTCAGTGGGCTAATGAATGCAGTGGCCATGGTCACAGAGATGGAGACTATGCATGGACCCATGCACCAAGACTGATCTAGCTACTGTCACTGTCAAATATGTAACAGTTCAGCAACAGAAACCAACTGAGTCCCTTATATGGCATGACTCTTTGGGAAAATATACTAGTCAACAGAGTACAGTTCTTCAAGATGTGGTACACACCTAAGCCAAGGGCCATTACACAGTGTGTGATCTCAATAAGGTGATCTAAGAAGTGAAAGTTGGAGTGCCCTCATTACTTCCCATGACCCAGTTATGTAACTGTGCTTTCTTTCTGTAACTTTAGATTTTGTGGATCAAGAGGTCTTGATCTAAAAGATCTTGATGCTTTTACCAAGAGGCATAGTAAGAATTCTGGTAAAATTAAAGTTATGTTTGCTGCTTGATTATTTGAGCTCCTCATACCAATAGACCAACAAAGCATAGACTGGCAAGGGTAACTGACTGAAATAATAATAAGAATGTGGGATCACTGTTTAATATGAAAGGCAGCAAAGAATCTACTTGAAATTCTGGTGATCCACTACAGCATCTATTTGTGCTTACATGATTTTTTTAGCTATTTATTTTGAAATAATTTTAGACTTACAGAAGAGTTACAAAGATAGTACATAAATTTTCCATATACATTTCACATAACTTCGCTAATATTAGCATCTTGCATAACCATAATAAAATTACTAATTACAGATTTTAATTGGATTTCACTAATATTTTCACTTTTTCTGTCTCAGGATCCAATTCAGGATCCCACATAGCATTTAAATTTTCGTGGCTCCTTATTGTTCTCCAATCTGTGACAATTTATCATTGTTTCCATGGCCTTGTCACTTTTGAAGAGAAGTGGCCAGATATTTTGTAGAGTATTTCTCAACCTGGGGTTGTCTGACGTTTTCTCATGATTAGACTGAGCTTGTGGATATTTGGGAAGAAAACAACAGAGGTTACAAGCCTTCTCATTGCACTGAATCAAAGACCACATGATATCAATACATATGTTTTATTACTTGTTATGCATTGAATTGTGTCCCCCAAAAATGTGTGTCAACTTGGCTAGGCCACGATTCCCAGTATTGTGTGATTATCCACCATTTTGTCATCTGATGTGATTTTCCTATGTGTTGTAAATCCTACCTCTATGATGTTAATGAGGCAGGATTAGAGGAAGCTATGTTAATGAGGCAGGACTCAATCTTCAAGATTAGGTTTCATCTTGAGTCAATCTCTTTTGAGATATAAAACAGAGAAGCAAGCAAAGAGACAGAGGGACCTCCTACCACCAAGAATGAAAAATCAGGAGGGGAGCATGTCCTTTGGATCCAGGGTCCCTGTGCTGAGAAGCTCCTAGATACAAGGGAAGATTGATGACAAGGACCTTCCCCCAGAGCTGACAGAAACAGAAAGCCTTCCCCTGGAGCTGGCACCCTGTACTCAAGACTCCTAGCCTCCTAGACTGAGAGAGAATAAATTTCACTTTGTTAAAGTCATCCACTTGTGGTATTTCTATTATAGCAGCACTAGATAACTAAGACATTATTGGTGACGTAAAATTTGATCACTTGTTTCAGATGATGTCTGCCAGAATCCTCCACTGCAAATTTTTTTTTTTTTTCCTGTTTCCATGCTCTGTTAATTAGACATGCATCACTAAGTCCAGGCCATGATCAAGGGGAGGAGAATTAAGTTTAACCACTGGCTGAGAGATGTATCAAAGAATTCAGGAACATAAGTTAAAACCACCACAGTAATTACTAAATATTTGGAGATACATTAAGACAACACAAATACCCTGTTTTTCTTGAAACTTTCATCCACTAATTTAAGTATTCATAAGTAGATGCATCTTGTCTGCAGCAATTGTCACTGTGGTGCTCTAATGGTGATTTTCTATTTCCCTCATTACTTCTACTTTTATTTAGAATTCTTTAAGTAAGAATTGCTAGTTTTATTATTTAGAACTCTTCTTTAAGTAAGAATTTTACTATCTTCTCATTTATTTGTTTATTCTATTATCATATCAGAACACACTTGTGAATATTTATTTTTATTTCCTTTGGTTATGATTGAATACTGGTTGACATCTGGTAGATTCTGACTCATGGCAACCCCATGTGTGTCAGAGTAGAACTGCACTCCATAGGGTTTTCAATGACTGTGATCTTACAAAAGCATATCATCAGACCTTTTCTTCACAGTGCTGCTGGGTGGATTCAAACTGCTAACCTTCCAGTTAGTAGCCAAGCATCACCCAAAAACCAAAAAAATCATTGCCATCTAGTTGATTCTGACTCACAGCAATCCTATAGGACAGAGGAGAACTGCCTCATAGGGTTTCCAAGGCTGCAATCTTTACAGAAGCAGACTGCCACATCTTTCTCCCATGGAGCAGCTGGAGTGTTTGAACTGCCAGCCTTTTGGTTAGCAGCCGAACACTTAACAACTACGCCATACAGCAGCCTTCAATTCAATACCGTCATAATTTATTTTGTTGCTCAGATTGTTTCAGTTTTGGCCAATGGAAACTCTTTATGATCAGCTCCTGTAGCCTTCTGATATGTCCCCATCCTTTTTTCATTTTTCTTTTTTGGCACTTCATTTCTTTTTGTCATGCTTGATTTTAACTGTAAATAGCAAGATAGCAACCATAGCCTCATAATGTCATGTTAAATAGGGGCTCAAAACTCTGAGAGAGTAAACGCATTCATCAAGCCATCCAGAAGGCAGTGCCTGTCTGGAGGGAGGGATATCTAGTATCAGTGGTGGTGGAAATGATGGAGAGGGGAGATGATGCCTCAGGACCAACTGATGCCACTAACCTTCCTCTCATGAATTTTCCAGAAATTGTGAACAACTAGAATGCCTGGATTGAGCAAACTTAATTGGAAAAGAAATTCAATCTGAGTGGCACAAGGTGTGGACTTACGTACGCTGATGTTTTACCACCCAGACCCCTTTACTGACACCAATCCCTGCTGCTTTGGGTGCTGATTACTGATGGTGCACAGATACCCTGTACTCTGGAGGATTGCCCTGAGCCAAATAGGAGTCTCCTTACATTTTATGTTTTACCTGGTGTACCTTGTACCTCTGGTGTTTACCTTTCTATCCCACTTATACTTTACCTCCAGCATTTTCCCCATGCAAATAACCACCAAGTGACTTCACTATCCTCCACTGTGCCCTTTTATGCATGACTGTGGTGACATAAAAGGTCCCTGGTACAAATAGTTTGCACTTGACTACTAACCTAAAGGTTGGCAGTTCAAACCCATCCATCAGCACCATGGAAGAAAGGCCTAACAATATGTTTGTGTAAAATTTACCCATTAACATTGAGTCGATTCATACTCATGGTTACCCTATGACTTACAGAGTAAAACTGGGTTTTCTTGACTATAATCTTTATGGAAGCAGATTATCAGGTTTTTCTTCTGCTAAGGCACTCGGTGGGTTCAAACTGCCAACTTTAGGTTAGCAGCCATAAGTTTACAGCCAAGTAAACCCTAAGAAGCGGTTCTACTCTGTAACACATGGGGTTGCCATGAGTAGTTGGAATTGACTGGACAGCAACAGGTTTTTGTTTGTTTATCTGTTTAATGGTGAGATAAAATCATTAATTGAGTACCTACCATGATCCAGTATTCTACCAGATGCTTTACGTAGGCTATAACATTTAATTGGCCGAAAACAAGGAGGACATATCAGTACCCTCTTTTTATCTATGGTATTCCTTAGGCTTATAGAGAGTTCACACAACTTTTAAGTGTCAGAGGTGGTTTCTATGTTAGTTCAGTTTGATTTCAACCTCATTTTTCTGTTGCCCACATGGTGTCTACATATTAATTAATTAGGCATACTAAGGCCACATAGGAGCCCTGGAGGCACGGTGGTTAAGTGCTTGGCTGCTAATGGAAAGGTCAACAGTTCAAACCCACCAGACACTCTGTGGGAGAAAGATGTGGCAGTCTGCTTCTGTAAAGATTACATGCTTGGAAACCCTATGGGGTAGTTTGACTCTGTCCTGTAGGGTCACTATGAGTTGGAATCCACTCAACAACAACAGGTAAGGCCACATAATCTGGTACTTATATTATAAAACCTCTTCCTTGTCGGCTTCCCAGTCACAGTTTCACAATTCCCAAATGCCAGTTTCTCTGCACGTGGCATTTTCAATTTATCACCTGAGTCATTGAGATTCAATGCTTTCTTCTGAGATTGTCTCAGGCAGAGATGGCTTCTCCAGCTTCTGTACCCCCCACATCCTTCAACCATGTCTAAATGTAATTCTGACTGCTTGGATTTGTGATTTATCTTTTTTTATTTCTATTTTTCCTCCAAACTTTGAGTTCATTAAGCACAAGTATAATATCTTAGTCATCTTTTTATCTTCAGTATGCAACTGGTACTGTTTCTGAAAATCATATTGAATGAAGAAGTGAATAAAATAATGAAAATATTTTATTTATCCTAAGGAAAAATCATAAACCAAATAGAAGAACAGAAAAAAATGTTAAAAGCCTACATATGCAGAGGAAAATATGTTGGTGCAAAGGGTTTAGGTCAATGGTTTCAAAGTGTGGTTCAGGGGCCCTTAGAGATCCTAAAGTCCCATCAAGAAGTATGAGAGGTCTGAGAGGTCAAATTTTTTATAAGATATTATTTGTTTTTTTCTCATCCAAGATTGTACAATGGAGTTTTCCAGAGAACGCATTACGTGTGAGGAAGTCACCTTTCTGAGGGCTAATGAAATGTGTGAGAAAGTTATGAGAATCCTACTCTCTCTGTTAAGCTAGATGTTAAAATTATCTGAAAACATGTAAAGCAATGTTATTCTTCTCACTAAATGTTTATTTTTAAATTTTATTTTAATAAAAATATGTCATTTATATTAATACGTAATGGGTTTTTAAATAAATACTTTTTTTAATTTCTCAGTTTTAATTTCAATTAAAGGATTTTTGGGGATCAGCAATAATTTTTAGGAATATAGAAAGGGAACTGAGACCAAAAAGTTAAAAACTGCTGGTTTAGGTTACTTGCCCAATTCCAAATATGATGATGGAATGATGGAATTTAATGATGGAATTTACTAATTCCTGGTAAATTAGCATTTTTTTTAAATATAAAACTATATACTATAATATATATACATATGTATCATACTTAAATCGTGAAATGTTTCAGCAGTTATAATTTGAAACTGAAAAAGGCATAAAATTTTATGATCATATATATATATTATATACAAACAGTAAAGACAAAATATTTTTGGAAAAATAAAAGTTGTTTTACATGTTAGAGTTGCATTATAAATTTTAAAGAAACCATTTATTTTAACATGAAATATATATTTGACATTTGAAGGATAACAGAATTAAAAATTGCTACCTGTTATAATTACAAGAAAAAAATTTTGTGTTGCATCTGAAATTTCATTGGTGGTATATTTTCAATCATGTGCCTACAAGCTATATATATACACACAAATTTATGAGTCACTGTAGGTTTTCAAAGTAAATACAGTAGCTATAACAGATTCTTAAAGAATTTTGAAATTGAAAATCAAAAAGACAATACAATCAGCAATATTTTGTACACTCAAACCATCACTCCAGTGTTGCTCATACCATCAGTATGATAATTTTATAAAATGAATTTATCTGTATTTAAAATCAAATTGGAAACCTATCAGGAAGTAATAGGCAAAAACCAATCATTAATTTTACTTGAACTTCATAGTGCTCTTTACTAATGAGGATAAAAATAATAACACGAAATAGATCAACATTAAACTTCTATTTTTTTTTAACTAGTTTTGTTTTTAAAGTAAATTCTTTCTTTGAACCAAGGAAGTGAGAACATGGTAAATGAACTAATTTAGTAAAAGTTTATTTTCTGATATTGTCAACTAAAATTGAGAGTAATTTATTGCCCAATACTATTCAGATTATTTAAAATTAGTTTTAAAATACTTAAAGGTGAATAGTTGAAATTGTGATTGAACTGACATGGTAATGAGGTACATGTGAATGAGTTTAAGGGTGATAATTGGCCTAATAATGCAATAATGCTTGAATCCTGCCCTAAACAAGCAAACCTGCCACACAAAGCCCCTGGGAGGGGTTCAAGCACAAGAGATCAAGATAACCCAAACAACACTTTACTATTTTATTGATCTTAGTCCAAAGCTCCATTTGGATCTCAAACAAGTTGGGCTGGAACTCACTTAAATGACATTTTAAAATCTATTTCTTGGAAATCTCAGAAGCTCCTTGAAACAATGAGAGTTGTAAAGCTTGCTCTATTTTCCTAAAACTTTCTAAATCAATGTACCTTCAGCTCTCATCAGTCTGATGATATGTATACCGAGTGCTAGCCTAGAGTGAGGGTGAGACAAGGGAAGAGGGGAATGGGTATAGGGAAGGATACCAACATTGGTAATGTGGTCTAATACCTACAATCAAATGCTTATCTTAGACCAGGACAGCAGCCCTGAGCCATCTGCCAAACTGACCAGAAATGAAGTGGGGGCCCAAGCAATGTCATACTTCTCTAGACTTTTAAGGGAGGAGATTTAGGGAAGATTTCCCCCACTTAATCTTATAAAGGACTGCATAACTTCAGGTTTTAGTATCTTTTATATGGTGTTCTTGATCTTTTAACCTCTTTGAAAACTATATTTGATAAAAATAGGCCCAGTCAGGGTCCTGTAATCCAACCTAGTTAGAGCAACACCTGGTATTGACAAACAATACAGTAGGGAAGGAAAGGGATGGTGGATAAATTATTTCACTTAGAATCATCAATGCTTACTTATTAGCCCATTTAGTTATTGAATTTCCATTAATAAATCAAGGCTATGACTGGCCTAAAATGAAGGAATAAGGCAAAGAATCAGAAAATGGCAGACCCAAACTTTTTGAAGCCACTTCTTAGATCTTTGCTGCTTTACCTCTATGTTCTTCTCACGTTTGTTTTGACATCCTTGAACTCAAGACCTATTGGCTACTTCTGTAGGGTAATCCTAAAGGCTTCTTAGCTGGTTCAAAGCAAACTATAATTGAAACACAGACCACAGTACACACTATCCTGCTGATCGCCCTATATGCTACCTCCCCCTTGAATTCTACATGGCTGTGTTGCCGAAGCAAGCTCACCAATCCCCAAACCCTGCTTTTTGCCACAGAGAAAAGAAAGTTTCAAAAAATTAAATCATTCCACTCTTGAAATTACATTGATTAGAAATTCAAATTCTAAAATTTTCCCTCACTCACTCCCATCATACTCTGTCTGGCCCTAACCAGAAAGATTTTGTGCATAACAGGTGTTAGGCCTACAGTCAATAGTGTCACCCAAGCAGTGTACCTGCTCAGAAGCACTTCCCCCCTCCCAAACTCTCAAAGGTCCTACTTTACGAACACTTTTCAAAAGTATACGTGAGGACCCTGTAAAGCCAGCCTTCATTCCACAATTAAAGAGCACACGAGCAAGTTCCCCAATGTTACCTCTTTAAAGTTTATAATCCAAGTATAAACACCTAATACAGTCCTGTCTGAGCAAGATGAATAGCTCCAAGTTCCAAAGTATATTAAATGTTACTTTAATGTTACACTGTTTTTATTGGCCATAGGCTACAGAAAAACAGTACTATCTATGGGGAACTGGTTGAAAGAGAACACAAAATAATCATAATTTAGGTTCATGAAGCCCTATTTTCATTGGCATTTATATGCCTATATTGTGTTCTATGAATGTTTTTATTTATTTGTTTGCCCTTAATCATCTAATGAACACTTATGAAAATACCAACCATAGTATTCAAAGAGGTGAGATTATTCTGCAGTGACAAATGTCCAGGCATGAAGCAGTAATGTGTAACCTGTCTCCAAAAATGGAGAGTACCGAGAGACCAAAGAAAGAAGCAGGCAACTCCATTGTGGCAGAAAAGGAGTTTATCAGGGAGACTTACATACAAGTGAGTCCTGGGCAGCTGCTGGACCAAAGCAGATCTCTGCACCCCAAAGTAGGAGGGCAGAGGTTTTATAGTAGTGGTGGACAGTAGTTGCTACAAGCCAGGGGCTTATGTAAGAATGACTCAGCAAACAGTAATGAACTAGCAGACCACCTAAGGGTACTCATGTTTGGCCTCGAAAAGCCTGTTCCCCCTTCAACAAACAACATCAAAATCTTAGATTTTTACAACAAGCTTTATTTCTTGTTTATACTACCTGTCATTGGGGGGTTAACTGCCATGCCTCTCCTCACTCAGGGTCACAGTATGTGGTAGTTTGCAACACACATCAGGGAGAAGAGATATAGCAAATCACATACTGGTTCTTGACACTTCCTACTGCAGGTGACTATGCAATTGACTAGTGAAAGCCACATGGCCTTATTTAACTTCAAGTGGCAGAGAAGAAAATCCTACAACGTGCCCAAAAGGAAAAGAACCAAAATAGTTTCTGATAATGTAATAACTGCCACCTCATCCAAAATCAAATAAATTACCAATAGCTTATATAACCACAATCTCGTTTTAAAACATATCCATCATTCCCAAAAGTTCGCTTAATCCTGTTAGGAGTCAATTTCTACTTCTAAACTTCCTCCCCCAGCCAGAAACAAGTATGATTTGTTTACTGTCCCTGCAAGATTTCCTTTTCTGGAATCTTATAATATATAGTGTAGCTTCAAATAATCTTATACCACTTCATATATGTTGTAAAACCTTTACAACAATATACTTTAAGTTCCACCTCTTATCAGCTATGCTATAGTTGGCCTACAGTTTTGTCTACATCTGTTAGAAGCTCCAACATACATTTGTATTTTATTTTTGCTTGAGTGAATTATCTTTTTAAAAATTATTTTAAATGAAAAAACAGTTTTATATCAAATATATATAAATAATTATTACAATATATAATATACAGTTCAATTGAAAAAGTGGACAAAAGACTTGAGCAAACACTTTACAAAAAAGACAACACACACGGCCAATAAGCACAGAAAAAGATGCTGAACATCATTAATGAGAAAATGTAAATTACAACAAAAATGAGTTACCTCTATGCACACAGGCTAGCATTTCTTTTAAGGTGCCAAATCCAAGTATTGGCAAGGAAATAGAGAAACTGGAACTCTCATACATAACTAGTAGGCGCACCTTATAAAGTTATACATATACTTACCATACTTACTAACATCTATGTTTAAATATTTATTCAACGAAAAATAAAAATGTATGTACACATACACATGCCCACATACTTTAATATGAATGTTTATGATACCTTTTATAAATGGCTAACAACTCTAAATTACTCAAATATCCATCAACAAGTAAGTGCATAATAAACTATGGCAAATGGATAAAATGGAATACATTTCACCAACCATAAAAACAGCGTGGGAGCAGTGTCTGACTTCCTCTAACTTCATGAGCGGAGAAAAGAATCAGAGCAATAGCCCAAGGCTGATTCCTGTGAGGTGGGGATCAGACATGCATCCTTTTGCCACCATTTTTACCAATTCTGATGCCAACTATCCCTCCCACAGCACTCTGCTAGATTTGATAATTCCTTGCAATAGTCACACAGAACTCACAGACCATACTCACAATTACGAGGTTTATTAGGGAAGTAACAGTTGCAATTTAGGCTCATGAACATTCAGGATACAGTTCTTCCACCAGGATAGCCTGTTCCCAGCTGTGCTGGCAGGCATGCCTCTCACTTGCCTTCAGTCTCTGCCCAAAGGCACTCAGCTTTCCGTCTCTGTGGATCAGGAAGCCCACTATGCTATCTACTCCTGCTGGTCTATTCTTTCTTGGTGGTGAGCTCCTCCGCTCTGATCTGGAATTGGCTCTCTTCTAAGGTAAAACTGACCAATCCCCTTGATAGGCCATAATTACCATATCACACAATCACCTGTGTGGGATTTTCAAGACCATGACTAGAAAGGCCACATGCAAAAGTAATTAATGGCATTGCACCAATATAAAGAAATAAATTTCTGATACACTTCGCAATATGGTTGAATCTCAAAAAGATTATGATGAGCTAAATAATCCAAACACAAAGACTGTGATTTTTTATTCACAATTTATAGGAAGTTCTAATACAGCCAAAACAAATCTACTATTATACAAGTCAGTTATTTGAGGTGATAAAAATGTTCTGCCTCTTGATTGAATACTGATTATATAGGTAAATATATTTGTCAATATTCATTAAACTGTATGAGTTCAAATAAATGGATTTATTGTGTGTAAAATATATTCCAATAAAACTGATTTGAAAAATGTCTTTTATCCTGAATCACTGTGTGAACTAGACAAGTTTACAATTTGCATCTTTAGTGGAAGTTATGTTTATGTATATTTCACTTTCCCTTTCATGTATATCTAATTCTAAGATTTCAATTTGTCTTCAAAAAAGGACCTTCCCTTTCTTTTCAGGTAGACTTAAACCTTATAAAAAGGCAATATAGTGGAAAATTGCAGCCTTGGAAACTTTCTGTATCTTTACTACAGTGGTGGATCTATAAACCTACACATGTGATAAAAATTGTATACAGTTAAATATACTCACACGCACACACACAAATGCGTACAAGTAAAACTGGGGATATCTGAATAATATCAATGGATTGTATCAATGTCAATATCCTGGTTCTAAAAACATACTATAGTTTGCAAGGTATTACCATTGGGATAAATGGGTAAAGGTTAGATGGTATTTCCATGTATTATTTCTTATAACAGTATGTGCATTTGCAATTATCTCAAAATAAACTTTAATTTAAAAATTAAATATGTCCCAAGAGAAATATTCTTGTTCATTGCAAATATCCTTACTTCACTGTACCTGGTGACTATATTTTTTACACTATACCTGCTCATGATAAATGGCAAAGGAATTAAAGTTATCAAGGATTTCATTCTTCTTGGATCATCAGTGAATGCCCATGGAAGCAGCAATCAGGAAATCAAATGTGTATCGCATTGGGCAAATCTGCTGCTAAAGACCTCCTTAAAGTGTTGAAAAGCAAACATGATAACTAAACATGACTTAAGCCACCGTATTTTCAATTGCCTCATATGCATGCAAAGCTAGACAATGAAGAAGGAAGATCGAAGAAGAATTGATACATTTACAATGTTGGCGAAAAATGTTGAATATACCATTGACTGCCAGAAGAGCAAACAAGTCTGTCTTGTAGAAAGTACAACCAGAATGTTTACTTAGAAGTGAAGATGGTGAGACATTCTCACTTAGTTTGAACATGTTATCAGGAGGGACAAACCGATAGAGAAAAACATCACGTTTGGTAAAGTAGAGGGGGTGATGATTTTAACAATCAAGTTGATAGGATGACTCGTTCTGTGAAAACCGCTCACCCTCTTTCCCTAGCTACTCCCATCATTGTCAATGGGCTCATGAACAAAGTGGCCATGGTGGCAGGGATGGAAGTTATACATGGGCCCAGCAACATGGACTTCCACTCACCTAGGTCTACTTGGCTACAGCCACTGTTGAGTGCCCAATCGGCCAGCAGCAGAGACTAACACTGAGTCCCTGATATGGCACCATCCCTCAAGGTGATCAGCCAGCAACCTGGCGGCAAGTTGATTACACTGGACTACTTCCATTATGAAAAATGCAGTGTTCTGTTCTTACTGGAAGAGACACTTACTCTGGATACGGATTTGCCTTCCTTGCACACAATGCTTCTGCTAAAACTACCATCCGTGGACTTACAGAATGCCTTATCCACCATCATGGTATCCCCACACAGCATCACCTTGCATCAAGGGACTCACTTAACAGCAAATTAAATGCAGCAGTGGGCCCATGCTCGTGGAATTCACTGGTCTTAACATGTTCCCCATCATCCTAAAGCAGATGACTTGATAGAATGATGGAATGGCCTTCTAAAGACAAAATTATGGTACCACTAGGTGGCAATACCTTGCAAGGTTGCAGCCATGTTCTCCAGTAGGCTACGTATACTCTGAACCAGCGTCCAATGTGTGGTGCTGTGTCTCCCATAGCCAGGATTCATGGGTCCAGGAATCAAGGGTGGAAATAGGAGTGGCACCACTCACCATTACCCCTAGTGACCCACTCGCAAGATTTTTGCTTCCTGTCCCTGCGACATTATGCTCTGCTGGTCTAGAGGTCTTAGTTCCAAAGTGAGGAATGCTTCCACTTGGAGACACATCACTGATTCCATTAAACTGGAAGCTAAGAATACCACCTAGCCACTTTGGACTCCTTATGCCTCTGAATCAACAGGGAAAGAAGGGAGTTACCATACTTGCTGGTGTGATTGATCCTGATTACCAAGAGAAAATCAAACTGATATTACATAATGGAGGTAAAGAAGAGTATGTCTGGAATGCAG
>NW_004443938.1:31625828-31642145 GCF_000243295.1 Trichechus manatus latirostris
CCCAGGCAAAGAATCACAGCCAGCTGAGGTGCATGCTGAGGGCAAAGGGAATATGGAATGGGTAGTGGAAGAAGGTAGTTCCAAATACCAGTTATAGCCACGTGACCAGTTGCAGAAATGAGGACTGTAATTATTATGAGTATTTCTGCTTTGTATGTGTGCATCAAATATTTTTGTTTTCTTCGCTTATAAAATATAAGATGTAAACAGAGCTACTGCATTTTTAGTTGTGTGTTTGTTTCATCATGTTGGGCCCAAGTATGACTTTGTAATTGTCTTTATTCATAGATTATGTATGGTTTGGGGAGATGTGTACAGGTGCCAAGTTGACAAGGGGTGGACTGTGATGGTTAAGATTGTGTGTCAACTTGGCTGGGCCATGATTCTCAGTGTTTTGGCAGTTGTTTAATGTTGTGAACGCTTCCCTGTTGAGATTTGATACTTGATCATCCCATGATGGGATCTGCCGGGAGTGGTACCCGTAGGGGTGGGGCCTGTGGTGGCTCACAGGCCCCTCAGCCTTCACCTCTCTGCTCTCCACCTAGTCCTTCCTGCTCTCCTTGCTGGGGCTTTTTGCTTGCTCTGGATCCTGCAGCCGGCTCCTGTTCATCTGACCTCTTGTTCTTGGGACTTGAGCTAGCAGCTTACCTGTGGTCTTGCCTGCTGAGCTTGAGATCCATTGATCTTCACAGTCTGTGAGCAAAAGCCCTGCTCTCCAGCCTGCTCATCTTGGGTTCACCAGCCCCTGCGGCTACATGAATCAGGAGAAGCTTCTTTCCTGCCCTGCAGACTTGGGACATTACAGCCTCTAAAAACCACGTAATCCATTTGCTTCATATAAATCTCTTTCTCTGTGTGTGTGTGTGTGTGTATATATATATATATATGTATATATATATGCTTTACTAGTTTTGCTGCTCTAAAGAACCCAGCCTAAGTCAGAGGGTCAGCAAAAAAGAGTAAGACCCTTAACAAGATGGATTGACATAGTGGCTGCAACAGTGGGTTCAAACATAGCAACAACTGTGATGATGGCACAGGACAAGGCAATGTTTTATTCTTTTCTATATAAGGTTGCTATGAGCTGGAGCTGATTTGACAGCACCTAACAACAACAAAATCAACAAATATCTGTGGCAAACCTATTTGAATAAGCCAAGAACATCAAAAGGCAAGCGAGGGGTATTTACTTTGCTTTGTTGCTAACTGGAAATTGGAAATAGCCACAATACAATTCTTGATAGAGCCCAGTCCAGTAACAGTCAAGGTGACCATGGCTAAAAGCCCTCCAAATTATTACCAGAGTTAGTCTGCTACCTTTCAGCTTTTTGCTCCCCCTTTCCCCTAACTTCCAGCCGTTCTTTATTTCCTGTCCTTTTGTTTTCTGCCGTTTATTTATTTTTTTTTAAAGAAAACCAAGGTTTTGTGGTGTTAACAACTGTTATTTAGAACACAGTGTATCTGTTATTTCTGAACAAAGACTGCCTGGTGTTTCATCACTTAGTGTCATACTGTACCTAGAGAATCCACCTTTAAACAAGTGGACCATATCTTCAATTATACCTCTTATTCCAAATACATAAAATTGTTATATAACTACTTTGAATGGCTTTTTTGTATTTCTTAATCCTAAATGTATCATTTTTTGAAACAGCTATGAAGTCATCCCTGCCTTTAACCAGTTACCGCTGAATTGATTCTGACTCCTAGTAACACCATGTATGTCATAGCAAAACTATGCTCCATAAGATTTTCAGTGGCTGATTTTATGGAAGTAAATCATTGAACCTTTCTTCTGAGGCACTCCTTGGTTGACTCAAACCTCCAACCTTTTGGTTAGCAGCCAAGCACTTTAACAGTTGGCACTACCTCCACCTCGGTAAATGCCTATAGACCCAAAATGCATTATCCCTCATCAGCCTATTCAATCTTGCCCTGTTAATTTTATTTCTATAATTTTTTTCTATGCACCGTAAAAGGTTAAGTTTTAATTTTGAACAGTGATTCTTGCAAAGTTAATATTGCTGTAGGAACTAATCAACCACCTGGGAATCAAGGACTCTGATTTTTAATTTCCCTTTTTTTTACTAACTTGTCAGAATTGTTGCATAATCACAAATTTCAGGTACATCAAATCTGCCTTAAGTAAGATAGGGTTAATAATGTAGTCAGGATCTGCTGAGGCGGAACTAATGGATTTTAATACTTTGCAATGATAACATATCACATGGGGACATTTGGAAACAGGTCTATTACTCCACTGAATCAAATTTTTCAACATGTAAATTCTTTATTGAAACCTGAACATGAATGCCCAGTCTTTGTAACTGTGTCTGTTCTGTTTCTGGGTCCTGCAGTTTTCGAATTATTTTACCTATTCATGTATTGGGGAAGAACAAGTAAAATTAAAACAACTTCTTCGTTGTTCACATTGAAAGCACCTCTGAAGACTAAATAGTAAATGAGGCCTAAAATGAACAGTCAGCTTACACCCAGCAGGAGTGTTCCTCAAAGGGGAACAGATTTGGAAACTAACACTTTTGCATTTGCTATATCTCTACAGAGGTGTAAATTTCTAGGAAGTCACACTGACTGCTTGAATGGGAGGACCTGCAGAGAAAAAAACATTCTGCTCTTCTGGTCATCTCAAATCCCTATCCTTCCAATGTACTAGAACCACTTATTTCTTATCAGCATGCTATATTTATTAAGATTAGAGATCTCGGTGGGGTACTTACTATAGATTTTAAATAGACTGCTGCTCAATCCCGTTTTTTATAAGAAAATTGATCATTTCTTATATCAGTCAGATTTAAAAAGTACAAGATGCTGGAATTGCAGTCAACTGTGGATGGAGGGGACAGAGTTTATTACAATAGGCTATCAAACATTCTAAGTCCTTTTAGTTCCAAAAGCCTGTACATTAATTTTTTTCTGAACTAGAAGTGTATGCAAGTCTCCTGGGGATGAACTACTAGTCTTTCTCTGTTAGACATTCAGCTATTATTTTTAATGACCATAATCACGATGATAGGAATAGCTGCAATTTATTGAACATATACTATGTGCCAGACATCAACTGTATTCTTTGTATACATAATACCTTACTTTTAGATTCTTAGTTGGCACAAACGGTTTGAGCTTGACTGCTAATCTTAAGGTTGGTGGTTCAAACCCACCTATCAGTACTGTGAAAGAAAAGGCCTGCTTCCGTTAAGATTGCAGCCAAAAAAACACAATGGAACAGTCCTAGTCTGTAACATGCGGGGACACCATGAGTCAGAATTGACTCTATGGTAACTAACTACAACACCAACATCTTACTTTATACTCACAACCAACTACCCTGTGAGATAATTTTATTCTCATCTTATACATAAAGATGCTGAAGCTTACAGAGTTGATGTAACTTGCTTAAGGTAACACAGTTAATAAGTGGTGGAGCTAGATAAAAACTCAACTTTTACTGACTTCAAAGTCCGCTATGCTACCCTTCCATATCATTGTTGTCTCTCTTCATTAGAGGAAGCTGCCCTAACATATTCATCATACTTACATGTTGGTAAGAGTATGTATTATTTTGAGAGGTATGAAGAGTCTAATTTTCCTGACAGGGTCTCAAATGTCATAACTGAGTATTACATAAATTGGATCATTAGAAATCTCTTTGAAAAGGCAAATATTAGCCATTAATAGATAAGTGAGAATAAATGTCAGCTCACCTTTCAACAACTGTGGATTACTGCTGGCTATGGATTGAACATTTTAACTGAGAAGGATAAAAATCTAGGTACTATGAAGTAGGTAAGCTTTCTCTTCCATGTTTTCCCCTTTCTCTGCTCCTCTTCCAGACCTCTAGCTATTTTCCCAGAGTTTCTTCCTTTCACTCAAACCTCCCTCTCTTCATCTATCCAGAATTGCCTCCTCTTCCCTGTCCTATTTCTTTGTCTCTCTCTCCTCCTCCTCCCTCTAACTCTTAAGTATTGTCGTCAAAGTTAGCAGTGTACACAGTATACCTACTTGTGATTGCATATTGAAAATTGGTTTTATTTGAGTGGGAGAAATTTGAAGACTTAATATCTTTGTGATCCTTCAGGGAGAGAATTAAGATATCAAAACTAGCCTGTGGAGAGATTTTCTCTTTTTTTTTTTGGTCACAGAGGCCTTCTTTTTCTGTAAAATCAGACTGGAGGATAACAGACAAAGAAATTTTGAAACCTTAAGTGATTACGGACACTGGGTAAGGGTGGAAAAGAGGCAAACTGGCATTGAGGGAAACACAAGTATTCTGATCCTAGAGATCATTGTTGAAAGCACTTGGTAGGGGTCATCTATAGTGAACCTCCACAAAGGAATAAGTAACCATGGGGAGCACACAGGGCCTGTTTAAAATCAGAGGAATTAGGGATAGATAAATTTGCATTATCAGCCAAGTTTCTATGTAGACATTAATATAAGGTGATAAACTTTCAAAGTTTAATTCCCACCAGGTTTAGTTTTGTGAACAAGGGTTATCATACTATTTAATAGTTCTATTCAATGTCTTAAAGTAATTATTGTACCAACCAGAATATAATAGGGCTTTTTTAGGGTATTGTTTAACAGTATAATCTTGGTTTCTGCATTTAATTTCGGGATTTACCTCTTTAGCTCCAGCAAAATCATACTGGACAAACAAAACAACAGGGATAATTATAAAAATATAACAAGATAGTGATACCATAAATATTTACACAAAATAAGTACCTCAACTACTAATAGAATGAGCCCTAGTACTTCCAAAGTTAATATAAAAAATGGGAAAGATCGAGAAGTTTGGGCTAAGTTTTGCCAAGCTCAACTTCATTTATCTTTCAAAAGAAATTGAAATTTGAAAAATTTGAAGAAAAATTAGGAGAAGATCCTAATTTTATTATCTTTATTCCCTCCTTTTTATCCTTATAATACTTCTAGCATGAAGACAATTAGTTAAAAATTAGTAACCTATTAATCTTATAAATTAAGGTAATTTTAAAGGCTATAAGCATTAGGCAGTAGTAACAACATCTACTGGAGACATAAAGAATTAACACTATGGAGGGAAATTCCTTGATAAAGAGGATAAGACAATGTAAATGTAATTCTATAAGGATCTCCTATGCCAACAGGAATAAAAGTTCAAGGACTTAATAACATGTACATACATGGGAAAGAAAGGAGTGCCTGTAAATCAGAAAGTAACGTGGCAAATTACCAATCTATAAATTCCAGCTGATAAAACAGTGCCATTTTAAAAGTTGTAAGTATTAAATAAAGAGTTTAACTACTTCAGGGGTTTCTATACAGTATATTTTACTAGGGGAGCATACTAACTTGGTGAAGGATAATTAAAAGAAATGGGAAAGTAAAGATTATAAATCACAGTCCAAAAATTTTAGCTGCTTTTATGAAGCCTTTTTCTGTGATCTTAGGTGAACTGTTTGCTTCTGTCTCAGTTGTTTGCTTCTGTCTACCAGGGCTACTGTTTGAGTCCTTTAGTTGGCTGGAGAGTTTAAAGAGGAGCCAAAGTCTTCTTTAATTGCAAAACGTGTACCTAAATCTTAAAACTCTTAATTTAGCAGTATAAGGATTAGTAAGGAGAACTATACATGGTCCTTTCCAACAAGGCTCCAGGGAATTTTTTAGCTGTTGTTTTTTCTAATATATATAGTTCCTTGGAGTAATATCAGGCAGATTTTGGGGTTTTGGTTTTTGGTCTTCAAAGATTCTTTTAATCTGTGTAAACATTCTTTAGAGTATTAGATTAAAGATTGACAATATTTAGCAATATTAGAATTGATATAAGTAATATGAGGGAGGGACATTTGGTTTTGAAGAACTACTTCTCTCGCCATAATTATTTCAGTATTTATTTCTTGGAGTCTTTGGTAATTCTGAATATATTTTAGAATTTTGACATTAGCCATAACATTTTTTAATTCATAGGATATTCTGTAACCTGTATAGTGTTATTAGTTCCTGAAATAGCTGATTACTTTTCTTCTAAAAAAAGGAAAGGAAGAGAGAAAAAAAATGATTTATTATATCTAGAAAATAGAACACTGTATATTAGGGATATTATCATATAAATCTTATAGTAATCTTATCAGTTTCCTTAGTTTTATGTAACCAATTTTGGTTTCATGTTATTCTGGATCTGCAGCAACTTGAAAAACATCATCAATTTCTATGTAAGAGTTCTAAAACTCATGATTCTGTGCAGTGGCATTTATATTCAAAATATTTTAGTCTTCTTTCTGAGTCTGATACAGTCCTTTTTTGTTGTGTTTTCAGTGAATCAGTAAGGTAAAACTTATCTGTAAATCACAAACTTAAAAATGGCTATCGTTAGCCTATAATAATAATTTTTAAAAGTGAAAAGACTTTATGGTAATTAGCTATAAAAGTAATCCAAAGTTAAATAGAGTCAAATAAAAACTTTAGATGAAAATATCTCTAAGCATAATGATTAACTTCACTTTTAAAGAGTCAGGATATACTAAGAATAATAAAAACTCCATAGCTGAAACCATTGGCTTGGTGATGATGCTAGCTTTTAAAAGTTAGTTACTGAAAGGATAAAAAAAATTGACATAATACAATGAGCTTATTGTCCAATATCAGGTAGAACATAAGAGGAACTATTAACGCATAAAATTTTAACCTAAAGAAAATTTGGCATTTTGCTGGATTTGACAAAATGTTTTCTGTAACATATGAAATAAACCTTTTCAGCACAGAAATAAATCTTTTGTGGCTGTTTATGAAGTTTCAAAGTTGTTAGGAGTTTATTACGGGCTATCGGGAAACAATATTTGAGTTATTTAATTAAAGATCTTAAAAGTAAAAGTCTTAGTTTTTCCAAAGCCAGGTGGCTTGATTTTTTATTTAGTAATTTATTCTGTTGAATCTTTGCTTTTGAGGCAGATTGCATAAACAAATAATAAAATTACTTATTTAGTTTTACAGAACATTTTGTTATTTTAACAGTGAGAAACTCAGTTCTAAAATTCTTTTAAATCAACTCATTAAACTTTTAGCTGTAGTGAATAAGAACTTTAACCATACCAAATAAATTTTCTTTTTAATACACCTTTTAAATTTCTTTTAAAAATAAATATATTTTTCCCTTGTAGCATAAAAAATAAGAGTTTATAAACTTTAATTATAGTGAACATCCATCAACCCAATTTAACATAAGTTACTCAAAAAAATTCTGGAAATTAATTTAAGTCTATATATTATGAAATATAATCACCATTCAAATAAAGTTCATCTAAACAGTCTATTTAAATTTTTATTATTTCTCTTGTTAAAAAATTTTTTTTGTTTGGTTGGAAAGGGTCTCTTTGGTTACTATCTACTTGAATAAAAACTTCTCAGGAGCAGAATTGATTTTTATCTGGATGTCTTATCTTCATAGAGGCTTGCTTTGTATGTTAGTCCAAAGGTCATTAGCAGCCAGATTAAATGGCCAGTCTGTTAACTATAGCTTATGTTATAATTTCTATGTTCCTCTAAAACAAACAAACAAAAAACGACCTTAATTGTAGCAATTTTTGTCAAGGCTTGCGGGAAAAGGTTTACAATGGTGTTCATTAATATATTACATCATTAATATAAAAGGAGTCTGTTGGATTTTTCAAGGAACTTACCTATAGTCAGGCTAGGTCAAGGGTCTCAACAATAGTTACCTTAGACTCAAAAGTTTTCTCTATATTTGTTTCAGTTGTTATACAAATTATAATCACTTGTGTAATAGTATTTAAAAACTTGAGATATACAATTTTTTCATTTCTGAAAGTCAGAAGATTTAGGCAAAGCTGGCAAAGCCCTTAGTCATTTGTGGAGCCACACATTCACTTTTTCAAATTCAAGTAACATGAGTTTAGCCCAGTAGCCTGGTAACACGGAAGCAGTCAGTACACTTTTCAAATAGACTAATTTATCTTAAATTTTCTTAGAGTAGCCGCCAAAAAAAAATTAGATTATAAGACAGCAAGTTAAAATGAAACAAAAAAAATAACATAATTTGTCTGTCTGTGAGGTCAGCTAACCGGAAAAACCTGTAAAATAAAGAATAAACGTGTACACAGAGAAACAAAAAGCAGTTCCAAGAAGCATTACTTTCGGTCTCTCACCCCTTAGAGTAACCTCCACAATGCCAAATTGTGCATACCGTCTGTGAGGAGCATTACTTTAGGTGTCGCATCCCTTAAAGTAACCTCCACAATGCCAAAGTGCAAGGAGCGATCTCAAACGTGGGCCAGACCTAGGTGAAACAAACTTTAACCTGAACTTGCAAGCAGGCAAAAAAAAACCTGAATGTGCACTGAAACTTGAAACCTGAATGTGCATTGTAACTTAAAAGTGCACTAGGAAACTGAAAGTGAGCTCAAACTTAACGGGCTGGAACCCTGATCTCCCCAGAGTAGACCTGGGGTACATCCCCACTAAGCTGAATTTGGCAATCAACTCGTCAGAACATTGAGAGAGTGAACCAAAAATGAATGTAAAGACAGATCCTCAATAAAAGTCACAGAGCTCTCTACGCAATGAAGGTGCAGCTTGGTTTTGAGAGACATTACCTTAAATGACCTCTGGAAATCCAGGGAGGCAGTGAGCCAAAAGGCTCTGCTGGCTGGGTCCACGTTCTCCATGTCCCCAGGGTCATAAAAGGAAGAATATCTTTGAAATTCCACATATCTGACATCAAATAATATGGTTGAACAGAACCTCGAGCCTGGTTAAAACTGAAAATAAAGAATTTTACTGAGGGAATAGAGACAGCTGCAGCACAAAAGAACACTGCAATGGGGAAACGTGGTCACAGAAAATGGAACACACGAATCTAAGCGGTAGCAATTGGGGGCACACAGTTATAAGGCTAGAGGAGGAAGTATAAAACACAATATTCTGATTGGTTTACAGTAATTGAGATTAGTCAAAGGCAAGACAAAGTAAAGCATAATCCTTGATATTTTTGGATACATGAGTACATTGATTGGCTAAAAGATATAATTGAAAGACATGGGGTCAAGGCGGGGGTGCTTCATGTTGATTACAAAGCAATGGCATGCCAAAAATTTTCAGGAGTGGTCTGTTAAAAGTTACCTTGCTCAGAGTGTCAATTTCAGGAGGAGATTGGGAACAAAGAGTTTCCATCAGGGAACAAATGAGTTTCCATGAAGTATTCACATTCTTTAGCTTGACTGCAAAGAAACTTATTTTCTTAACAATAATAGGGGTTGGTTCCTAGGCAACAAAGGTAGAAATCTGGGGGAAAGGTTACACTGAGCTCTTAGAGTTAGCTCAGTCACGTTACAAATAGGTCAGATGCCTCTGCTTTGATTTTAGCCCCTATCATATCTTATATAAAATGAGAACATTACATTAAATTACATTTTAAAAGCATTGCATTCTAGGGGCATTTAAAAACTCTGATGATGATTATGACTGTGATTTAGAATTTCGACTGCTAAGATTGTCCTGAGGCACAGATTTAAGAATGAACTCCAAGGTAATAAGCCTATAATAAAAAAAAGAAACATCCTCTGAAATCTTCATGATGTTTATAAAAAAATATAAAAATAAATTTAGTATGTGAAATTGCAAAAGAGTTTTATATCACGAGGCAAATGTTTTCATAATTTTTGTTAATAATGTGTTTATCCTGTTTCTTTTATTATTTTTCCAAAAGAAAGAGTATTTTACTTTTTTCATAGCTGTCTTTTCTCTCCTGAGACTTTTTTCTATTCTCGTATAAACTTCCTCTTATACTACAAGGTAGTCTTCAGGCTCATATGCTAAGTTAGTTTGGAACCTCTCCCACTAGCTTGTAACCTTGCTGATGAGGCCACGTGGAGGTAAGTAACTATCCTCTTGGCAAAATCAGTCAAGTCTTGCCAGTTATATGACTAGGGAAAAGTCCATAGGGATAGGTGAGATGGGGAAAGGAAGCTTCTGAGTGAATTTGCCTGAGAATAGTGTTTACTAAGGAATTATTCCAAACACATTAGTGGCCCAAGGGAGTCTTCCCCATGTCTCAGTAGTATTTGATAGCTAACACACTCCACTTTGACAATTGTAAGATGATTCTAGCCTGCTGGCCTGCCTTCTAACAAGGATACAAGTAATCCCCAGGAGACATCACAGGAGATACACTACTGTATTTTAAATTTTAATTTCAGATAATCAAACAGGACAGAAGGAACAAAGCCACAGTACCTTGTAAGTACTGATTTCTTAAAACTAGTTAAGATAAAGCCATACTATTTTATAAGTACTGAATCTTTAAAATTAATTGAGGGTATGTTGTGCCAGCCTTTAAATTGGCAAAGGATTTTGTTTTATTTGGTTAATAATGAGAAATATTGTGTAAATGATCATATTACATGAATGGTATGCCTCAAATCATGATATGTAATACTGTGACTGAGTACACTGGTGTTCATTAGCTATGATCAGGTAATAAAATAGGTAATAGTGACTATATATGATTTGTAATATGAATGATTTAATTTAATAGAAAGCATAGAGTTGGAAAAAATCTATTAGGTTTGGTGACAAATCATGATCCATAAAAACTCAGTTGACAGGAATTGTACTTCCACTATTGTATAAGACAAAAATTAATGGGGGTGGGGATTGGGGTGAAAGTATTGTTTTTATATTAAAATTCTCTGAAGCATATTATGGGGGAGGATGTGGACTAAAACAGATAAATTTAAAAAAGAGACCTGGGCATGTTAGTAAACCTTAAGTCTCTATTTCTCATACTGTGCAAAGGAATTCATGGAGGTGCCACAAGATATTATAAATGTTCAGGGGAAACAGAGACAACATATAAACTGCTAGGACATTAGACTGTGCAACATCATCTCAGTGATATCGTATCTTTACAAAGATGGGATTTTTACGGTTGCTGTGATCAAAAATAGGAAACCCTGGTAGTGTAGTGGTTAAGAGCTATGGCTGCTAACCAAAAGGTTGGCAGTTTGAATCCACCAGATGCTCCTTGGAAACTCTATGAGTCAGTTCTATTCTGTCCTTTGAGGTCACTCTGAGTCGGAATCAACTCGATGGCAGTGGATTTGGTGTTTTTTTTGGGTGATCAAAAATAAGTACTGTATGAAAATCAATATGGCACAGGAAGTGGGAGTGGTGCTGCCCAAAGTTTGAGAAATTGTACAATGCCCAACTTGTGCACTCACCTCTCAGTCAGCTTCCACATAGATCTACAGCCTTGGACCCTATAGGGTTGCTAAGTCAGAATCGACTCAGTGGCAGAGGGTTTGGTATTGATTTTGGTTTATGGTTATTTAAGAAAGAAATAAAAATCTTATTTTTCTTTCAATTTATAGGTTTTTGTTTTCAAATGGCTACTATGTTCTTAGAACAAAAATATTTACTACATTTGTTTGGACATACCTACTTACTAAACAGAGCAGTTAAGTATTTCTTTTGCACTACAATCACTGTGAAAAAAATGTTGAAACACTAAAGGTGCTGTGAACCAAGAAAGTTTGGGAAGTTTTTCTCTAATCTCAATACAAGTCAGTCATATGGCATGGCTACTAAAAATAAAAACATAACAAGAAGACAAAGAAACAAAAGGCCCTAATTTGATATTAGATAACATTGTTAAAAATATTGGGTCCAGAATGAAAGAAGATAGTTGTACTACCAATATTTGCATCACTACTACATACCTAATGTAGAAATAACTACTATAAACCAAGGGCTAGACACTCTGTTAGTTGTATTGCCATGTAATTTCTAATTCTCACAGCAATTCACTTTTGTTTTGTTTTTCACTGTGGCAAAATATACCCAACAGAATACTGCCACCTTAATCATTTGCAAGTGTACAATTTAGTAGATTAATTGTACTCAAACACGGTACAACCATCACCACTATTGGTTTCCAAAACTTTTCATCATCCCAAATAGAAACTCTGTACTCATTAAGCAATAACTCCCAATTTTCTCCTCCCTCCAGCCCATGGTAACCACTAATCAACTTTTTGTCTCTGAGCATTTATTTATCCTAGATATGCCAATCTGCTCCCACAAACATCATAGCCTAGAAAATCCTATAGGGCAGTTCTACTTTGTTACATGGGGTCATTGTAAGTTGAAATCTGCTCGATGGCACCTAAGAACAACAGATATGCCATATAAATGGTATCATATAACATTTGTGCTTTTATTTCTGTCTTATTTCACTTAGAATAATGCTTTCAAGGATCATCCATGGTGTAGTATGCATTAGAACTTCATCCCTTTTTATGATGGAATAATATTCCATTGTATATATATACCACGTTTTGTCTATCCATTCATCTTTTGATAAACACTTCAGTTGTTTCCACCTTTTGACAGCTATGAATAATGCTACAATGAACGTTGGTATAGAAATTCACTTTTATAGATGTGAAAGATCTTTTTAAAGATGGAAAGGGAATTTAATATCAAATAATTTGAAGAGCTATTGAAAAATGTGGGGTTTTTTTGGAGAGTAAACAAATAATTTCCAACGAAGTTGGTTCCTATGAGGTGGAGGTTAAGGTGTCCCAAATGTCCAACTTTTCCAAGCTGCTGTACCACTCCATCATCTCTAACATCAACTACTCCCTCTGCCCTTAGTACTCTCCCTCCTGTCTTTGGGTTCCCTAATTCACTGCAATGTCTCACAGAACTCATGAAACGTATAAAGGAAGTGGCTCACGTGGTTATGGAGGCTAGCAAGTCCCAAATTCATGAGAAAGGCATAGGCTTCTCCCTGGCTGTCAGTCTCTGCCCTAAAACACTCAGCTTTCTTGCTCCATGGGCCAGGAAGCCCAATGCGCAGTCTCCAGCTGGTATCTCCTTCCTTGGTGGTGATAGGCTCTTCTTTCTGCTCTGGAATTGGCTGTCTTTTAAGGCAAAATTGACCAATCCCCTTGTGGGCCACAATTATCTTACTTGCACAGCCCCACCCAATCACCTGGGTAGGAGTTATAAGACCATGGCGAGAAAGGCCGTATGAAGTAATTCATCACACCACAGAGAGAAATGAGTTTTAGGGGAACAAAATAGTTTTCAAATATTTGAAAAATGGTTAACTGAAAGAAACCTCACATTGATTTCATGAGGCTTCAGAAGGGAAAGAAGACCAGCAGGAAAAGAGATATTGGGTTCAAGACAAACAATAATTTATTATAATGAGAGTTTTCCAAAATGATGTGAGTTGACTTTGGAATATAATGACATTTCTATCTTAGTTGGTATTCAGAATGGAGGCTTACTGGCATAATTATTGGGAGAATTTTAGAGATAGGTTTTTGTATTATTTCTGTTTGAAGTGGAATACATCTAAATTTCTTTCAACCTCATGACTTTGAACAAAATTACCACTCAACCCAGTCAAGGCTGTCCTGGCTATTAATAACCAAATTAGAATTATGATTGAATGTTGAATCTCCTGTGGTTCAGATGGGTGCAGGTTGTTCTTACTGAGAAGAGAGAGGAATCAGAGGCCAGAGAATCAATTTAAGACAGAACCCATTAACAATCAAATAATCAAATGCTATTGAGAAATAGGAAGAGTGAAATTCAAAAGAACTAAAGCCAAGGATTAAAATCAGGGGAACAGAGCTAAGCAAGTGAACCTTAAGCAAAGCAAGTTAAGATCAAAGTGAGAATCTGGGAGATGTGAGGTGGAAGGTCTATGATCTGAATATTAGGAGCAGTTTCGTTGTATTGTGTATAGATAGGAACACTATGAATCAAAACTGACTCAATGGCACCTAACAACAACCGTTTTGGCCCATCTAAGATAGGATGTGAAGGTACTGTTGGCCCAGCTAAAATATTAAATACTGTGTGTATATCCATTAATTTTATGATATCAGCTGTCTTTTTGGAATTGTCCCCTTACATCAATATTTGTTATGCCTGAGAACTATGCAAGATGCTATTTGTGAGAGTCCTTCTTTCCCTGTTTAATTGAAAAGAATATCGCGTTACTAATAGAGTGACTCAAGCAGGCAACTCTGGAAACAAGATTCAGATAGACTTAGTCAAAATAACTGCAGTCTATTTTAGGCATCTGGTCTGTGAATTTACTTGGGATACAGAATAACCTGTAGAATGGTTTTGGTTGAATAATCTAGGCAAGAACTATGAAACAAATCAAGCTTCTTCTTAATCTACTCCTTCCGATAGAAATTTCCCTACAGTTTCAGTAAGTGTTGAACATTTATTCTCCCCTAGGTTAGAAAAAAGGAGCCCTGGTGGCACAGCGGTTAAGCGCTTGGCTGCAGACTGAAAGGTCAGTGGTTGGAACCCACCAGCTGCTCCTTGGGAGAAAGATGTGGCAGTCAGCTTCAGTACACAAAAGCCCCAGAAGGTACTTACTACCTCCTGTTGAGGCATTCTTGAATAAAGCGGCAGGGGACTGCCAACAATCTCAGGCCCAGTAATAGACTTTAGGGGACAGAGAGGCCCCATTGAGAGGCACAACTACAGCTGGTTCCAAATCATCTTTCCTTAGAATCTAAATCTTTTAACAGTGGGAGGTGTTGAGAGTTGGGAGGGAGGGGTTGCCAGGAGCTATACTAAGAGAGAAGGAATGTGTCGAGAACCCAGAGACAGAATCTGACTTGCATTTATGGTAATTTGCATTTTTGAACTCACACTTCCCTGTTGTGTAATGAAATGCTGAGAGCAGTAAATGAGAGTAGACTCTTTAACATAACAGCACAGCTCGATGCCAGAAGCCCTTTAACAGTTCTATCTCTGCTTATCCATTGGGCTCAAAGTCAAATACCATCACTTGAGAGGCAGCAGTAAATTGATGAGCCAGCACACGTGCTACCTGAGTGGAATGCTGTGGTCATCAGGTCTACCCTGCTGCTAGCAATTAAAAATTAACCATGGCATTTTCAGAAAAGAATGTAGCAATTCACGTACACCTTCTCTTCTGCTTGACAATGTCTAAAGAGCATCTGCTTTCTCAAGTCGAGAGAGTTACACAAAATGAACCTCTTTTGTGTGCGATGTGTAAAGCTAGGTCGTTAACACACCCGCCAGAAAAGCAAAGAGGAAAGGAAAAAAAACCTTTCTCTTGGTAAACTCACTCATTTAAGACATTTAGGTTCCTGGTGCTGTCCTTTGAACACCCCAATTACCTCCTCTTGCCATTCCAAGCAAGTGGTGTGAATTTTAATCAGCTGAAATGCAATCAAGGGCTGAAGTAAATAGTGTTGTTAAATCATTTTTACAGAGAAAAGCAAGTCGCATACCTACACTATACGTATCTCTGGTTCTCACAAGGGTGGAATGCCCTTGCTGTGGACCGAAACAATGTTTTATTTTTGTTTCAACCTCTGTTGACTTTCCTCTGCGTTCCTTTCCCCTAGTAGGGCAGAGCCTCAGTTCTGAGAATAATTAGCAACACCCACTGGTGATAACAGGGCTGCAGCAACCTAACAGCGATATCTTGCCGGCGCCGGTTGTGCTTCAGTATTTATTTATTAAGATCACAATATTTACACAGAATGAACTCGCTGAGATGGTGGGAGACTGAGCAATGCTCCAGCAGCTAAATTTCTTCATCTGTATTTTTAAATGGAGAGAGATGGAAAAATATAAAAATTTCTAGACTATATGCTGTTTACTTCTCTGGATAGAAAATTCAAGCATCTAATTCCAATGCAGTCATGTTTTTGTGGCAGTTTGGTTTATAGACCCTGGAGAGACTTTGCAGGCGTGCACTGTAGTGAGGCTACTATGAAGCCTACTTCCCTAGTACAGGGAAAGGTTAAAGTTGCAGTAGATGCAAGGAATGACACAGCAAAGAATTCAGGCAGCAGGTTTACAGGGGCTGATAACTCCACTCAGCCCAGAGCTGTGACTAAACAATCAAGATACCAGGTCAAAATTCCCACTTTACTTGAAATATTTTATCATTTGCTCTTCTGTAAGGATTTGCCAACATGGCCAACATGGGGGTAAACAGCATGTTCTGCTGAGGGGGTTACTACTTAAGGCATTACGTTGGAGAGAGTTTTAGATGTAGTTAGGCAATTTTAGAGGGTCAGTTTGGAAAATATTGTTAAAAGTTTGTTTTAAGTGAGAAAAATAAATGGCTGGAGCAGAGTGCAGGCATTATTTTTTAGCACGTAGAATTCCCTGATACTTATATCCTTTTTTTTTTTTTAATATTTTATTGTACTTCAGGTGAAGGCTTACAGAACAGATAGTTTCTCATGTAACAGTAACACACATGCTGTTTTATGACATTGGTTAACAACC
>NW_004443938.1:31643888-31653837 GCF_000243295.1 Trichechus manatus latirostris
GTACTGTCCAAAAATTTTTTCCCAGTCTGTAGGTTCTCTTTTGACTCTTTTGGTGAAGTCTTTTGAAGAGCATAGGTGTTTGATTTTTAGAAGATCCCATTTGATACTTATATCTTAAAGAAGCTCAAGGAAGTGTTGGTTTTACTTTTAAAATGTAAATACTGTTACTCGATGGGCAGAGATAATGATAGAAAGTGAGACATTTGGAATGTTCTTTTATCTTGGTGACCTCAAACAAATCACTAAATTTTTCTGCATTTTTTTAATTAGAAACACAGAGAGACAGGTTTATCACCAAGTTAATACCAAAAAAACATAAACAAAAGCAAACCAGAACTGCCCCATAGAGTTTCCAAGGAGCACCTGGTGGATTTGAACTGCCGAACTTTTGGTTCAAACGTAGCTCTTAACCACTGCGCCACCATCTTTAAAATCATTGGCTTCATGTTTTTCAAGCATTTTGAGTATGGAAGCATACTATAATTGCATAAATATATTTTTAAAATAATAATTAAAACTTAACACAAGACATATTCTGTCAATATTTTAAAAAACCGACTTCAAAATTCAGCTTTGTGGATGATAATAACCAATTATTTGATTTAATTACACACTCACATCTATACATACAATTATTTCAAGGAAGATTTATCGGTCAATAATGTCGCACAGGGTTATAAAGTTATTCTCAAGCACTGGTTATTTTCATGCCAGCTTTAGCCTTTTTAAAAATTAAAAAGAGGATAATACAGCAGTTCAGTTGACATTTAATATTGTATTGTCTGTATCACTTTATCTTTCATCAGGCTTATTGCTTTTATATTATTAAAATATCCCAGAATGATCTAACGTGTATAAGAAATTTGACTCTCTGTACTATTTTACTTTTGTTTTCAAAAATAACTGCAAAGGAACATAGCTATATTTAGGGTAAACTTATTAATAAAGTAAAATATACATGCAGGAAGAGGAACAGAACATAATTGCACAAATTGATGAATGTTCTCCACATGAACACATCTGTGTATCCAGGCCCAGGTCCAGGAATAGAATAGTACCAGCATACTAGAGCCCCTGTGAGCCTCTCCCAGGCACTTCCCATCCACCCAAAGTAACAGCTATCCTGACTTGTAAGATTAGATTAATTTGGAGGCAAGATTTGTTTGAATGATAATTTATTCACAAAATAAACTACAACATTAACTTCTAGTTTCACATTGTTGATATTCCAAATGTTAATGCATACAAATTATTAAGGATAGCAAGAAAATAGCTTTGAATTTTAAGTGGAAGACCATATATGCATCTGAATAGCAACTGCTGACAGGGATAACTGTTATGTTTATATTTGGAACACAAAACAATCCTGTTCTTTCTTCACTTGGCTACAGATGCAGTTTAGTAGACTGGAACTTCACTGCTGCCTCAGACACTGATGGTATGTTTTAGCTTGCCCCCAAGTTATTTAGTTCAAAAGTTACTGTTCTAGGAGAATTCTTCAAGTATAGATAGAACAAATAGATAGGGTGGGAATCTAAACACTGGCTAAAGCTAACAGTGGCTCAGCTTAATTTTTTTTTTTTTCCCCATTTCAAGAGACTATTTTAAGCATATGTTCAAAGATACTCAGGGTTTTTTTTTTTTTTTTAATTCTGACTAGGGGACAGCTTTCTGTGGCTTTAATTAAAGTTGAGTGACTAAATTCTCAACAATAAACCATGAGGCACATTTTTAAATATTGTTCATTTGATGCTATTCTAAGGAAGATACTATTACTCATGGCTTTCTTGAAAATACTTGAATGTATGGAGCAATTTTCTACATAAAAGTATAGTTCACTTATATTGACATGGAAAAGATAGTTTAATGACCCCATGTAACTCCATGTCATTAGGGAGTATATTTGTATACATACGTACATATTTAGGTTTATTAATTATCAGGTGTATTCTTACACTTGATATCCTTTGAATCTCTATACTAATGAAGTAAATAACACACTGCTACCACTTTAAAAAGTCACCCCTGGAAAAACAGTATGTAAGCATGGGATATCCAAATGAAGGTCAAGCAGGCAATCTTCTTCTTATGTATTCACAGTTCTAGATTGAAATCAAAATGTATCCCCTCAAAATGCATCAGCCTTTTGGCAGGATATTGTTTAGTAGTCTTAAGGGCCATGGATGCTGAGAGCCTTCAGGAAAACCGCTAATTATTTGAATGTTTCAGATACTCCTTATTTCAGTACTTATTTACCCATATTCATCAACTAGAATATTATCTCAAGTGGAGAGGATATAGAATTATAATAGCAAGCAAAAGAATACACTTGGTTAATCATTACAGATTACATTTTTTTCTTTAACTGTTACAGATGTGTGTTGCCCCCAAAATATGTATTAAAATCCTGGCCCCTATATCCTAATATGTTCCTGTTTGGAAACAGAGTTTTCTTTGTTGTGTTAATTGGGTCATACCCAAGTAGTTGGGTTCTAAATCTAATTACTTCTGAGTTATAAAAAGAACTGAATGGATACAGAGAAAGACACTGAGGAGGAAGACAGATGCAATGTGAGGATCATCTATTAGCAAGGCAATGCCAGAAGTTACCAGAAACCAGGAGAGAGGCCCATAGAAGCAATCAGCACTGCTGAGACCCTTATTTGGACTCTAGCCTCCAAAATGATGAGAAAATAAAGTTATCTTCTTTAAATCCACCCACTCTTGGAATTTCTGTTACAACAGTACTAGGTAAGACATATTTTGGTATCAGCGAATGGGGATTCTGCTCTAACAAATACCTAAAATGTGGAAGGGGTTTTGAAAAGACTGTTGGTAGAATTATGAACATTAAGGGTGAATTTGATAAGGGCTCAGAGGAATTGAGAGCAATGGGAAAAGCTTCTACCATCATAAACAGAATGTTACTAGAAATGTGGACATTAAATATGCTTCTGGAGAGGCTTTAAAAGGAAATGATGAACATCTTATTGGCACTAGAGGAAAAAAAACCTTGTTACAAAGTATAAAGAGATGGTTGAAACCATGTCTTTACAGTTTTCACCCTAGTGGTAGACAACAAACAATAAATCAATAAAGTTTATATCATGTCAGATTATGAAAAGTGTTATGAAGAAAAATAAAGCAACAAAGGGAGATAAGAAATGCCAAGACTAGTTACAATTTTAACATTTTTATGGTTATTGAGAATTAAAACAACAGCAGAACAACATCGTTGGAGCTTATTACAATCAATGCCATTGGATATACGTTCACCTGCCCCAGTAATGGTCCATGCTGTTACACTCAAACAACCAAAATCCTTAGGTCTTCTAGGGAAAATTCAATCTTTGTGGACAACTCAATCTACCATGTATTCACAAGAGATTTCCATTTGCAAATAGCAGACTTAGACTAGTACCATTATAAAAATTCCTTGGACAAAAGATTAGCTCCCAGCATCCCTGCAGCACAAACAAAAGACAAGATACAGATTTGCCAATTGGGGTCTCGGTAGTCTCTAAGTATATTCCCTGTCAGGGTGACTTAAAATGAATATAAAACACTTATGAATTGTTCATTCATAGTCAGCTAATGTTTGCTTCTTATATACATTTCTTCAAGGATCACCAGAGTAAAAAAATGAATTAGGCCAAAATTCATCGTGACCTCAATCGTTGATATAATATGTACATCAGCTATTTACATGTCAACTAGTATAAAATATAAATAGCTTTGTTTGGAAGAGTTTTGTGCTATGTGAGGGAGAGTTAATTAAACAAAGAAGTATATCCAAAGTCAGGGGTCACTATGACTCAATGACAATTAATGAATTTGATTTCTTTCGAGTTCATTTGATTCTATGCAATTTATTTGCTCTGCACTTTTATCTTTGCATAAAGTGATATATGAATATCATCAGCTGTGAGTTCCTGGTAGAAAGCAGGACAACAGGTTAATGGGTGGAAAACAATGATAGATAAAGCAGTTTAGGATTATAGGAATTTTCAGGTCTTGAATAGTGGAAAGAAGAAAACAGAAAGCTAAAAAGAGAAATGAAAATTCACTATTCTCAGAATCTCTCATTGCAATTATCTTTCATATAGCCTTTAGTTTGTCTGGATTATAATTATTATGGACGTGTTTTATTTCTTACTACTGAAAGGAAATTGTTCAAGGGCAAATGCTATATTATTAATTTGTCCTCCATACTCAGAGCACAATGATTTGAATATAGCCATTGCAACATTCAACAAAGATTTATTGGATGAATAATATTTGTGATATTATCTTCTTAAAAAACAAATGCTTTTGTGCCTACTTTTTAAAATCAGGTACCATAAAATATGTAGGAAAAATAAATAATCTATCAGTATGTTTTTCAAATTATGTTATCTACTTTGTCCAGAATACCTGAAAAAAAAAAAGTATAATATAAAACTAATCTCTAGTCAGCTATGCCTCTGGAGTGCCTAGTAATAAGCAAATATAGGGCCTATCTGGACACTCTCCTTCTTGTCCACACAGTCTTCTCATGGTTAAAGCCCTAATAAATAATGAAATCACATTTCAAAATACAGAACACACAAAGAAATGATCCAGCAAAAACAGGCTTAGCAGTAACCACAAACATTAGCATAAGACTCCAAAGAATCTCAGTTAATAAAATCATAGGTAGAGACCCTAAATAAATAAGCTTAAAATGATCAAAAATGATCACAGACATCAAAAAATGCCTCTAATTATAAAAAATTAATAAAATAATTTTTAAAATGAGCTACCTTTTTTCTATCAATAAACATATTTATTCTAGAAACTAAAAAAAAGACTGACACAGAGTTAACAATTGAAATATATAAAAGAAGCTTCAAAAATGAAGGACAGAATTAGAATGTACAAAACATGACCACCGGAGGTTCCAGAAATAGTGACTAAAGGCAATGGAGAGAAGCAATATTCAAAGTAATAAGGCTGAGAAATACCAAAAATTAATGTAAGTCATAAGAGCTCTGATATAGGTATCATAGTGGTTCTCAGATAAAGTAACTAAAAATATTTCATACATCTGCATTTCTTAGTAACATTTAGAATATCAATGACAAATATAAAGAGCTAAATCTAGTCTCATCTAAGAAACAGGTTGCTCACAAAAAAAAAAACAATAAAGGGGAGGCAAGATGGCAGCTGGTAAGCTGCTGCACATTCCTGTCCCCCAAACAACCAAAACAGAAAGACAATAATAGAGAGAAAGTGGTGGAATAAACTCTCAGAATTCTGGAAACCAGTCAAAAAGTTACAGCATCTAAGTGAGCACTGAATCAACAAAAAAGCTGACTATCAAACAGCAGGAAAATTTTTCTCTCTAGATATTCTTCCCCCTCCTAGCCTCCAGGGCATCAGGGGTTTTGTCAGTGCCATTCGGCCCAGGCTATGAACCCCAAACCACAATCCTTTTGTCTCAAGCGTATGGGAACAAACTTACTTTTGCTGGTAGACTGTTGTGTGTGAGTCTTCATATCTGTCTGGGGGATGGCTGAAGGACTAAGAAGGCTGATCCTCCAGGTTTAGTCACCCTTGGTGCCCCCGTGGGAGTGAGGGTGTGGGGGAGAGGGAGCAGTAATTAATGCCTGTAGGTACTTGTGGCCACTTCAAATCACCTGGGATTCGTTATTGTGATTGAAGCAACGAATAAGCTCTAAAGGCCAAAGAAGAAGGGCTGGTGTGAGAATTTCTTGCAGAATCTGGAACTTTCAAAACTATCATGTAGGTTTGCAAAATGGCGGACTAGGAAGTTCTAATGATCTGTCTCTCCACAAAAATAACTATTACCCTGGGAAGAGCAATTGGAACCAACTATTTTGGAACTCTGAAACTAGACTGAAGACTTAAATCAACCTGAGGACAAACTGGCAATCTTTCCTGGATGAACCACTTGCACCAAGTGGCTACCATCCTCCATTTCACAGCCCCTAGAGGGTGGTAAGGATGGTGGCCACTGTTTCTAGAGCAGCAGGCTGGTGTCAGTGCAGGTAGTGGGGCTTTTGTCCTCCACGGATTTGAGTTTGCATAGATTGCAGTTAGGTAGGTCTGGCAGTGCTCTGAGGATCGGAACAGACCATTGCAGTGGTTACCGCTCACTTACAGAAGTTGCTTTTCCCTGCCAGGAGATTCAAAGGGCCAGTGTTCCGTGTGGTGAAATCTGTCAAGCTACTGACTGCTACAGAGACAACAAAGTTGAAACACAAATGTTGCGAAAACTAGTTTGGAAAAGTCACTAAGTAAACAGCCAACTACAGCCTACATGAAGTAACAAGAGCAATCCCTGAGGAGTGGGAAAATCAGATATTTGCTGTTTTCTGCTGTCTGTTTTTTTTTTCCCTAAAATACAAGGAGTTCTAGTTGATACGCTAGTCAGTCAAGGGCTCCAGAACAGAGTCCTTGATATCCACCCATGTTTTGGAGGGCAGTCTTTATGAAATAGTTGGTGGTGGTTGCTGAGCAGACAATTACAACTTTCAGCAATTAAACAAACAAGCAAAAACCAAATTGCAACCCCGGGGAAGAAAGGGGAAGAATCTGAATTGCCGAGTTACCACATTATATTATTTAAATATTCTACTTTCAACAAAAACTCACAAGGTAGGAAGGAGACAGAATGGGGCAGCATAAACATTTGAAGAGATAATTGCTGATAATTTTTCAAAATGAATAAAAGAAAACAAACCGAAAATCAGAGTTCCAGGAACAGGATACATACAAATAAAATACATTTAGATACATCACAAATTACTGAAAACCAGAGAAAAAGATAAAATCTTGAAGACAGATATACAGGAAAAGCTTACTATTATAAACGACTTCTCACCAAAACTATGTAAGCCGGAAAACAATAGAGCAGCATCTTTAAAGGATAGAAAAAAGAAGAAAAAAAAAATGTTAACTCAAAATTCTATCTCCAGTGGAAATATCTTAAGAATTGTGGGTAAAAACAAGCAAATATTTACTAATTAAGTAATATAATAATGACTAATTTGGGAAAGATCAAGTATTCACATAACTATTTTAGTGTAGCTACTAAAAGAATAAAGCAAAATATTTGACTTCTTTATTAGTTAAGGTAATAACGTCTGCTAAAACAATAAACCCCAAAATCATTGTGGCTTAAAAAATCAGAATACATTTTTTACTCACATAAATTCCAAATCAAGCTAGTTGTTGAAGGGTAATGAGGGTACGCACACACACACACATATACAAATATGTTTGAAGTAAATCCCATTATGTCAGCTCTCAATTTTAAATGTTTTATCTCAAAATTTAAAAGACAAATCTCAAGATTTAACAAAAATATCTGTATTCAACTATATGCTATTTGGCAAAGGAATACTATATGAATAACTAAAAGAAAGTAGATGACTTATAAAATATAAAGATGTCCATAGTGATATAAATAACTTATTGAATAAATTAATAAATGGGGAAGAAGGGATAAATATTCCTTAAAAGAATTCTAAATTATATATATATATCAATACCTTCCTTTCCAACAGGTGGAGCTTAATAAATTGCTCCAAATACTGAGACATAGAAAAGGAAAAGAAGGTAACTTTTCAGTGGAGAAACCTGGCAGACACTGTATTAACCATGTGACTGAGGTTGACATCATGATATGTTAACTATATGATCAAGATTATATCATTAGTGATAAGTTATGTTGACATTACGTTGACATCATGATAGGATGTGATAAGAATGACACTTAACCATTGTGGTCTTCCACCTCCTTCTCAAAAATTACATAATCTAAGTCGAATCACGAGAAAAACATAAGACTAAATTGAAGGACATTCTACAAAATATCTGACGAGTACACCTCAGCTCTCTAATCATCATGAAAAAATAAGGAAAGTCTTAGAAACTGTCAGAGTCCAGGAGAGTTGAAGGAGATTAAATGCAATGAAGTATCCTGGTACAGAAAAAAAGACACTAAGGGAAAACACCGTTCATCTGTCAGTTTGCTGTACTGTGGTGGCTTGTGTGTTGCCACCAGAATTTCAAGTACTAACAGGGTCACCCATAACGGACAGGTTTCAGTGGAACTTCCGGGCTAAGACAAACTAGGAAGTAGGACTTGGCTGTCTACTTCTAAAAAAATTGGCAAGTGAAAACATTATGAACAGCAGCAGAACATTGTCTGATACAATGCAAGAAGATGAGCCCTTCAGGTTAGAAGGCACTCACAATACGACTGAGGAAGAGCTGCCTCCTCAAAATAGAATCGACCTTAATGACATGGATAGAGTCAGGCTTTCAGGACCTTCATTTGCTGATGTGGCACAACTAAATAAGAAGAAACAACAGTAAACATCCATTAATAATCAGAACGTGGAATGTACGAAGTATAAATCTAGGAAAATTAGAAGTTGTTAAAAATGAAATGGAACCCATAAAGAGCAATATCCTAGACATTAGAGAGCTGAAATGGACTGTTATTGGCCATTTTGAATCTGGTAATAATGTCGTCTAGTACACCGGGAATGACAAATTTAAGAGGAACAGGATCACATTCATCATCGAAAAGAACATTTCAAGATCTATCCTGAGGTACAACGCTGTCAGTAATAGGATAATCTCCATACACTTACGAGGAAGTAAGTTAATATGACTATCTTCCAAATTTATGCATCAACCACTGATGCCAAAGATTAAGAAATTGGAGATTTTTACCAACTTCTGCAGTCTGAAACTCATCACACATGCAATCAAGATGCATTGATAATTACTGGTGATTGAAATGGGAAAGTTGGAAACAAAGGAGGATCAGTAGTTGGAAAATATGGCCTTGGTGGTAGAAAAGAGGACAGGATGGAATGATAGAATTTTCAAGACCAGAGACTGATTCATTGCAAATACCTTTTTCAACAACATAAACTGCAATTATACACGTGGACTTTGCTGGATGGAATACATAGGAATCAAATTGAACACATCTGTGGAAACAGATGCTGGAAAAGCTCAATATCATCAGTCAGAACAAGGCCAAGAGCCAACTGCAGGACAGACCACCAATTGTTCATGTACAATTTTAAGTTGAAGATGAAGAAAATTAAAACAAGTCCATGACAGACAAAACAAGACCTTCAGTATATTCCACCTGAATTTGGAGACCATCAAAGAATAGATTTGACACGTTGAACACTAATGAATGACGACCAGATGAGTTGTGGAATGACATCAAGGACATCATACATGAAGAAAGCAAAGGGTCATTAAAAAGACAGAAAAGAAAGAAAATGCCAAAATGGATGTCAGAGGAGACTCAGACACTTGCTCTTGAACATAGAGTAGCTAAGTGAAAGGAAGAAATGAAGTAAAAAACTGAAGTGAAGATTTAAAAGGGCAGCTCTAGAAGACAAAGTATTATAATGAAATGTGCAAAGAACTGGAGTTAGAAAACTAAAAGGGAATAACATGCTTGACATTTCTCAAGCTGAAAGAACTGAAGAAAAAATTTAAGCCTCGAGTTGCAGTTTTGAAGGATTCTATTGAATGACACAGAAAGCATCAAAAGCAGATGGAAGGAATACACAGAGTCACTGTACCAAAAAGAATTTGTTGAAGTTCAACCATTGCAGGAGGTAGCATATGATCAAGAATTGATGGTACCTAAGGAAGAAGTCCAAACTTCACTGGAGGCATTGGCAAAAAACAAGCCTCCAGGAATTGACAGAATACCAGTTGAGATGTTTCAACAAACAGATGCAGTGCTAGAGGTGTTCACTTGTCTATGCCAAGAATTCGGAAGACGGCTACCTTGCCAACCAACTGAAAGAGATCCATATTTGTGCCCATTCCAAGAAAGATGATTCAATAGAATGCAGGTATTATCAAAAAATACCATTAACGAGGACTCCGGCAAGATGGCGGTCTAGGCAGAAGCACCACGCCG
>NW_004443938.1:31662259-31666377 GCF_000243295.1 Trichechus manatus latirostris
AAAAAAAAAAAAAGAGATAAAAGGAAAGGGAAGCAAGCAGAGAGTTGGGGACCTCATACCACCAAGAAAGCAGTGCCAGGAGCAAAGTGTGTCCTTTGGACCTGGGGTCCCTGCGCAGAGAAGCTCCTAGTCCGGGGAACACTGATGAGAAGAAGGCCGACAGAGAGAGAAAGCCTTCCACTGGAGCTGATGCCCTGAATTTGGACTTCAGCCTACTTTACTGTGAGGAAATAAACTTCTCTTTGTTAAAGCCAAAAAAAAAAAAAAAAAATACCATTAACATCATACAAAGTATAATTTTGCTGAAGATCATTCAAAAGCAGCTGCAGCAGTACTTTGAGAGGGAACTACCAGAATATCAAGCCAGATTCAGAAGAAGATGAGGAAAGAGGGATATCATTGCTGATGTCAGATGGATCTTGGCTAAAAGCAGAGAATACCAGAAAGATGTTCACCTGTGTTTTATTGATTATGCAAAGGCATTCAACTGTGAGGATTGTAACAAATGCTGGAAAACATTGTGAAGAATGGGAATTCCAGTACAATTATTTGTGAAGAACCTGTACATAGTCCAAGAGGCAGTTGTTTGAACAGAACAAGAGGGTACTGCCTGTTTTAAAATCAGCAAAGGTGTGAGTCAGGGTTGTATCCTTTCATCATACTTCTTCAATATGTTTGCTGAGTAAATAATCCTATAAACTGGACTATATGAAGAGGGATTTGGCATCAGGATCGGAGGAAGACTCGTTAACAACCTGCAATATGCAGATGATACAACCTTGCTTGCTGAAAGCGAAGAGGACTTGGAACACTTACTGATGAAGTCAAAGACTACAGCCTTCAGCATGGATTGCACCTCAACATAACAAAACAAAATCCTAACAACTATACCAATACACGACATCATGATAAATGAAGAAAATATTGAAATTGTTAAAGATTTAATTTTACTTGGATCCACAGTCAACACACATGAAAGCAGTTGTCTAGAAATCAAAGGACATGTTGTATGGGGCAAATCTGCTGCAAAAGACCTCTTTCAAGTGATAAAAAGCAAAGATGTCACGTGGAGGACTAGGGCGTGCCTTGTCCAATCCATGGTATTTTCCATCACCATATATGCATGTGGAAGCTGGACAAAGAATAAGGAAGACTGAAGAAAAATTTGTGCATTTGTATTATGGTGTTGGTGAAGAATATTGAATATATCATGGACTACAGGAAGAACAAGCATATCAGTTTTGGAATAAGTACAGACAGAATGCTCCTCGGAAGGGAAGATGGCAAGACTTTGTCAAACATATTTTGGACATGTTATCAGGAGGGACCAGTCTCTGGAGAAGGACATTATGCTTTGTAAGATAGAGGATCAGGGAAAAAGAGCAAGACCCTCAATGAGACAGACTGACACAATGGCTACAACAATGGGCTCAAACATAGTAATGATTGTGAAGAGGGAGCAGGATCAGGCAGTATTTGGTTCTGTCATACATAGCATCACTATGAGTGGGAACCAATTCAATGGCACCTAACAAAAAGAACAACAATGGAAAACTGGCAAAATCAGAATAACATCTGGAGTTTAGTTAATAGTAATGTAATAATGTCCATTTTCTAGTTCTGACAAATATATTTGACAAATATACCATGGTTAGGTAACAGGAATGTGAATGAGAGGTAAGGAAACACTATGAACTATTTTGAATCCCTGGTGGCATACTAGTTAAGAGTTAAGGCTGCTAACCAAAATGTTGACAGTTCGAACCCACCAGGCGCTCCTTAGAAAGTCTATGGGGCAGTTCTATTTTTGCCACTTTCTTATATATCGAAAATGAATCTGAAATTGAAAATATTATTAAAAATAACAAAATTGGTAGAAATTTAATATTAGACGAAATACACACAAGGAAAAATATTTTGGGTAAAGAATGTCCATATCTAATGATGACCATAACAATTCACTGGAGATGTGTTGTTGTTGTGTGTCACCAAATTGATTCTCGCTTATAGCGACCCTATAGGAGAGAGTAGAACTGCCCCATAGGTTTTCTAAAGCTGTAATCTTTACAGAAGTAGATTGCCATGCTGGTAGCTTTGAACCACCAACCATTTGGTTAGCAGCAAGCACTTAACCACTGTGCCACTAGGACTCCTTGGAAATGTACTACTGTTCCTAAATAAATGTAACTAATAATGAGACTTGAAAATATTCAAAGGAAATGAAGACAGATTACAGAGTGAACCTTGGAATGAAACTGTGAAATATTAACACAACTGTCTTAATAATTCAGTCAGGGAAGAGCTGCCTCCTCAAAGTAGAGTTGACTTTAATGATGTGGATGGACTCAAGGTTTCAGAAACTTCATTCGCTGTTGTAGCACAACTCAAAATGAGCACAGCCGCAAACATTCATCAATAATTGGAACATGGAGTGTACAAATTATGAATCTAGGAAAATTGGAAATTGTCAAAAATGATGTGGAACGAATAAAGATAGATATCCTAGGCATTAGAGATCGAAATGGACTGGTATTGGCTGTTTTGAATCAGACAAATATGGTCCCCTATACCGGGAAAGACAAATTGAAGAGGAATGGTGGTACATTCATCGTCTAAAATAATATTTCAAGATCTATCCTGAAGTACGAGGCTGTCAGTGATAGGATATCCATATACTTACATGGAAAACAGGAAACCCTGGTGGCAGAGTGGTTAAGAGCTAAAGCTGCTAACCAAAAGTTGGGCAGTTGGAATCTACCAGGCGCTCCTTGGAAACCCTATGGAGCAGTTCTACTCTCTCCTAAAGGGTTGCTATGAGTCAGAATTGACTTGACAGCAATGAGTTTGGTTTGGTTTGGACAAGGAAGACAAATTAATACAACTGTTATTCAAATTTATGCACCAACCCCTAAGGCCAAAGACGAAGAAATAGAAGATTTTTACCAACTTCTGCAGTTTGAAATTCATCAAACACGCAATCAAGATGCATTGATAATTACTGGTGATTAAAATGAGAAATTTGGAAATAAAGAAGAAGGATTGGTAGTTGGATCATATGACCTGAGTGATAGAAATGACTCAGGAGATCACATGATAGAATTTTGCAAGACCAATGACTTCTTCATTACAAATACCCTTTTTCAACAACATAAATGGTGACTACCCATGTGGACCTTGCCAGATGGAACGCACAAGAATCAAATTCTTTACAGCTTGGAAAGAGATGATGGAAAAATTCAATATCATCAGTCAGAACAAGGCCAGAGGCAGACCGTGGAACAGACCATAAATTGCTCATATGCAAGTTCAAGTTGAAGCTGAAGAAAATTAGAAGTCCATCATAACCAAAGTACTACCTTGAGTATATCCCACCTGAATTTGGAGACCATCTCAAGAATAGATTTGACGTGTTGAACACTAATGACTGACGACCAGATGAGTTGTGGAATGATATCAAGGATTTCATACATGAAGAAAGCAAGAGGTCATTAAAATGACAGGAAAGAAAGAAAAGACCAAAATGGATGTCAGAACAGATGCTGAAACTTGCCCTTGAACTTCAAGTAGGTAAAGCAAGAGGAAGAAATGATGAAGTAAAAAAGCTGAACAGATTACTACGGAAGGCAGCTTGAGAAGACAAAGCAAAGTATTATAATGAAAGGTGCAAAGAACTGGAGGTAGAAAACTAAAAGGGAAGAACAAGCTGAAAAAACTGAAGAAAAAATTCAAGCCTCTGGCTGAAAATATTAAACAACTCAAAAGAAGATGGAAGGAAACAAATTATGGCATATCCACACAATGGAATACTACGCAACTATAAAGAACAAAGATGGAGCTGTGAAACATCTTATAACATGGAGGAAGCTGGAACTCATTATGCTGAGTGAATTTAGTTAGTCACAGGACAAATATTGTATAAGACCACTATTATAAGAACTCAAGAAAAGGTTTAAATACAGAAGTAAACATTCTTTGATGGTTACGAGGGTGGGGAGGGAGGGTGAGGGTTATTCACTAACTAGATAGTAGGCAAGTATTATCTTAGTTGAAGGGAAGGACAGTACACACTACAGGGGAAGTCAGCACAACTGGACTAAACCAAAGCTAAGAAGTTTCCT
>NW_004443938.1:31667964-31673483 GCF_000243295.1 Trichechus manatus latirostris
AAATAAAACAATTTCCGAGGCCAACTCTTCAGACAGGGATTGGACTGGACTGTGGGACATAAAGTGATACTCGTGAGGAGTGTGTCTCTTAGCTCAAGAAGATACAAGAGACTAAACAGGCAACTTCCTTCCGGAGGTGAGAGGGGAAGGCAGAAAGGGTTAGGAACTGGCTGAATGGACGTGGAGAATCAGGGGTGGAAAGGAGGAGTGCAGTGTCACAGTAAGGGGAGAGCAATTAGAGTCACATAACTACGTATGTATAAATTTCTGTATGGGAGACCAACTTGAAATGTAAACTTCATTTAAACTACAGCAATAAAAAAAAATTAAAAAAAAAAAAAATGATGGAAGGAATACACAGAGTTACTGTACCAAAAAGAATTGGTTGACATTCAGCCATTTCAGGAGGTACCATATGATCCACAACTGATGACACTGAAGGAAGAAGTCCAAGCTGCACTGAAGGCGTTGGTGAAAAACAAGGCTCCCTGAATTGACAGAATACAGTTGAGATGGTTCAACAAATGGGTGCATTGTTGGAAGTGCTTACTTGTCGATGCCAAGAAATTTGGAAGACAGCTACCTGGCCAAACAAGAGATCCATATTTGTGCCCATTCCAAAGAAAGGTGATCCAACAGAATGCAGAAATTATCAAACTGTATCATTAATATCTCACACAAGTGAAATTTGGCTGAAGATCATTACAAAGCTATTGCAGCAGTACGTTGACAGGGAACCGCCAAAAGTTCAAGCCGGATTCAGAAGAGGATGTGGAAAAAGGGATATCATTACTGATGTCAGATGGATCTTGGCTAAAAGCAGAGAATACCGGAAAGTGTTTACCTGTGTTTTATTGACTGTGCAAAGGCATTCAACTATGTAGATCATAACAAATTATGGATAACATTGTGAAGAATGGGAATTCCAGAACATTTAATTGTGCTCATGAGGAACCTGTTCATAAACAAAGAGGCGGTCATTCAAACAGAACAAGGGGAATGCTGCATGGTTTTGAAAGGGGCTGGGTGGAAATTTCACATTTATTGTTTATTGCCAACAGTATGGGCCTAGCTTCCTGGGTATTGTGGTATTGTTAATGTCTAGCTTGCATAGATCACATTTGCATGCTCCTATGATTTTGATTTGTTTTCCTCCTATCCCTTCCTCTTGCTTTCCCATGACTTCAAAGTTTAACTAAGTTTCTCTCTGAGAGGTAGAATGACCTTGGAGGGTAGAGTAACTCATCTGCAACATGATAATAACGGGACAGGATGACCTTCAAGGATTGCCAGGTGCAGAATGTAACCATTGGGAAAAAAAAAAAATCTATAATCTTGCCCATATAAAAACTTTCAGCGAGTCTCCAAAGAGGAGACAGGTCTTTTGGAGGAGCTCATTCCCCTCTGTCTCCTGTATATCGAAATACAATAAAACACTCTTGCTGCTCACCTCACCCCTGTTTCAATATTGGCTTCTGCGGCAGGTGGTTCAGACCCGCCATTGCAGTAACAGTTTAAAGTCAGAAAAATTGTGCATCAGGGTTATATCCTTTTACCATATTTATTAAATCTGTATGCTGTGCAAGTAATCTGAGAAGCTGGACTATATGAAGACAAATGTGGCATCAGAATTGGTAGAAGACTCATTAACAACCTACAGTATGCAGATGACACAACTTTGCTTGCAGAAAATGAAGAGAACTTGAAGCACTTTCTGATGAATATTAAAGACTACAGCCTTCAGTATGGATTGCACTTCAACATGAAGAAAACAAAAATCCTCACCACTGGAACAATAAACAACATCATGATAAATGGAGAAAAGATTTATTTGTCAAAGATTTCATTTTACTTGGATCCACAATCAATGCCATGGTAGCAGCAGTCAGGAAATTAAACGATGTATTGCACTGGGCAAATCTGCTGCAAAGACCTCTTTAAAGTGTTAAAAAGCAAAGATGTCACCTTGAGGATCAACATGTGCCTGACTCAATCCATGATATTTTCATTTCCTTCTATGCATGAGAAAGCTGGACAATGTATAAGGGAGACTGAAGAAGAATTAATGCCTTTGAATTATGGTGTTGGTGAAGAATATTGAATATGCCATGCACTGCCAGAATGAACAAATCTGTCATGGAAGAAGTATAGCCAGAATGCTCTTTAGAAGCAAGGATGGTGAGACTTCATCTCACATGCTTTGGATGTCTTATCAGGAGGCAGTAGTCCTTCGAGAAGGAAATCATGTTTGGTAAAGTGGAGGGTTAGTGAAAGAGAAGAAGACCCTCGACGAGATGGATCGACATAGTGGCTGCAACAGTGAGCTCAGTCATAACAAGGATTGTGAGGATGGTGCAGGACTGGGCAGTATTTTGTTATTTTGTGCATAGGGTTGCTATGAGTCAAAACTGACTTGAAGACACCTAACAGCAATAACAACAACAATATTACATTAAACTTCACTACTATAATAGAAGTGGGATTTAAAATATTTGGCTTTGACCCTGTCGTTTATTGAATTGTGTCCCCCAAAAAACATATGTTGAAATCCTTGTCCATGTACCTGTGAATATGACCCTGTTTGGAAATAATGATTTACTTTTATTATGTTAATCAGGCCACACAGGAGTTGGGTAGATCCTAAAGCTAATCCCTTCTGAGTGATTTCTCATAAAATGGGAGAACAGATATGGAGAGAAAGACACAAGAAGAAACAATCTAAGGAACTATCTACAAGCCAAGGAATGCCCTGGGCTACAGACAAAGAAGGACTCTCCCATAGAGCCCATGCCCTGATTTGTACTTTTAGCCTCCAAAATTATGAGATAATAAATTTTTATTCTTTAAAGCCACACATTTGTGGTATTATCATTATGGCAGCACTAAGTAACTAAGATAGACCCCAACCCAAAAACCAAACTCATTACCATCGAGTTGATTCTGACTCATAGCGACCGTATAGGACAGAGTATAACTGCCCCATAGGGTTTCCAAGGCTGTAATATTTATGGAAGCTGACTACCACATCTCCCTCCCACAGAGTGACTGTTAGGTTTGAACCACTGACCTTTTGCTTAGTTGTCACTAGTGGCACCAGGGCTCCTTAGGATAGACACCAACCAAGCAAGGTTATAACCTTGGCACTTACCTTGCTTACTAGATCATCTGTAGTGAACAATGTCACGTTTTTTTCACCACATCAAAGTTTCTGCTTCTAGATATGGTTGGCATCTGTCTCTCTCCCATCCCCACAGCACCTTCCTACAGAATCAAAGCCTTTTTTCAAATTTATAGTCCTTGACAGGAACAGATTACCCTGTAAGCAATGTAAGCCCAGGCTTACTTGTGCTTACTTACTAATCTGTAATGACCAATTTTACATGGCTTTTGCCACATCTTTGATGTCTTAGGCTGGGTTCTCTAGAGAAGGAAAACCAGTGAAGCATACATACATATAAATATATATATATAGAGAGAGAGAGAGACAGAGACAGAGAGAGAAGTTTATCTCTTATAGCAAGGGAACAGCTCGTGCTGTTGTACAGGCTGGCAAGTCCCAAGTCTGTGGATCAGGTGTCAGGCTGGAGGCTTTCTCCTTAATCACGTAGCTGCCAGGTCTAATGAACCCAAGATCAGCAGGTCAAACAGCATGCTGCTGGCTCATGGGTTGCAGAGGCTGACAAATGCAAGATTGGCAGTTAAGACGGCGGGCCACTGGCTCAAATGTTGCAGAGGCCGATGAATCCCAAGATCGGCAGGCAGTATGGCAGGCAGCTGGCTCAAGTCTCAAGAACCAGAGGTCAGATGATGATGAGAGGGATATAGGATCCAGATTAGTAAGTAAGCACAAGTAAGCCCTTGCTTACCTTGCTTACCAGACAATGCAGCCCTGAACCGAGCTATCATTGGCTCATATTTTGAAAACCCCTACTTCATGCAATGCTTGGCACTTAGAATCCACTCCTTTCTTTGAATACTAAACTCTCTGATGAAACTAAATGGCAACGTATTTACATTGAATGCATCTAAATGATTAACTCAGACCACGTAGCCAATGAAACATGTGAGCACAGAATTAAGCTTTCTAAATAGATTCAACACAATGTTTTATTTAGTTGTTTGTGTTTTGCATAACACAGATTTAAACTATTAGTAAGGGCAATGAGGAGGAAGTGTTGTTAAAGCCACATATTAATACTCAGGATAAGTAACACATCAATGTGAATATTAACTTAAATAACCATTTCTTCTCTTTAAATACCTATATTGAAATTCTGACTAGGCATTGCATTCTGTAAAATATCAGACAAGGCTACTGATGAGACCTTTTCAGAGAAAGTTGGAAATTTACGTGCAATACTACTATTCAAATATAAAAATGGGAATAAACAAATTAAAATGTCCCTTCAAAGAGAAAGCCATTAAAGAGTTATAGACAAGTGGAAACCTCACATGCAGTTCTAAGACTAATTTCTAGTGTATCTCCATAATGTCATGGTCTTCACCATAATTATTTAATTGACTCCTCAAAATTATAGTTTAGAATGCAGTTCAATTATTAAAAGAGTTTTATATTTGAAATATTTTATTCAAAACATTGTAAAAATGCTTGGCTTATGTTCTAATGGATATTATGTCTGCATCCAGCATTTTCATTTATTAAGCCCTGACATCTTCTCTAATTTGAATGATGTTATTAGCTGTTTTAAATGAAGTAAATGTTCTTCAAAGCATTATAAATTACTCTTTAAGTATCTGATAATGTGTTTAAATGGGCAACACACCAACAAAGTCTTAGGGAATCAATATTGAAGCTTAATTCAATCTACAACAGCTCCATAATTCAATCTACAACAGCTCCACTAGCTAGTATAACATTTGAAAATATACGAGTATTTAAACTGCAGAGATAGTTCCTGGCATTTTAATAGGTCATTTATAACAGTATTTTTCCCCCTTGTATAAGCAATTATGACCATTGTTAATGGAATCAGTTCAAAACTCATTGTCCTTTTCTTTTTTATCCCTCTTGGCAGGGCATCTGCCTCATCCTATCATTTATTACTGACAGTCCTGGAAGAATAGAATCAAGTTCAGTCATCAGAGATAAGTGCAAGCTACATTTTAGGTAGAATAAAGGTGGAAACTTTATAGTACTGAAGATCAATCATATGGAGGAAGAGAAAATACTGCACTCCAGAGCTGTAAATAAATAGCTGTAAATAGCATTGAATCAAATCATTATTGGGAAAATATCAAAGAATTAAATTTATCAGCAAATACTCTGTATACTAACTAGAAAATAAAATGATCACATCTTAGTTCTAGTTAAATTTTTCTTCACTTTTGTCACTACTTCACATTAGGGTTTAAAATATCTAACTAAAATCTGAATGTTCTATCAATTTTCTACTCTGCCAGAGAGTTAACCATAGGTTAGACAAGAGATAGCATTTCAGCCTGTTTATTACAAATAAATTATAAAGCATCAGTTTTTTTTTTTTTTTTTTTTTTTTAAT
>NW_004443938.1:31680084-31686400 GCF_000243295.1 Trichechus manatus latirostris
CTGTTTGGCTTAGTTTTTCGGATCTTTGTTGTGGAGGGACGGCGTGGTGCTTCTGCCTAGACCGCCATCTTGCCGGAGACTCCAGCATCAGTTTTGAAAGGTAGTATTTATTGTGGATACGTAATCAACTCAAAGCACTTTGTTCTAGTCCATATATAAGTTTTCTGCTGTGGAGATTCTAATGTTTGCAAGTATTCATAGTTTTTTGACATTAAACAATTAAAATTTAGACATGATCTGGGGAAAAATGGCATGTCCACATAGAAAAACGTCAACGTATGTGTGTATTTATTCCTGGTGTGTGTGTGTATGTATATAGAAATATATGCATATGTATATATCTATATCTACATATTTTTTAAGTAAGCATAGATAGTTTATTAGTTTCACAAATACTGATAAGCTGATGTCTTTTCGATAGATTTTCAATATAATTTCTGAGGTCCCAATGTATTTTGGGAAATTTCAACTATATGTAGACCATTTTGTAGCAGTTATCTCCTTTTTCTGATTTCCACAAATAGTGGAGGGAATTCACAATTATCCCTATCCAAAGACCCCTGCTAGAACAACATTTTTTTTGTTTTTGTTTTTCTTGTATATGCAAAAAATATAAAGTGGTCTCAAGCTGAATTAAAAGACAAATAAAGGCTCTTGTATTGTTAAAATAGTATTTATGATATAGGATAAATAAAAAATAAGTCTCTGGTAATTCAGTATATTACACTATACTATTTAGGATTTTACTCATTTAATTCAATATATAACTTTCTCCTCCATTCAGCTACATCTTCCTGCACACCCATTTTTAGTATTGCGTAGTCAAATATTGCAAATTACACAAAAATAGTTTTCTTGGTCAAAGATGAAGGTCAATGCTCTATTAACAAGTACTTTGATGGCGTTATGGAGAAAATGGTCATTAAAAAAAAAGTGAGAGAGGTGTGCTTTGCTAGGAACTGTTATCATTTGGCTCAGGTAAATTCTCAGAAAGGGTTGTAGGTAGAAGGCCAGTTTTTATTTTTATTTTTGATTAGAAAAGCCTGTTACTCTTCAAGTTTGAAAATTTCCTTGTGTGGGCTGAAGGAGTCATAGTCGTACTTGAACAAGAGTGAATACAACTTTTAAAGGCATATATTCAAATAGTTATTTCAAGCAGGTAGCTCGTTCTGTGGATTCATAGGAAGTACAACTCTAAAACCTTTCATCAAAGAGAACAGTAAAATAAATTAGTTTCTATATATACTCTTAATTGATTTAACTTATTTCTTTACAAAAGTGCTGATCTACTCGTTTGAGTTATTTCAGGCTTTCAATTAAATTCAGCAAATATTTGCTAAGTTCTACCACATAGAAGGGTCTGGGCTACCTGCTTCAGAGGATAAAATAATGAATGAAAGATAGTATCTGATCCCAAGGTATTTATATTTTCACTAGAAAGATTATAAACATTATTATCAAGAAAATTCAATATGCAAACTAATTTTATTATAAACCTGTGTGCCAGACAGCAGCCTGACCACTCTCCATATGTCATTTTAGCTAATTCTCTCAGTAAGTTTTATATGACTGTTACTATCAGGAAACTGAGATTCAGTGACGTAAATTGCTTTATGCCCTAATTATTAAGTGGCTAAACTAAGCTTCAAACACAGGTCTAGTGCGGCTATAACAGAAATACCACAAGTGGATGGCTTCAACAAGCAGAAGTTTATTCTCTTCAGTCTAGTAGGCTAGAAGTCCAAATTCATGGTGCCAGCTTCAGAGGAAGTCTTTCTCTCTCTGTTTGCTCTGAAGGAAGGTCCTCGTCATCAGTCTTCCCCTGGGCTAGCAGCTTCTCAGTGCAGGGAGCTCAGGTTTAAAGAATGTGCTATTCTCCTGGCTATAATTTCTTGGTGGCATGAGGTTCCATGTCTCTCTGCTCACCTCTCTCTTTCACATCTCAAGAGATCGATTTAAGACAAAATCTAATCTTGTAGATTGAATCCTGCCTCATTAACATAACTGCCAATAATCCCACCTCCTCAATGTCATAGAGATAGGATTTACAACATACAGGAAAATTGCATCAGATGACAAAATGGTGGACAATTACACAACACTGGGAATCAATGGCCTAGACAAGTTGACACATATTTTTTGGGGACACAATTCAGTCCATGACAATAGGACTAACTCCAAAGACACTGTTCAGAAATTGCATTAGTTAAAAAATGATTTTTCTTCATCAGTAATGAACAACCAGAATAGGAAATTAAGGAAACAAATCCATTTACAATAGCATCTAAAAGAATAAAGTACCTAGGAATTAATTTAACCAGAGAAGTGAAAGATTTGTATGCAGAAAAGTACAAAATATTACTGAAAAATATCAAAGATGCTGTAACTAATAGAAGAACATTCCATGCTTATGGATTGGAAGGCTTACTATTTTTAACACGTCGTTACTACCTAAAGTAATCTATAAATTTAATGCAATACCCATCAAAATTCCAACAGCCTTCTTTGCAGAAATGGAAAAGCCAGCCCTGAAATTTATATGGAACTGGAAAGTGCCCTGAATAGCCAAATCAATCTTGAAAGAGAAGAACAGAGTGGGAGGACTCAAACTTTCTGATCTCAAAACATATTATAAAGCTACAGTAATCAAAACAGTCTGGTACTAGTATAATAATAGACGTATAACCCCATTGCTGTTGAGTTGATTCCAATTCATAGCAACCCTATAGGACAAAGAAGAACTGTCCCATAGAAGGTTCCCAAGGCTGTAATCTTTATGGAAGCAGAATGGCCCATCTTTCTCCCACAAAGGGGCTAGTGGGTTTGAACTGCTAAACCTATTAGCAGCCAAGCACTCTAACCACTGTGCTTTCATGGCTCCTGGATAGACATATAGACCAATAGAACAGAATAGAGAGTCCAGAGGTAAGTGCACACATCTATAGCCAATTAAACTTCCACGTAGGTACTAAATCTTTGCAATGAGGGAAGAATAACCTCTTCAATAAACGGTGCTGGGACACCTGGATATCCACACGCAAAAGAATGAAGGTAGACTCATACCTCATACAATATATAAAAACTCACTAAAATGGATCAAAGTTCTAAATATATGACCTAAAACTGTAAAAAATCTTAGAATAAAACATAGGGGTAATGCTTTGGAACCTAGTCTTCAACAACGGATTCATAGACGTGACACCAAAAGCACAAGGAACAAAGACAGAATAGATAAATGTGATCTCATCAAAATCAAAAACTTCTGTACATCAAAGGACTTTATTAATATAGTGAAGAAATAACCCACAGACTGGGAAAAATTAGAGGGAACCGTATATTGAATAAGGGTTTAATATCCAGAATATATAAAGAACTCTACAACTTAACAAGAAAAAGATAACCCAATCAAAAAATGGGCAAAGGAATTGAATAGACAGTTTACCAAAGAGGGTATGCAAATGGCACGTGTAAAAATGCTCAACATCATTAACCATTGTTATTGTTGTTAGTTGCTGCAGAGTCAATTCTAACTCATGGCAACCCCATGTGTGCAGAATAGCTCTTCTCCATAGAGTCTTCAAGGTTCTGACCTTTCAGAAGCGGGTAACCAGGCTTGTCTTCTGATGCACCTCTGGATGAGTTAAAACCTCCAACCTTTCAGCTAGTAGTCAAGCGCTTAACCATTTGTGCCAGCCAGGGATTCCTCATTAACCATTTGGGAGATGCAAATCAAAACCACAATGAGATACCACTTTGCCTCCACTAGAATGGCTAAGATTTAAAAACAAACAAAAAACAGAAAATGATGAATGTTAGCAAGAATGTGGACAAATCAAAACCCTTATCCATTGCTGGTGTAATGCAAATGTTACAGCTGCTGTGGAAAACAGTTTGGTGGCTCCTCAAAAGTTAAACATAGAGATAACATATGACCTAGCAATTCCACTCTTAGGTATTTACCCAGAAAACTTGAAAGCAACAATCCAAACAGACACATGTACACCAATGTCCATTGTAGCACTGTTCAAACAGCCCAAAGGTAGTAACAACAAGAATGTCATCAACAAATGAAAGGATTAAAAAAAATGTGGTATTTAAAGGAGCCCTGTTGGTGCAGTGGTTAAGCACTTGGCTAGTAACTGAAATATAGGCAGTTCAAACCCACCAGCTGCTCCACTGGAGAAAGGAGCTGGCAATCTGCTCCTGTGCAGATTACAGCCTAGAAAACCCTATGTGGTAGTTCCGTTCTATCCTATAAGATCACTATGAGTCAGAATTGACTCCATGGCACACAATAACAACAACGCATACATATAATGGAATATTACTCGGCAATAAAAGGAAATGAAGTGCTGGTACGTGCTGTAACATGGATGGACCCTGAAAACATTATACTGAGTAAGTCAATGACAAAATGAGTAATATTGTATGATCTCACTAATATGAAATACCTAGAAAAGTCTCGAGGAATTGATGGAATACCAATGGAGATGTTTCAACAAATGATGCTGTGCTGGAAGTGGTCACTTGTCTATGCCATGAAATTTGGAAGACAGCTACCTGGCCAACTGATTGGATGTGATCCATATTTGTTTCCATTCCAAAGAAAGGAGAGTCAACAGAATGCAGAAATTATCGAACAATAGCATTAATGTCACACACCAGTAAAATTTTGCTGAACATCATTCAAAAGCGGTTACAACAGTACATTGACAGGAAACTACCAGAAATTCAAGCCAGATTCAGAAGAGGGCACGGAACAAGGGATATAACTCTGTTGTACATAGGGTTGCTATGAGTCTGAATCGACTCGTTGGCACCTGACAGCAACAACAGAATAGGCAAATATATAGAGATCAGAGTTTAATAGTGATGTAATTGGTGTCACTGAATTGTATATGTGAAACATGTTGAACAGCAAATGTTTCATTATCTATACTTTCATACCAATACAAAGAAAAAGAATAAGTTGTAGTTTGGCTAGCATGACTAGTTAAAGGGTATATGTTCTCACACTAAGGGAAACAAGCAAATTTATGAGAATAAATACTGGCATAAGAAAAAAAAAACCCATTGCCGTCGAGTGGATTCTGCCTCATAACGATCCTATAGGATAGAGTAGAACTGCCATAGGGTTTCCAAGGAGCGGCTGGTAGATTTGAAGCATCAGCCTTTTGGTTAGCAGCCAAACACTTAACCACTGTGCCACCAGGGCTCCCTGGTATAAGAAGAAATGTTAATAAAAATCATTTTAAAGATCTAGAAAACCTTAAAAATGAGGAATAGCTGACAATGAAATAAAATTTTCTGATACACTTGAAAATATTCAGCCTCCTTCACAGTTGAAAAAGTAACAAATAAAATAATTACATAATCTGTTATCATTAAAATAACAATATATGGAATAAAAGGTGAAATTTTCTCTTTATTTGCTCCAATATTTTTCCCTCACCCATCCCAAGTATATGTAATCAATGTGTGCAAATCCGGATATTTTGCTATCCATTATAAATATGTTTGAGTAGATTCAGACTCATAGCTACCCTATAGGACAGAGTGGACCTGCCCCATATGGTTTCCAAGGAGTGGCTGGTGGATTCGAACTACTGACCTTTTGGTTAGCAGTCGAACACTTAACCACTGCGCTAGCGGGGCTCCAGATAGATAAATAAATATATATATGCAGATAGGTAAGTAGATAGATAGATAGATAGGTAGATAGATAGATAGATAGATAGATAGATAGATAGATAGATAGATAGATAGATAGATAGATATGTAGATATGTAGGTAGGTAGGTGGGTAGGTAGATTCAGACTGATCAAATATATGCTGTAATGGGCTTTGTTTTTACTTGAATGGCATTACTCTGTATAGTTATTTTATCCATCTTGGATTTTTCATCTTAACTATACGTTTTGACAATTTTTTCATGTCATTATATCTACCATATTCTTTGTAACAGCTATATAGACTATCATGATATGGATGGGACATAATTTACTAAAATATTTCTTATTGTCTGTGTCATCATGATTAAAAATTGTCTTATTTATTTGTTTACAGAGTAGACAATTTCCAGGAATTCATTTTCCTGATTTACTAGGTCTAATGAAAGATAAAGTTTGAATTTGATGGATACTGTCCATTTGCCCTTCGAAAGGGCTCTACAAATTTCCAGTGCCACCAAAATTATATGACAGTGCATTAATCCCTACAGTCTTCACAACAAGAATTATATTTATCTTTAAAAAAATTGCATTTCTAGAGGGTCTCCGGCAAGATGGCGGTCTAGGCAGAAGCACCACGCCGTCCC
>NW_004443938.1:31694448-31702805 GCF_000243295.1 Trichechus manatus latirostris
AAAAAAAAAAAATTGCATTTCTACATCATTTATTTATTTATACAATTTTTTTAATTGACAATTTGCTGTATTCCAAAATAACATGATTCTAGGATTTGGGACTATAGTGATAAGCAATTCAAACTAGGTTCCTGCTCTGGTTTGGAATTTCCATTCTAACAAGTCTAGACAGTTTAAAACTATTCCAACAAATTATGAGCAAGACAAATTTTTAATAGCCATTTGATAATCTTTGACTGAATTGTCTGTTCATATGCCTATTTTCTTAATGGATGGTTAGTCTTCTTTAATGATGTTTCTTTTTAAATACATTTGATACTTTCCAAAATTTTCATTACTATTTCTTCCTTTTTCAAACAAGTTTCAAGGTTTTTAAAGTTATATTTGTGTATCTTTTGCTGACTAGAATTCCTCACATGAATAACTTAAAAATTATTTATTTAAAAATATAGAACGCCATGTTTCCTCCTAGTAGGTTTATAGTTTTGACTTTACTTTTAGGAATTTAATTAATCTAAGCTTTATTTTTGCATGTAATGTAAGCTAAAGATCTATCTTTACTTTTTCTGAATGATCAACTATTCCAAAAGCATTTAATGAATAGTATATACTTTTTCCACTGAAGGTGGTTGAAAATTTAAAATCATGGACACTTGTTTTACATTATTTTTTCTATACCAGTGCCATACTGTTTTAATTATTTTAGTTTTATAGTATATTTTGATATCTAGAAGGACATGTCTCACTCCCGCTTATCTTATCAAAATGTTCTCATATTTCATTACATATGACATGTGTGTTCCTTTTCTGATTTGAATCCCATTTCAAACAATTTGGGGGGGTTTCAAAGGAGTTACTTTGAGTTTATAGTTCAAATTTTGGAAAATGTACATTTTACAAGATTAAATTTTCCCACCCAGGAACAAAGTATTTCATTCAACTTATTCAAGCCTCCCTTTTTTGCGCATTATATATATGTATATAATATGTATATACATATACATATATAAATTATGCCACCACAGTATGACAAACTGACAGATGTGTGGGGGATACCAGATACAATCATTTAGTTTTATTTATTTTTTGTATTTATTGTCCAATTTCTACTGCTCTAATTCTAGAAACGTGGATGATTTACACTGGCTAAATTAGCTCATTAATTTTCACTGATACATTTTTTTCTTCCTAACTTTTTTTTTAATGACGTGTTTTCAGTATTGGGGTGCATGCTTACTAATTGAGTATGTTTAAATTTTTGGTTGGTAATATAAATTTTGTGATATGATCTGATAATACAAGCCACCAATGAGGTGAGTGGTACCATGGCACCACTGATCTGTGGTATAGCAATATACCAACAAGAGCTACGTAAATATTTTATTGCAGGCGCCTTTCCATTAGGTTACATAGGGAACCTCCGGTTTTCCAAATATGACACAGGAAAACCAAAACAAACCCATCAGGGCTCCGTAACTATCCACATGAAAGCCACAATTATGCTTTCAAGCCTTATCTCACAGAAATGAAGGAAAAAAAGGCAAAAGTTTACAAAACTAACACATCCAGGAAGCATCATCTAATAGAATGCTCAACCTACACAACAATGAGCCTCCAACTCTGGTCTGCTGAGCTTCACCCATTTCAAAAGGGACTCACCTTGACACTAAATGCACTAGAACCTGAATAACGCAACGTCTTACCTCTGAGGTCCAGAGGCATAAAAAGTGGCTAGTATAACTTTAACCCAATGATAACAGAAGAGTTAATTCAGACAATGTTCCAGGAAACTGTCTGGTTTTACTAGGATAAATAGCTATATAATGAAATTACAGCAGTAAAAATGCTTCCAACCTAGTGTTATACATAAGGTCACTATAAATCTTAGCTGTCTTGACGGCATCTAACAACAACTTAACTTTTAAAGATTATATTTATATTTTATTATTTTATTGTCTAGGACCTCGAGATCAATGTTGAAGAATAAATTTGGTGGTATAAAATATCCTTCATTTTTCCCCAAATCAATTTTTATCTTGAATCCAATCCTTCTGAGAATAATATTCACAATGATGCATTTTCTTATATTCCTTTGTCCACCATTATTTTTCAGCTTATTTATATTTCTTGTTTTTTAGTTTGATTTATTTCGGTGGTAAAAAGCTCAGGATTTTATAGAATGTTCTTTTTGTTTTTAACCTCAAACTGAAAGTACTTATTTTTACTGTTTCTTTACCAAATTCACATTTATTAAGAAACAAAGTTTGAACAGTGTGTTCTATCATATAAAATGCAGTTAAGACCACCAGAACCCTGAACTTCTGGCATATCTTGTAACAGTCTAATGTTCCTGACAATAACAATCAGAAAAAAAACAGATTAAATGCAAAGACATATTTTTTAGAGATATTAGATAACTGCAGAAGCAAACAAGGTTATAGGGACCAGCAGCCCATAAAAAGGGGAATCTGCAGCTGAGTCTATCTAAGGCCATTTGCCAATTCTTAGCACAAATCCTAGCCAAGGGCTAAGACAGATAGCCTCTGCTAATAGGAATGAAGCCAGATATGATTTTTGGAAATCTCACAGGGCTGGAGAGAAAAATATGGAGTTTAGGGATGCCAAACAGCCAGGAATGCGAAGGAGTCAAAACCCTGGTGAGAATGGAAGTACAGAGAATTGACCAGACATGGCCAATTTCCCCTTGAGGCATATACTGAATATTTGAAGTGCAAAGGTCAGGAAAATAAGAAGGTAGACAGAAAGGTAATCAAGGGCAGATCAAAGTTTTCCACAGTCTCACAGTGATCCATCCAAAAACCAAACCAAACTCTTTGCTGTTGAGTCAATTCCTACTCACAGCGACCCTATAGGAGAGAGTAGAACTGCCCCAAAGGGTTTCCAAGGCTATAATCTTTGCAGAAGCAAACTGCCTCATCTTTCTCCCACAGAGTAGCTGGTGGGTTCGAATTACTGACCCTTTCGTTACCAGTCGAGCGCTTAACCACTGTGCCACCAGAGCTCCTCTCATAGTGATAAAAAGAGAAAAAAATTTTTTATCACCCTAGGATTTCGATTGGGACCTTTAGAGGGCTACACCTAAAGGCAAGGGTTAACCAAAGGCAGATGTATAAAAGACTGCATTCCATCATCAAATCAGATCAAAGCCTGATTGAATCAAGCGGCTCTACCTCCAATCTCTCTGTCTTCCAGAGAAGGAGGTAAACTCTAACTAGATAAGCCCTTGGGTGGTGCAAATGGTTAAGGGGCTCTACTACTAGCCAAAAGGTTGGTGGTTCTGAAGCCACCCAGAGGCATCTTGGAAGACAGGGCTGGCAGTCTGTGTCTGAAAGGTCACAGCCTTGAAAACCCTGTGGAGCAGTTCTACACATTTCTGTTGTACATAGGATCGCTATGAGTCAACGGCACCTAACAACGAGAACAACAAAAGATGATAATAATTTCTTCCATGGATTTTAAAGTTGGTTTCATTAATATATTCAAGGAAATAGGTGACAAGATCGAGAATTTCAGAAAACCGGAATCTGTTGAATAGAATAAAAAAGAAATTTTAAATTAAAAAAACAAAAAAAACAGTAACTCTCAAAGAGTTGCCGTCAAGTTGACTCCGACTCATAACGACACTATAGGGCAGAGTAGAACTGCCCCATAGGGTTTCCAAGGCTGCAAATCTTTACGGAAGCAGAATGCAACATCGTTCTCCACAGGAGTGGCTGGTGAGTTTGAACTGCCAATGTTTTGGTTACCAGCCAACTGCTTAATCACTGCGCTACTAGGGTTCCTAAAGACCAATAACCCCAGTCTACTCATGAGAAGAATAGCAGGCAAACCCCAATTAAGGGATACTGTACAGATACCTGCCTAGGTCTATTCAAATACGTCAAGACCATCAAAAACAAGGAAAGTTAGAGAAACTGTCACAGCCAAGAGAAGCCTAAGGAAACACCGTGACTAAATGTGACGTGGCGTCATGGATTGGATCCTGGAACAGAAATCAAACACTAGGTAAAAACCAGGAATCTCAATAAAATATGGGCTTTAGTTAATAATAATGTATCGATACTGTTTCATGAATTGTAACAAATGTACCCTACTAATTTCAGATACTAATAATAAGGGAACACATGTGCGTGGTATAAGAGAACTCACTGCACTATCTTCACAATTTTTCACCAAATTTCAAACCCTTACAAAAGAAAAAGTTAATTAAAGTCATATTTTTAACGTATCAACATCTCAAAATGCCCCAAATTCTAAAATAAGTTCCAACTAGCAATTAAAATCTAAGTACAATATGGCTTTAATATATGGATTTCAGTGTAATGATCACTAAGAATTCCTAATTACAAAAAATTCTTACTTATGACAATTCCTTATTGAAGAATAAGATGCTTCAATCAATCAATCAATCAATCAAATGTTCTGATGGAATTTAGATTTCAGGAGAAGAAAGCGTCAAGGTGGGAGATGACCAGAGAGATACCAGGTGAAAGGACATAATTTATTGAACTTAAGAGCAAGTGGTGTTTATCTGTTCAGTACAACATGTGCCTACTATGAATGGGTTGCTAAATCTAGAGATCCACAGTGAACAGGTATTGTCTTTGCACTTGAAGATCTAATAGTTTCTCTCCTAAATAACTCATATATGTCACCTCTGCCTCTATAGTGATGTCTGATAGCCTATTTTAGTCTTTTTTTTTCTTGGCTGCATGCAATTCTTTTTGTTCACAGATTGGGTAAATTTACCAGGTCTGTAGTAAAATTTGTCAAACACTGTAGGACTCCCATCACTATTCCTTGGGGGAATAAAGACAGATGCTTATTTCAATATTTTGGGACAAACTGACCAAAGAAATCTATGACAGAATTGAGAAAAAATATTATAAATTCATTATGTATTATCAAAGAAAAACCAGTAAGTGATAATTAAGAGGAAGAAACTATGTAACACAACTGGGAAAATATAAATAATTTGTAAGATTCCTAGATTTACCGGAGAGGAATTATATTTCTTGCAATCCCAAGAATGATGATTTCAGTTAGGTTTCGTTTTTTTGTTTTTTTGTTTTTTAAATATTAACAAGAAGAGTGAACAAATAGATCTGGAGGACTTGGGACACTTAAAAAAAAAGACAACAACAACAAACAAACTCATTGCCGTTAAGTTGATTCTGTCTCATAGCAACCCTATAGGACAGAGTAGAACTACCCCACAGGATTCCCAAGGAGAGGCTGGTGGATTCAAACTGCTGACTTTTGTTTAATAGTCATAGCTCTTAACCACTGCACTACCAGGGCTCCAGGGACATTTAGATGACAGAACTAATACAACATCAACTTTACTCTGCCCATATCTCCTTTATCTTGGATCTTCCTTTCTTCAGGTTCCCAATAGACTCATGCCAACTCTTAATTGCTAAATGACTTGGTGCTAAATGTGCTAAATGATTGGCTATGGCTTATTTTGGGGTTTCTGAAGATGAAAAAGCTTTAAGCCAAATAAATTGATCTTTAACATTATCGTTTAAGGAACCACAGTTAGCATTAAGTTAATCTTTGAAGGCAGGGAAGTTATAGGTTCACATCCATTACACCACATGGCTAACCATCTACTTGCTTATTCGGTGTTCAGTACTGCTTATCCTGCTTCTCAGGTTTCAAATACTATTACTAGGGACAGAGGATGCAGAGAAAGTGTTAAAAGCAGTGACAGTACAGCTCCTAAAAAGCAGCAGTATCATATTAGATTCTAAGAACTAACACTGCTTTGGGAATCACTACAAAATAATGAGTAGTTTTTTTGGATTTCTATAGGGAGAGTTATAGTTCTAAAACTTATTGAACTAACTGTGGAAGAGTAAGCTCTATACATTTCTTTCTTTTTCTGCACTGATTTTGGCCCATTTTGATTTTTTTTTTTTGATTATTTTCATTTTCTCTTTCCTCAGTGTTATTATAAGTCTTTAATAATACCCTTGGTTTAAATAGTTTATGAGGTGCTAAATATTCTTTATAACTCACTGATAAATCAAAATGCATTCTTCTTGTCTCAAAAACAAATAGATTGGAATCACAGATGCTAAGATATCAATTGAAGATGTAATTTCAGGTACTTAGTAGGCATATGGATCTCTGGTGGCACAGAATAAAAGAACATAATCAATTTAAAAAGTAAAGTCCATTTAAGTTCCCCCAAAATACAATTTTCTGGAATTCCCATTCTTCACAATGTTATCCATAATTTGTTATGTTCCACCCAGTCAAATGTCTTTACATAGTCAATAAAACACAGGTAAATATTTTTCTGTTATTCTCAGCTTTCAGACAAGATCCATTTGATATCAGCAATGATATTCCTGGTTCCATGTCTTCTTCTGAATCTGTCTTGAATTTCTGGCAGTTCCCAGTTGATATCCTGCTGTAGCTGCTCTTGAATGATCTTCAGCAAAATTTTACTTGCATGTGAGATTAATGATATTGTTCGATAATTTCCACATTCTGTTGGATCACCTTTCTTGGGAACAGGCATAAATATAGATTTCTTCCAGTCAGTTGAACAGGTAGCTGTCTTCCAAATTTCTTGGCATAGATGAGTGAACCCTTCCAGTGCTGCATCCGTTTCTTGAAACATCTCAATTGGTATTCCTTCAGTTCTTGAAGCCTTATTTTTCACCTATGCCTTCAGTGCATCTTGGACTTCTTTCTTCAGTACCATCAGTTCCTGATCACCTGCTACCTTCTGAAATGGTTGAACATCTACCAATTCTTTTCAGTGTAGTTACTCTGTGTATTCCTTCCATCTTCTTTTGATGCTTCCTGTGTCGTTTAATATTTTCCATGTAGAATCCTTCACTATTGCAGCTTAGGCTTGACTTTTTCTTCAGTTATTTCAGCCTGAGAAATGTTGAGGCTGTTCTTCCCTTTGGTTTTCTATCTCCAGGTCTTTGCACATGTCATTATAATACTTTACTTTCTCTTCGCGAGCTGCCCTTCGAAATCTTCTGTTTAGCTCTTTTACTTCATCATTTCTTACTTTTGCTTTAGCTACTTGACATTCAAGAGCTAGTTTCAGAGTCTCTTCGGACATCCATTTTTGTCTTTTCTTTCTTTTCTGTCTTTTTAATGAATGACCTCTTACTTTCTTCATGCATGATGTCCTTGATGACATTCCACAACTCGTCTGGTCTTCAGTCATTTGTGTTCAATGCATCAGATCTATTCTTGACTTGGTCTCTAAATTTAGGTGGTATATACTCAAGGTCATACTTTGGCTCTCATGGACTTGTTCTAATTTTCTTCAGCTTCAACTTGAACTTGCGTATGAGCAATTATGGTCTGTTTCACAGTCAGCCCCTAGCCTTGCTCCAACTGAAGATATTGAGCTTCTCCATTGTCTCTTTCCACAGATGTAGTTGATATGATTCCTGTGTAGTCCATCTGGAAAGGTCCATATGTATAGTTGCCATTTATGTTGGTGAGAAAAGGTATTTGCCATGAAGAAGTCTTTGGTCTTGCAAAATTCTATCATGAGACCTCCAGCATCATTTCTGTTTCCAAGACCATATTTTCCAACTATCAATCCTTCTTCTTTGTTTCCAACTTTTGCATTCCAATCACCAGTAATTATTAATGCATCCTGATTTCATGTTTGATCAATTTCAGATTGAAGAAGTTGATAAAAAATCTTCAATTTCTTCAACTTTGGCATTAGTAGTTGGTGTGTACATTTGAATAATAGTCGCATTAACTGGTCTTCCTTATAGGTGTATGGAAATTATCCTAACATTAACAGTGGTGTAATTCAGGATAGATCTTGAAATGTTCCTTTTTTGATGAATGCAATGCCATTTCTCTTCAAGTTGTCATTCCTGGCACAGTAGACCATATGATTGTCTAATTCAAAATGGCTAATACCAGTCCATTTCAGCTCACTAATGCCTAGGATATCAATAAAATACCAAAAAGATGTTTACATGTGTTTTATTGACCATATGAAGGCATTTGACTGTGTGGATCATAACAAATTATGCATAACATTGCAAAGAATAGGAATTCCACAACACTTAATCATGCTCATGAGGAATCCGTACATAGATCAAGAGGCAGTTATTTGAACAGAACAAGGGGATACTGTGTGATTTAAAGACACAAAAGGTGCGCGTCAGGGTTGTATCGTCTCACCATACCTCTTCAATCTGTATGCTTAGCAAATAATCTGAGAAGCTGGACTATATGAAGAATGCAGCATCAGGATTGGAGGAAGACTCATTAACAACCTGCGTTATGCAGATGACACAACCTTGCTTGCTGAAAGTGAAGAGGACTTGAAGCAC
>NW_004443938.1:31702905-31755811 GCF_000243295.1 Trichechus manatus latirostris
AACGGAGAAAAGATTGAAGTTGTCAAGGATTTCATTTTACTTGGATCCACAATCAACACCCATGGAAGCAGCAGTCAAGAAATCAAAAGACTCATTGAATTGGGCAAATGTGCTGCAAAAGACCTCTTTAAAGTGTTGAAAAGCAAAAAGTCACCTTGAAGACTAAGGTGTGCCTGTCCCAAGCCATGGTGTTTTCAATCGCCTCCTATGCATGTGAAAGCTGGATGGTGAATAAAGAAGACCGAAGAAGAATTGACGGCTTTGAATTGTGGTGTTGGTGAGGAATATTGAATATACTATGGACCGCCAAAAGAATGAACAAATCTGTCTTGGAAGAAGTACAACCATAGTGCTCCTTGAAAGCAAGAATGAGGAGACTTCATCTCACATACTTTGGACATGTTATCAGGAGGGATCAGTCCATGGAGAAGGACATCATGCTTGGTAAAGTGGAGGGCCAGCAAAAAAGAAGAAGACCTTCAACTAGATAAATTGACACGGTGGCTGCAGCAGTGGGCTCAAGCATAACAACGATTGTGAAGATGGCACGGGACCAGGCAGTGTTTTGTTCTGTGGTACATAGTGTCGCTATGAGTCAGAACCAACTCGACGACACCTAACAACAACAACAAAATACAGTAGTAAATGCAACTCAGAACTGTTACCACTGTAACTTTTTATCACCTGGCATCACCTTACTTGTGAAATCTCAAATCCAAGGCAACTTTGTACTGAAAGTTTCGCCATATTTCCTAGTACCCTCACTCTTTGTTAAAATCTGTCCAAGCCATATGTAATAATTTATTTGAGTTCATAGACAATTGGAAAATTTGTTGGATAATATGTGTTAAGATAAGAATATGGGCACTATAGGCTAGTTCCCTAGGCCTTAATGTCAGAAAAATGTGTATGTGTGCCTATGTTTCATTTCAGATTTACAAGTTACCAATTCAATAGAGTGGGTTGGGTGAAACATTCTAGAACAATGTCTAAATTAAATTTTTATATGCAAATAAGGAGCCCTGGTGGCACAATGGTTAATCGCTCTGCTGCTAACCAAAAGGTCAGCTAGCAGTTCAAACCCACCAGCCGCTTCGAGGGAAAAAAGATCTGGCAATCTGTCCCATAAAGATTACAGCCTAGGAAACACTATGGGGCAGTTCTACTCTGTCATGTAGAGTCTCTATGAGTTGGAACTGACTTGATGGCATACAACAATAATGCTATGCAAATAAAGCATGGATCATAATTCCTTGGGGGTATAAATTAAAATTTTTCCTAACTATCCTTAGGTAGCATGGCTGAGGTAAATGAAAGAAAAGATACATATGAATTAAAATATGACAGTTAATTTTAATATGGTTCGGATTTTACCAGACAACTTGTAATCTTTGCCTAAACCACTGCTATAAATATTCAATGTGAACTATGCACTGAAGACAATAGTTAGGTTAAAAACAATCAACTAACCAAATAAAAGTAAAAATATACAAACAAACAGAAACACAACTAGAAGGTTGATCTAGAGAAAAGAGAAGTTTTGAAGAAAGGGTGATTTTACAGGTTGGGTTATCTGGGAAGCTGCCTCTGAGAGATTTACATGGAGGAAATGTGTATGCAGGAAGTTAATTGGGGAGTATTCTCACCGTCTCTATCTGTCTAGAAGTGAAAGAAGCAGAGTTGGGAAGAGAGAGAAGAAGTTGGTCCAGGATACAGAACTCTGAATATCGCAGAGTCCTGCAGCTAAAATGGCCCTGCAGAACTGGGTGGAATTGAGGCAAGCATTCTGTGCATTGAATATCAAGCATATTGATTAGTCATTGGAGATAGGCTGCACCAGGAAGATGACATGACTTTGAGTGAAGTGGCTTCCTTCAGCTGAGCTCTATCTTCAAGGTGAGGGTTCAGATATAAGGTGTTCTCTGACAATACTCCCAGCAGCTGTGAAAATGAGTGTTCCAGTAATGCAGCTGGGGTGGGGGGTATAGACTCTTGCTCTCAGCCCCCTCTGACACTATAACATTAATGAGATAAAAACACAAACATATGGCTGTAAGGGTATATCATTTGTATGGCAGGGACAATGAAGAAACAAAACACAATACCTATTTTCAACTGAGAATAAACATGTCCCAAGCATTTTTGATGTTATAAATAGTGTATGCCACACAGCACTCAGTTGAAATGACTGAGAAAAAAATAAATGGAATTCATCTGTCTTGAGAAAAAGATTTAACTGAAGAACCTTGAAGTTCTTTCTGATCCTGTTTCTCCGATTCACATGATTTAAGCAGTCCTTTAATTTTAATTTTCTGGTGTGTGCTTTTCCAGACCATGCTTTTCTTAATCTATTCTGTGTGTCCTAGTAGGCATAAGAGAGGAAAAATGAGGACCTATGACAATATAAAATACAAGTACACATTTTAGCTAAAAATATTCAAGACTTCTAATAATCTAAAACAAATAGTACAGAACTGAACAGGGGATCATTTAAAGGTCACTTTCCAGTATCATATGCTGTTAGACCAGCAAAGTAAATATAATGTTCTTGCACTTATTAAGCAAGAACAGTTTAAACATGAGGCATGGACCAATTAGATCAGCCTGTAGTACATTGTCATTAAAAACAGTAATTATCTTTACTGCTGAGCGAATTAGTAAATTGCTCCTGACCCACTTGCCCATCAATTCATAAGACAGGCCAGATTGCTACTGTTTTCCTAAGGATTATATCCAGTATGTTGGCTCTGTGTAAAAAGCCCAAACTCCGAATGAAATTATCCAAATAATTTATGAGACTCAGCCTTTATAGAGTCATGTCTTTGAGTGGAGAATTTCAAAACCTGAAAAATATCTGACATTGCTCTATTTATTTTACTATAATATCAAAAATTATTTGTCAGCATTATCCTCTAAAGATTATCAAACTCCTGATGCAAGAAAAAAAGAGAGAGATTTTAAACATATGCTATTCATTCTCAACTGAAAACTAGTGTACTTTCATCAGGACATTCATTCCAAAGAAATATATTTATGCTCTTTAATGCATGGTTTAGCAGGGACAATTAGTGCATCTACTTTTCACAGTTTACCAATAACACACTCCTTGACACATTTGTAATTGAAAAAATGACCTCATAGCAGTACTTGTTGATACAATTTTATGATGTATGATTTCACTTAAAATCAAGTGATGGCACAAAATTACAACAAATGCTTTAATACCGTGAACATATGATGCTGGAAACTATACCACCAGCATTTCAAATATCAGCAGGGTCACACATGGTGGACGGGTTTTTCAGCAGAGCTTCCAGACTAAGAAAGACTAGGAAAAAAGGCCTGGCAATCTACTTCTTTGAAAATTAGCCAATGAAAACCTTATGGATCACAACAGAACTTTGTCCAACTCCCTTGATTTGGACATGTTCTCAGAAGGGGTCAGTCACTGGAGGAGGACATTATGTTTGGTGAAATAGAAGATCAATGAGAGCTAAGGATACCCTCAGTGAGATGGATTAGCAGAACAGCTTCAAAGATGAACTCAGATATGCCAGTGATCATAAGGAGGATGCAGGACCAGGCAATGTTTCATTCTGTTGTACATAAGGTCACCATGAGTGGGAGAGGACTTGAAAGCATCTATCTATCATCCATCTTTCTCTCTATATATCTATCTATGTCTATCTCTCTGTGGAGAACCTGGTGGCGTAGTGGTTAAGTGTTACAGCTGCTAACCAAAAGGTGGCAGTTTGAATCCACCCAGCCATTCCTTGGAAACTCTATGGGGTAGTTCTGTTCTGTCCTATAGGGTTGCTATGAGTCAGAATCGACTCGACAGCAATGGGTTTGTTTTTTAATCTATCTACCTAGAAACTATAATATATGAGTAAATATCCATGAAAACAAATTTTATATAAATAGCATTTTAGAAATGATTTGAGACCAGGTTCAGTCCAGGTCCCAAGAGACAAAATACCTGGTTAGGCTGGTTAGATCTCAGGTTAGGCCTTCTACAGAACCAAAAGAAGAAAGGTTATCTCCCAAGAAGCCAGAACACAGCCATCTCAGGATCATGTCATGTGGTGCAAGAAGACTTCCAGGAAAAGGGAACCACAGTAGGCAGGTGTTGCAGGTTGATTACTTCCATTAAAACATCAGCAGATTTTTTTATGTAGTTAGTCAAGGAAGAGGGGACTTTGTTAGATGAAGTCCTTCTGAAGACTCCTAAACTATGTGCATAAACGTGTACACGTGTGCATAAACAGACAGACTGTACTCTAAATCCCAAGCAATCATGAGATTGTTAGGATGAGGATTCTCCTATCCAATCCAATTTAGTGACACACATAGTGTTGGAAACCCTGGTGGCATAGTGGTTAAGAGCTATGGCTGCTAACCAAAAGGTCAGCAATTTGAATCCCTCTGGTGCTCCTTAGAAATCCTGTAGGGTCTTTGGAATAGACTTGATGGCAATGGGTTTGTTTGTTTGTTTGTTGTTGTTTTTTGATAGAGTGTTGGCAATTGAAAGCCATTATTATTATTTATAGAAGGTAATCAGTAACAACAGGAACAGATTAGTTTTAGAAATCAAACAGTAAAAAGCAGGCACAGATTTGAGGAAAACCTGCCTCCTCCACCCCCAGGAGTACCCCACTTAGCATCATAGGAGAGGAACCCATTTATGTCTAAAAGGGGATCAGCTCACTCTCTCCAAATGACTCAAATCCATTTCTGTGTCAGTGTTCAGGCACAACATTGATTCGGTGTCAGCAGGTGTCCTCTCTCTCTCTCTCAGCAGGTGCATTGGCAGCTCAGGTCAGGTACTGCTTGGCGTGCTTGTTCTCTTATTCTGTCTCTCTCCATAGTTTTTCTTGGCTGGCTCTGACCCCCTGTGTGTACTGGTCCAGCTCTTAACCAGCAGCTTGGGGACAACCCTGGATCAGTGAAAGGGTTAGTCCTGCATTATGACAGCTCTTGAGGCAAAATTGTTTTACTGGCAACCACCATAAAATGTATGTCCAAGCCTCTGTGGGCAATCTCTCAGCCCTTAGGACTGGCCTCCTCTCAACCTTAGAGTACCAGCTGTTTGCACAGCTGCAGCATTTGCCACTGCCAAAGGCAGGCTAGCTTAGCCACCAATATAAATACTACTGCCTGTTCTGCTCAGGTGTCCACCTACACGTGCCCAGGCTATGGCTTCTTCCCCTTTACTCAGCTTCCTGCACCATTGGCTATCTCCTGCCCTGAGGTGCCCAGCTCCACTGCTGACCTCACACACCACCACTGTCTGCTGGTCTCATGGTTCCTGCCATTGGGCTGTGCTGTACTTGCTGCCATTTCTCTTGGTCTTCAGTGTTATCAGCTCAGTGTTATAGACCTTAACTCATGTTGCAGTTCCTTTATTTGGATCTAGGAGATACTCAGCCCAGGGACCCTAGGTCCAAAGGACATGCTCCTCTACAGGCTTTTGTTGATCAAGAATTTCTAAAAAAACCTCTGTAAGACTGGCTACTTAGGTGGAAGAACTCTTTGTCAATTTCAAGGAGTAGCTTTCCTAGCAGGACTGTAAACCAACCACTCCTTTAGGCAGATCATAAACTCAACAATCCTATTGGATGGCTTGTAGGCCACTTAGGTGGGTACCAAACCAACCAATCATTTCAAGTTGCTTAAGTGGATAGATAACAACCAACCAATCTTTGGCAGATTGTAGCCAACTAATTATTTTGGAAGAATTGAAAACTCAGAGCCAGAAATGCCACACAAAAGGAACACATTGTCCCGTAACTCCTAAGTACCAATAACCTAAGAGATACAGAAAACCAAGTTCCCATTTTAAATGGGAAATCTTTCTTGAACAAAAATAAATTCCCATCATGACTTCAGATTCTTTCAGGTTCACTTCATATTCATTTACATGTTTTGTTTTGTTTTTTTCTTTTGGTCTAAATGGAATTTCATTATGGATACCTCCATGGTTGAAGGAAAAGATAATAGGATTAACAGTCTAAAGTAGTGTGGATCAGTTTAGTAATATTTATTTTCAATATAAGAAGGAATGTGAGATTTTATAGGATGCTTGTGCAGCGGAAAGCATTCCTGGCATGGGAATGGATGTGTAAAGGCTCTGAAAGTAGAAAATCTTTTAAAGTATTTGAAGACAGAAAAAGACCAGTGCGGCTGGAGTTGGATATTTGAGGGAAAGATGTAGTTAGAGGTTGTTATGGGCTGCATTGTGTTCCTCAGAAAAAATATGTTGAAGTTCTAGCCCCCTGCCCCCATATCTGTGAATGTGACCTTATTTGGAAATAGGCTTATTGCTCACATGAGGTCATACTGGACTAGGGTGGGCCCTAATCCAATGATTGGTGTGCTTATAAAAAAAAAAAAAAAAGAAAGAAAGAAGAGACATAGGCACAGAGTGAAGACAGCTATGTAAAGATAGTGGGAGTGGGGTGAGCAGAGATTCGAATGATGTGTCTACCAGTCAAGGAACACCAATGATTGCCAGGAACCATCAGAAGTTAAAAAGAGACAAGAAAATGTCTTCCCTTAAAGCCTCTAGAGAGAGCATGGCCCTGCTGGCACCTTGATTTTGGACTTCTAGCCTCCGTAAACATGGGACAATAAATTTCTATTGTTTTAAGCCACTCAATTTTTTTTCCTCTGGCCCTCTAATTTACCAAGCATTATGTCCTTCTCCAGGGACGGGTCACTCCTGATAACATGTCCAAAATGAATGAGTCAAAGTCTCCCCATCCTTGTTTCCAGTGAACACTCTGGCTATACTTCTTCCAAGACAGACTTGTTTGTTGCTCTGGCAGTCCATGGTATATTTAATATTTTCCTCCAACACTATAATTCAAATGTGTAAATTCTTCTTAGGTCTTCCTTACTCATTGTTCAGCTTTCACATGCATATGAGGAAATTGAAAATACCGTACCCTTGGCCAGGCCCACCTTAGTCTTCAAAGTGACATCTTTGCTTTTCAACACCTTAAAGAGGTCTTTTGCAGCACATTTGCACAATGCAATGCCTTGTTTGATTTCTTGACAGCTGCTTCCATGGGTGTTGATTGTGGATCCAAGTAAAATGAAATCCTTGAGAATTTCAGTATTTTTCTCTCTTTATTAAGATGATGCTTATTGGTAAAGTTGTGAGGATTTTTGTTTTTTTTATGTTGAAACATAATCCATACTGAAGGCTATAGTCTTTGATATTCATCAGTAAGAGCTTTTAAATCCTCCTCTCTTTCAGCAAGCAAGATTGTGTCATCTGCATATTGCAGGTTGTTAAATAGTCCTCCTCCAATCTTGATGCCATCTTCTTCATATAGTCCAGTTTCTCTGGTTATTTGCTCAGCATACAGATTGCATAAGTATGGTGAAAGAATACAACCCTGACACACACTTTTCCTGATCTTAAACCTTGCAGTATCACCTTGTTCTATTTGAACTACTGCCTCTTGGTCTATATAAAGTTCTTCATGAGCACAATTAATTGTACTGGAATTCCCATTTTTCACAAAGTTATCCATAATTTGTTATGATCCACATGGTCGAATGCCTTTGCATAGTCAATAAAGCACAAGTAAACATCTTTGTGGTATTCTCTGCTTTCAGCCATGATCCACCTGATATCAGCAATGATATACCTCATTGTACATCCTCTTCTGAATCTGGCTTGAATTTCTGGCAGTTTCCTGTTGATGTACTGCTGTAACCCTTTTTGAATAATCTTCAGCAAAATTTTACTTGCATGTGATATTGATACTTTTTGATAATTTCCACATTCTGTTGGATCACTTTTCTTTGGAATGTGCACAGATATGGATTTCTTCAAGTTCGTTGGCCAGGTAGCTGTCTTCCAAATTTTTTAACATAGACTAGTGAGCACCTCCAGCACTGCATCCGTTTGTTGAAACATCTCAGTTGTGTTTCTCCAATTCCTGGAGCCTTGTTTTTTGCCAATGCCTTCAGTGCAGCTTGGATTTCTTTCTACAGTACAATTGGTTCTTGATCATATGCTACCTCCTGAAATGTTTGAACATAGACCAATTCTTTTTGGTACAGGGATTTTGTGTATTTCTTCCATCTTCATTCGATCTTTCCTGCGTTGTTTAATATTTTCCCCCACAGAACCCTTCAATATTGCAACTTGAGGCTTGAATTTTTTCTTCAGGTCTCTCAGCTTCAGAAATACAGAGCGTGTTCTTCCTTTTTGGTTTTCTTTCTCCAGGTCTTTACACATGTCATTATAATACTTTACTTTGTCTCCTCAAGCCGCCCTTTGAAATCTTCTGTTCAACTCTTTCACTTCATCAATTCTTCCTTTCTCTTTAGCTACCTGACGTTCAAGAGCAAGTTTCAGAGCCTCTTCTGACATCCATTTTGGTCTTTTCTTTCTTTCTTGTCTTTTTAATGACCTCTTGCTTTCTTCACATATGATGTCCTTGATGTCATTCCACTACTTATCCGGTCTTCGGTCATTAGTGTTCAACCTGTCAAATCTGTTCTTGAGATGGTCTCTAAATTCAAGGGATATACACAAGGCCGTACTTTGGCTCTCATCAAGTTGTTCTAATTTGCTTCAGTTTCAAAGTGAACTTGCGTACGAGCAATTGATGGTCTCTTCGGCAGTCGGCCCCTGGCCTTGTCGTGACTGCTGTTATTGAACTTTTCAGTGTTTCTTTCCACAGATGTAGTTGATTTGATTCCTCTGTTTTCCATGTGGTGAGGTCCATGTTCTTGAAAAAAGTTACGTGCAATGAATCTGTCACTGGTCTTGCAAAATTCTATAGTAAAGATTAGGAAAGAAAATATTGAGATAGCTGTGATTAAATACAACACTGAAGTGATTTCTGAATACTGTATCCCAATATCTCATATGAGTTGGAATCAACTCTCCTGCAACAGGTTTGGGTTTTTTGTTTGTTTGTTTATATCCTATTATTCTTATCATTATAGAATATTAGAATATAGTACCTAGAAATCACTTCAGTGTTGTATTTAATCACAACTATCTCAATACTTTCTTTCCTAATCTTTACTATAATCTGCTTCTCTCAAAAAAAAAAGAACTGAGGAAGAAGTAAGTTATATTTCATACATGTAGATTAAAAATTTGAAATGTTGAAATTATTAGGGAGTAGCACATATTATTTTCATTATGTAAAAAAAATCATGTGTAGACAATGTAGAAGAAAATAAGTTCTGCTATAATAAAGTAGAAGCAAAACATAAAGAAAGAATACAGTGTTTGCAAATATGTAAAGAATGATGTTACTCTCTTAAATATATAGCAGTGCTGTTTCTATTATAAGTTTTTAAATCTTAGAGAAAAGTCTTTCTTAGAAAGAGCAAAGCTTTCTCAGAATGTGTGTGTGTGTGTGTCTGTGTCTGTGTAGGTGTGTTTTAATGTCTATTATTGGCAGAACTAAAAGTTAGTAATCTTTTTTAGTTGCACTTATTTTAAAATTTCATTTGTCTATAGACTAAAGGTCTTAAAAACTGTATTAGAGAACAATTAATTCTCACTTTTCTTCATTTTATGAGGTAAAATTTACATACAATGAAATGGACAGAGCCTAAGTACTAAATCCAATGAAGGTTGATAAGCATATAGACTTATGTTACCCATACCCAAATCATGTTATTGAACATGTACATCACACCAGAAATGTCCTGTACTCCTTCCCTTACCATCACTTTCAACCAAGCATTGTCAACCATTATTATTACTTTTTTTTATGATAGGTTAGTTCTGTTATCAAAACTTCATGTAAATAGTATCATATCATATGTTCACTTTTGATTTGGGTTTCTGTTGTTAAAATGTTTTTATTTATTAATTTTTTAATTTTATTGTGCTTTAGGTGAAATTTACAGCTCAAGTTAGTTTCTCATTCAAAAATTTATACACAATGTTTTGTGACATTGGTTGCAATCCTCTCAATGTGACAGCATGCTGCCCCTTTACACCCCAGGTTTCCTGTGTCTGTTCCTCTAGTTCCTGTCCTTTTCTGCCTTCTCATCTTGCTTGTGGACAGGAGTTGACCATTTCGTCTTGTGAATTTGTTTGAACTAAGAAGCATATTCTTCACGTGTATAATTTTTTTTTTTTTTTCCTGTAGGCCTGTCTAATCTTTGTCTGAAAAGTGGGCTTTGGGAATGGTTTCAGTTCCGGGTTTGCAAAGTGTCCTGGGGCCATAGTCTTGGGGGTTCCTCCAGTTTCTGTCAGACCAGTAAGTCTAGTCTTTTTTCCTGAATTTGAATTCTGTTCTATATTTTTCTCCTATTCTGTCCAGGACTCTCTGTTGTAATCTCTGTCAGAGTGGTCGTTGGCGGTAGCCAGGCACCATATAGTTCTTCTGGTCTCAGGCTGGTGGACTCTTTGCTTCATGTGGTCCATTAGTCCTTTAGATGGATATTTTCCTTGTGTCTTTGGTTTTCTTCATTCTCCTTTCCTCCAGATAAGATGGGACTAATAGACGGATCTCAGATGCCCACTGGCAAGCTTTTAAGACCCCAGACGTTACTCATCAAAGTGGGATCTAGAACATTTTCTTTATGAGCTATTTTATGCAAATTGACCTCGATGTCCCCCGAGACTATGATTCCCAGGCCCCAGCCCCAGCTACTCACCCTCAAGGAGTTTGGATATGTGTAGGAAACTTCTATGCTTTTGTTTCGATTCAGTTGTGCTGACTTCCCCTATATTGTGTGTCGTCCTTCCCTACACTAAAGTTGACACTTTTCTACTATCTAGTTAGTGATTTTCCCTCCTCTTCCCTCCCCACCCTTGTAACCATCAAAGAATGTTTTTTGCTGTGTGGAAACCTTCTACTGAGTTCCTATAATAGTAGTCTCATACAATATTTGTCCTTTTGTGACTGACTTATTTCACTCAGCATAATGCCCTCCAGAATCATCCATACTGTGAGATGTTTCCTGGATTCATCATTGTTCTTTTTCGCTGCATAGTATTCCACTGTGTATATGTACCTTAATTTGTTTATTGTTTCATCTGTTGAGGGGCATTTAGGTTATTTCCATCTTTTTGCTATTGTGAATAGTGTTACAAAGAACATGGGTGTGCATATGTCTATTCATGTGATGGCTATTTCTCTAGGGTATAGTCCTAGGAGTGAGATTGCTGGATCATATTGTATTTCTATTTCTAGCTTTTAAGTAGAAGCACCATATCATTTTACAAAATAGTTGTACCATTTTACATTCCTACCTGCAGTGCACAAGTGTTCCATAACTTCCCAAAACCTCTCCAACATTTGTTATTTTCTGTTTTTTTGATTTGTGTCTGCCATGTTGGGGAGAGTTAGTATCTCATGGTGGCTTTGATTTGCATTTCCCTAATGACTAATGATCAGGAGCATTTCCTTATGTGTTTGTTGGCCGCTTGAACATCTTCTTTGGTGAAGTGTCTGTTCATATCCTTTGTCCATTTTTTAATTGGATTATATGTCTTTTAGTTGTTGAGATATTGAAGTATTTTGTAGATTTAGAGATTACACCCTTCTGGAACATGTTGTAGCCAAAATTTTTCTCACAGTCTGTAGGTTCTCTTTTTACTCTTTGGTGAAGTCTTTTAATGAACACAGCTGTTTAAATTTTAGGAGCTCCCAGTTTTCTAGCTTCTCTTCTAGTGTTTGTGCATTTTTCGTTATAGTTTGTATACTATTTGTGCCACATATTAGGGCACTGACTCAATGAGAAGAAACAGTTGCAAACATCCATTAATAATCAGAATGTGTAATGTATGAAGTATGAATCTAGGAAAATTGGAAGTTGTAAAAAATGAAATGGAACTCATAAACATTGATATCCTAGGCATTAGTGAGCTGAAATGGACGAGTATTGGCCATTTTGAGTTGGACAATCATATGGTCTACTATGCCGGGAACTACAACTCGAAGAGGAATGGTGTTGCATTCATCATCAAAAACAACATTTCAAGATCTATCCTGAAGTACAACATTGTCAGTGATAGGATAATATCCATATGCCTACAAGGAAGACCAGTTAATATGACAATTATTCAAATTTAGGCTCCAACCACTAAGGCCAAAGATGAAGAAATTGAAGATTTTTACCTACTTCTGCAGTCTGAAATTGATCAAACATACAATCAGTATGCATTGATAATTACTGGAGATTGGAATGCAAAAGTTGGAAACAAAGAAGAAGGATCGGTAGTTAGAAAATATGGCCTTGGTGATAGAAACAATGCTGGAGTTTGCATGATAGAATTTTGCAAGACCAACGAATTCTTCCTGGCAAACACCTTTTCTCGCCAACATGAATGGCGACTATACACATGGACCTCGCCAGATAGAATGCACAGGAATCAAATTGACTTCATCTGTGGGAAGAGATGATGGAAAAGCTCAATATCATCAGTCAGAATGAGGCTAGGGGCTGACTGCTAACAGACCATCAACTGCTCATATGCAAGTTCAAGTTGAAACTGAAGAAAATTAGAACAATTTGACGAAAGACAAAGTATGGCCTTAAGTATATCCCACTTGAATTTAGAGACCATCTCAAGAAAAGATTTGACACATTGAACATTAATGACTGAAGACCGGACGAGTTGTGGAATGACATCAAGAACATCATACATGAAGAAAGCAAGAGGTCATTAAAAAGACAGGAAATAGAGGAAAGACCAAAATGGTTGTCAAAAAAGGCTCTGAAACTTGCTCTTGAACGTTGGCTAGCTAAAGCAAAAGGAAGAAATGATGAAGTAAAAGAGTTGAACAGAAGATTTCAAAGGGCGGCTTGAGAAGACAAAGTAAAGTATTATAATGACATGTGCAAAGACTTGGAGATGGAAAACCAAAAGAGGAGAACATATTCTGCATTTCTGAAGCTGAAAGAACTGAAGAAAAAATTCAAACCTCGAGTTGAAATATTGAAGGGTTCTATGGGGAAAATATTAAATGATGTGGGAAGCATCAAAAGAAGATGGAAACAATACACAGAGTCACCATACCGAAAAGAATTAGTCAATGTTCAACCATTTCAGGAGGTACAATATGAGCAGGAACCAATGGTACTGAAGGAAGAAGTCCAAGCTGCACTGAAGGCATTGGCGAAAAACAAGACTCCAGGAATTGACAGAATACCGGTCCAACAGATTGATGATACTGAGCTTTTCTGTCATCTCTTCCCACAGATGTAATCGATTTGATTCCTGTGTATTCTATCTGGCGAGGCCCGCGTGTATAGTCGTCAGTTATGTTGGTGAATATTTTATGTTTGCTGCAAACAGATGCAGCAAACGAATCAACAAATGGATGCAGCGCTGGAAGTACTCACTCATCTATGCCAAGCAATTTGGAAGACAGCTACCTGGCCAACCAACTGGAAGAGATCCATATTCATGCCTATTCCCAAGAAAGGTGATCCCACTGAATGCTGAAATTATCGAAAAATGTCATTAATATCAAACACGAGTAAAATCTTGTTGAAGAGCATTCAAAAGCGGCTGCATCAGTATATCAACAGGGAACTTCCAGAAATTTAAGCTGGATTCAGGAAAGGACATGGAACCAGGGATATCACTGCTGATGTCAGATGGATCCTAGCTGAAAGCAGAGAATACCAGAAAGATGTTTACCTGTGTTCTATTGACTATGCAAAGGCATTCAACTGTGTGGATCATAAAAAATTATGCATAACATTGCGAAGAATGGGAATTTCAGAACACTTAATTGTGCTCATGAGGAACTTGTACATAGATCATGAGGCAATTGTTTGCACAGAACAAGGGATACTGCACGGATTAAAGTCAGGAAAGGTGTGTGTCAGGGTTGTATCCTTGAACCATACCTATTCAATCTGTATGCTGAACAAACAATCCGAGAAGCTGGGCTATGTGAAGAAGAATGTGGCATCAGGATTGGAGGAAGACTCATTAACAAACTGCAGTATGCAGATGACATGACCTTGCTTGCTGAAAGTGAAGAGGACGTGAAGCACTTATTGATGAAGATCAAAGACCATAGTCTTTGGTATGGATTACACCTCAACATAAAGAAAACAAAAATCCTCACAACTGGACCAATAAGAAACGTAATGATAAATGGGGAAAAGATTGAAGTTGTCAAGGATTTCATTTTACCTGGATCCATAATCAACACCCATGGAAGAGGGAGTGAAGAAATCAAAAGATGCATTGCACGGGGCAAATCTGCTGCCAAAGACCTCTTTAAAGTGTTGAAAAGCAAAGATGTCACCTTGAATACTAAGATGCACCTGACCCAAATCACGGTGTTTTCAGTCACCTCCTGTGCCTGTGAAAGCTGGATGATAAATAAGAAGGACTAAAGAAGAATTTACACCTTTGAATTGTGGTGTTGGAGAAGACTGTTGAATATACCTTGGGCTGCCAAAAGAACGAACAAATCTGTCTTGGAAGAAGTACAACCAGAATGCTTCTTAGAGTCAAGGATGGCGAGAGTAAGTCTCACATACTTTGGACATATTATCAGGAGGGATCAGTACCTGGAGAAGGACATCATGCTTGGTAAAGGAGAGGACCAGGGGAAAAGAGGACGACCCTCAATGAGATGGATTGACACAGTGGCTGCAACAATTGGCTCAAACATAACAACAATTGCAAGGATGATGCAGGACTGGGCAGTGTTTCATTTTGCTGTACATAGGGTCGCTATGGGTCAGAACCGACTCAATGGCACCTAACAATAACAGAATTGTCCGTATTTTTAGTTCCTTTATCTTTATTGTTTATATTTCATATTTAGTTATTTAGTTTTTGTGTATGGTGTGAGGTATGACTCTTGTTTCATTTTTTTACAGATGGACATCCAGTTATGCCAGCACCATTTGTTAAGGAGACTGTCTTTCCCCATGTAATGAACTTTGGCCCATTGTCACATATCAACTACTCATAGATGGATGGATTTACGTCTGGGTTCTCAATTCTGTTCCACTTTTCTATGCGTCTGTTGTTGTACCAGTACCAGGCTGTTTTAACTACCATGGCTGTATAATCAGTTCTAAAATCAGGTAGTGTGAGGCCTCCCACTTTGTTCTTCTTCAGTAATGATTTATTTTTCTGGGGCCTCTTTTCTTTCCATGAAAAGTTGGTGATTTGTTTATGTTGGAATTTAGATTGGGATTGCATTGTATCTGTAGATCGCTTTGGGTAGAATTAACATTTTACCAATGTTGAGTCTCCCTATCCGTGAGCATGGTATGTTTTTTCCACTTATGTAGGTCTCTTTTGGTTTCTTGCAGTAGTGTTTTGTAGTTTTTTTTGTATAAGTCTTTGATGTCCTTCATCAGATTTATTCCTAAGTGCTTTGTCTTCTTGGGGGGGTATTGTAAATGATATCGATTTGGTGATTTCTTCTTCGAAGTTCTCTTTGTTGATGTAGAAGGGTCCATCTGATTTTTGTATTTTTATCTTGTGTACTTCTACTTTGCTGAAATCTTGTATTAGTTCTAGTAGCTTTCTTGTGGTTCCTTTGGGGTTTTCTCTGTATAAGATCGCATCATCTGTGAACAGGGATAGTTTTACCTTTTCCTTACCAATTTGGATGTCCTTTGTTTCATTTTCTTGCCTTATTGCTCTAGCTAGATCTTCCACCACAATGTTGAATAAGAATGGTGATAAATGACATCCTTATCTGGTTCCTGTTATTAAGGGGAATGCTTTCAGTTTCTCTCCACTTAGAATGATATTGCCTGTTGGTTTTGTATAAACGCCCTTTATTATGTTGAGGAATTATCCTTCTATTCCTTTTTGGCCAAGAGTCTTTATCAGGAATCGGTGTTGGACTTTGTCAAATGTCTTTTCAGCATCGATTGATAATATAATGGGATTCTTTTCTTTTGTTTTATTTATGTAGTGGATTATGTTGATTAATTTTCTAATGTTGCATCCCTGAATCTCTGGTATGAATCCCACTTGGTCATGATGTATTATTTTTTTGATGTGACGTTGAATTTTATTGGCTAGAATTTTGTTGAGAACTCCTGCATCTGTGTTCATGAGGGAAATTGTTGTTAGTTTTCTTTTTTTGTTGTGTCATTGCCTAACTTTGGTATCAGGGTTATGCTGGCTTCATGGAATGCATTTGGGAGTATTCCTTCCTTTTTTTTATGTTCTGAAATAGCTTGAGTAGTATTGGCGTTAACTCTTCTCTGAAAGTTTGGTAGAATTCTCCAGTGAAGCCGTCCAGTCCAGGGCTTTATTTATTTATTATTACCTCTTCAATCTCTTCTTTTATGATAAATCTGTTTAGTTTTTCTACCTCTGTTTGTGTTAGTTTAGGTCGGTAGTCTATTTCTAGAAATTTGTCCATTTCCTCTAGGTTTGCAAATTTGTTAGAACGCAGTTTTTCGTAGTATTCTGTTATGAGTCTTTTTATTTCAGTTGGGACTGTTGTGATATCACCCATCTCAATTATTATTTGGGTTATTTGCTTCCTCTCCTGTTTTTCTTTTGTCAGTTTGGCCAGTGGCTTGTCAATTCTGTTGATCTTTTCAAAGAACTAGCTTTTGGTCTTATTGATTTCTTCAATTGTTTTTGTATTCTCTTTTTCATTTATTTCTGCTCCAATCTTTATTATTTCCTTTCTTCTGGTGCCTGAGGGCTTATTTTGCTGCTTTCTATTTGTTTATGTTTAGGGTTAATGATTTGACTTTGGTCCTTTCTTCTTTTTTGATGTGTGCATTTATTGCTATGAATTAACATCTAAGCACTGCTTTTGCTGTGTCCCAAAGGTTTTGGTAAGACGTGTTTTCATTCTCACTTGATTCTACGAATTTTTTTATTCTATCCTTGATTTCTTCTATTACTCAGTAGTTTTTAAGCAAGGTGTTGTTCAGTTTCCATGTGTTTGATTTTTTCCCCTTGTTTCTGTTATTGATTTCTACTTTTATGGCATTATGATCGAAGAAGATGCTTTGTATTTATTTCGATGTTGTGGATTTTGCTATGGTTTGCTTTGTGGTCTAAAATTTGGTCTATTTTGGAGAATGTTCTGTGCATGTTGGAAAAGAATGTATACATTGCTGCTGTTGATTTGAGTGTCCTGTATATGTCTATGAGGTCGAGTTGGTTGATTGTCGCATTTAGAACTTCTGTATCTTTATTGAGTTTCTTTCTAAATATTCTGTCCTTTAGTAAGTGTGGTGTGTTGAAGTCTCTTACTATTAATGTAGACCTGTCTGTTTCTCTTTTCAATGCTGTCAGTGTTTGTTTTATGTATTTTGAAGTCCTGTCTTTGGGTGCAGACCCCTGGTGGCTCAGTGGTTGAGAGCTACGGCAAGCTAAAGCTGCTAACCAAAAGATGGACAGTTTGAATCCATCTGCCACTCCTTGGAAACCCTATGGGGCAGTTCTACTCTGCCCTATAGGGTCGCTATGAATGGAATCAACTCGACAGCAACCAAGTTTGATCGGTTTTTGGGTTTGATCACTGGGAGCATATATATTTAGTACGGTTATGTCCTACTGGTGTGTTGACCCTTTAATCATTATATAGTGTCCTTCCTTAACCTTTGTGGTGGATTTTTCTTTAAAATCTACTTTATTGAAGATTAATATTACCACTTCTCTTTTTGGTATTATGTTCTTGATACATTTTTTCTATCCTTTGAGTTTTAGTTTGTTCGTATCTTTGTGTCTAAGGTGTGTCTCTCTTGACAGTATATGAATGGATCTTTTTTTTTTTTAATCCATTCTGCCACTCTCTGTATCTTTATTGGTTGATGTAAGCCATTTATATTCTGTGTAATTATTGATAGGTATGAGTTTACTGCTGTCGTTTTTATTTATTAATTTATTTTTGATGTGTGTGTGTGTTGTTGATGGTTTCTTTGCTCGGCTTTATTTTCTGAGCTGTGTTCTGTTTTTATGTATTTTCTTTTCACCTCTTTCTTTATTACTGATTTTTTGTGCTGACTATGTTTTTCTTCTTTTTTGTTTTGATGTGTAGGTTTGTTCACTTCCTTTGTGGTTACCTTGAAATTTGCCTTTATTTTTCTAAGTTTAAACCAATCATTTATTTCTTGATATCACCTTGGCTTCCTCTTCATATGGCAGCTTTGTTACTACACCATTTATTCCTCTTTTTTGTTTTGATGTTGTCATTGTTTACATATTGACATCTCTGGTTCCCTATTTTCAGGCTTTTAGCTTTGTTTGTTTTTGTGAATTCCCTATCTGGGTTGGTATCTGGTTGATTTGTCCTTTGTCCTAGTCTTGGATAGTTATCTGATGTCATTGGTTCTCTAACTGGAGGACTCCCTTTATTATTTCTTGTAGTTTTGGTCTGTTTTTTACAAATTCCCATAATTTCTGTTTATCTGGAAATGACCTAATTTCATCATCATATCTGAGAGACAATTTTGTTGAATATATAGTTCTTGGCTCACCATTTTTTCCTTCAAGGCTTCATATATGTCATCCCATTGCCTTCTTGCCTGCATGGTTTCTGCTGAGTAATCAGAGCTTCACCTGATTGGTTCTTCTTTGTGGGTGACTTTTCGTTTATCCCTAGCCACTCTCTGAATTCTTTCTTTGTTGTTGGTTTTGGCAAGTTTGATTATGGTATATCTTGATGACTTTCTTTTGGGGTCTATCCCGTATGAGGTTTATTGAGCTTCTTGGATAGATATCTTCTTGTCTTTAATGATGTTAGGGAAGTTTTCTGGTATCAAATCTTCAATAATTCTCTCTGTGTTTTCTGTCTGCTCCCCTGCCTCCTTTTCTGCTGCTCCAATCACTGATAGGTTTTTTTCTCTTGATAGTATTCCACATAATTCTTATGATTTCATCATTCTTTTTTTTCTGATTTTTCCTCAAATTGGTGTCGAGGGATTTATCTTCAGTCTTATTAATTCTGACTTCCATTGTCTCAATTCTGCTCCTATGACCTTCTATTGAGTTGTCTAATTCTGAAAGTTTGTTGTTAATCTTTTGTATTTCTAGTTGCTGTTTTTGTATGGTTTTTTAGCAACCTGTTTATTCTGTTGTTTTGTTCTTCTATTACTTTGCCTGTGTGTTTCTTGGTTTGATCTGTATATTTTTGTTCTTTTCTTCCTACCTGTGTTATTGCACATACCAGTAGTTTATTCCTTTTTATTGCTGAGTAGGAATACACCATAACTTCATTATTCATTTTTATGTTGATGAACATTTGTTTTTATTTTGTTTTGTTGACTATTATAAATTAAATCGCTATTATTCTACTTGTGTAAGTCTTTTTGTGGATCTATATATGTGCGTGTATATATGTGTGTGTGTGTGTGTGTGTGTGTATTGCATTTCTCTTGGTTAAATACCTAAAAGTGCAATTGCTGGGTAATGGGGTAAGTGTACATTTAACTTTTTTAAAAATGACAAACTGTTTCCAAAATGATGACATAATTTTATATTATCATCAGTGATGTATGAGAGTTCAAGATGCTCTTCTTTGCCAACATTCTCTGTTGTCAATCAGTCTCTCTTTCTCTCTGTTTTTCATCTGTTTATCACTTTTCCCCCTCTCTCTTACTTTAGCTATTCTAGTGTGTTGGGATGGAGCCCTGAATGTGTAGTGGTTAAGTGCCCAGCTGCTAATGGAAAGGTCAGTGGTTTGAACTCACCAGTCCTTCCATGGGAAAAAAGATGTGGCAGTTTGCTTGCATAAAGATTACAGCGTTGGAAATCCTATGGGGCAGTTCTACTCCATCCTATAAGGTCAGTATGAGTCAGAATCAACTCAACAGCAACAAGTTTGAGGGTTTTCTGGTTTGTTTAGTGTATTTGAAATGGTGTCTAATTGGATTATTAATTTGCATTCCCTGATTTATAATGATGAATAACCAGCATCTTTCCATGTACTTAATGATGATTCATAGATTTTCTTTTGTGATGTATACAAGGTTTTGCCTACATTGTATTAGTTTGCTTTTCACTCATTCAATTTGTAGTTCTTCATGTATCCTATTAAAAGTCTCTTAGCATATATTTTCTTAATGGTCTCTTTAAATGAGAAGTTTTTATTTTTGATAGTCTAATTTGTCACATTTTCTTTTTAAGATTTGTAGATAATTTATGTCAATATTGAGTCATCCAGCCTATGAAGATAATATATCATTCCACCTATTTGTTGTTGTTGTTGTTAGGTACCGTTGAGTCAGTTCTGACTCATAGTGACCTTATGTAGAACAGAACTAAACACTGCCCGATTCTGCACCCTCCTCACAATTGTTGTTATGTTTCAGCCCATTATTGCAGCTGCTATGACAATCCATCTTGTTGAGGGTCTTCTCTTTTTCACTGACCCTCTACTTTACCAATCATGACATCCTTCCCCAGGGACTGGTCCTTTCTGATAACATGTCCAAAGTACATGAGACAAAGTCTTACTATCCTCGCTTCTAAGGAGCATTCTGAATGTACTTCCTCCAAGACAGATTGTTCTTTCTTCTGGCAGTGCATGATATGTTAAAAATTCTTGGCCAACACCATAATTCAAAGGCATCAATTTTTCTTCAGTCTTCCTTACTTATTGTGCAGCTTTCACATGCATATGAGGCCAATAAAACACAGGCAAACATCTTTCTATTATTCTCTGCTTTCAGCCAAGATACATCTGGCATCAGCAATGATATCCCTCATTCCACGTCCTCTTCTGAATCCAGCTTGAATTTCTGGCAGTTCCATGTCAACGTACTGCTGCAATCGGTTTTGAATCATCTTCAGCAAAATGTTACTTGTGTGTAATATTAATGATATTGTTCAATAATTTCCACATTCTGTTGGATCACCTTTTTTGTAATGAGGACAACTATGGATCACTTCCAGTACTGGAGACATGTTAATAATCCACCTCCTTAAAATATGGCAGGAATATACCACTGGGCAAAAACCTGGGGATATTGTAGCTCACCTTGTGTGTTTCTCTTCTCTCAAGTACTACAGTTTCATGTTGACTGTTATTCAATGCGTGCAAACATTTGCTTCTTGTATGTTATCCAACTTGATAGTTGTTACGGCAGCATGGAAAATCTAGATCCAGTTTCTTTCTCATGGTCAGCTGAAGTCCACGTGCAATCATTTTTTAAAGGTTTTTCAACCATGCTACTTATTACTTGATAATTCCTAAAGTGGGCTTTTATCAATTTCCACCATAATATTAGATACTGTTTAGTCATAAAGAAAATTATTCTTAAGCACCCCATAGTTTGACAATACTTTGTTTAAAATATATAAACTAAATTTCTAAGCTCAAGGAAAAAAGCCAGAAGTTGCCAAAAAAGGCCTCCTCTTATGATAGTTAGGATTTTATCAAACCCAAAACAAACTCATAAGTTAGTGTTGGCTCATAATTATTTTCTTGGCCTTATATAGTCAATTTTGTCGACTGATATTTTTAACTCATATATTATCTGCTCTCGTAGAGTATTCATTGTTAATAACATAATAATTTCAATATAATTTATTAACAACTATAGTTTCCATTTAATGTCTATTAAAACATAGTAACTCTCCTAAGTACTTGATATCTTAGGCAAGTGTGTAAACTTTTGTTCCTAAATAATTATTTATTTATTAAATGGGGTTGAAAAATAATTCCTGTCTTATAGGAATATTTTGAGGATTAAACAATATAATTCATGCAAAGATATTTGAATAGTACTTGGCACATAATACTCATTGCTGTCCAGTAGAGTCCGACTCATAGCTACCTGATAAAGAGTAGAACTGCCACATAGGTTTCCAAGGAGTGGCTGGTGGATTTGAACTGTCAACATTTTGGTTAGCAGCCGTAGCTCACTGTAGCTCTTAACCACTGCATCATCACAGCTCCTGGTACATAATAAGCACACATAAAGTATAAAGTGGTTCTTATTTACAGGTTTATTAATTGTATCTTACAACTTTGTGAGCAGCTACCTTCTTCATCTTTCCATCATCCATCCACCATTTCTTGATCTGGATTATTTACTCTCCATTTCTAAGCAAACAGCCATTTTAAACTTAACAATTAAAAACAAACAAAAACACTGTACTATAGTCTCCCTCCCAAATATAATACCTTTACTATTACTTGATTTGTATATACAAATGTTTTATTTATATGATGACATGGGTAAACAAAACTTTATTTCTCTCCTTTCCCCCCATGAGCTTTTCATCCTTCACATAACTTAAACCATATTTTACATCAACTCCATTTTTCCTGTTATCATTCTTGTTTAGTCCTTGATATCCTGTTCTGGGAAAAGGCAGTAAACTCCCTCTAACTGTTTTGATTATTTCCAGTTTATTCACTTTATTCAGTACATTATAATAAGTATGTGAATCTCCCATAAATACAAAAAATATTATTGACCATATCCCCACTAACAAAAAGATAATGTACATATTTCCTTTCCCAGCTTTCAATAGTCCAAAACCCCACGTTACCTTATGGACATTATCTACTAGTAATTATTCTAATGTAACAGCTCACATTTGTAAGTGATTATTATGTGTATGCCAGGCACATTTAACATAACACTCCAGGAAGATATATACTATTAATATCTGCATTTCAAGTTTAAGGAAATAGAAGACTAGACAGAATAAATGTATAATGGCATAGATTCTGGTGCCTTAATCTCCCTGTGCCTCAGTTTCTTTCTTGTAAGAGAGTGGATAATAATTATACCGAGGTAATAAGGTTTTTGTGAGAATTAAGTAAATTAGCAGTTGCATTATGTTTTGAATTCTGCCAGGTATTCTGTAATTTTCAATCAGTTTTGTTGTTGTTATTAGGTAGCATCAAGTCGGTACCGAATCATAGCGACCCTACGTACAACAGGATAAAACACTACTTGGTCCTGTGCCACCCTCACAATTGTTATGCTTGAGCACATTGTTGCAGTCACTGTGTCAATGCATCTCATTAAGAGTCTGCCTTTTTTTCACTGACCCTCTACTTTACCAAGCACTTTCTCCTTCTCCAAAGACTGGTCCCTCCTGATGACAAATCCAAAGTATGTGAGAGAAGTCTTGCCATTCTTGCTTCCAATAAGCATTCCGACTGTACTTCTTCCAAGACAGATTTGTTTGTTTTTCTGGCAGTCTGTGTTATATTCAGCGTTCTTTTCCAACACCATAATTGAAAGGCATCAATTCTTCTTCAGTCTTCCTTATTCATTGTCCAGCTTTCGCATGCATATGAGGCGATTGAAAATACCGTAGCTTGGGTCAGGCGCAACTTAGTCCTTAAAGTGACATCTTTGCTTTTCAGCACTTTAAAGATATCTTTTGCAGAAGCACATTTGCCCACTGCAATGGGTTGTTTAATTTCTTGACAGCTTCTTCCATGGGTGTTGATTGTGGATCCAAGTAAAATGAAGTCCTTAATATCTTCAACATTTTTTCTGTTTATCATGATGTTGCTTATTGGTCCGGTTGTGAAGATTTTTGTTTTCTTTATGTTGAGGTGCAATCCATACTGAAGGCTGTAATCTTTGATCTTCATCAGTAAGTGCTTCAAGTCTTCTTCCCTTCCACCAAGCCAGGTTGTGTCATCTGCATGTCACAGGTTGTTAATGAGTCTTACTCCAATCCTGATGCCACATTCTTCATATAGTCCAGATTGTCAGTTTATTTGCTCAGCATACAGATTAAATAAGTATGGTGAAAGGATACAATCTTGACACATACGTTTCCTAATCTTAAACCATGCAGTATCACATTGTTATGTTTGAACCACTGTCTCTTGGTCTACGTATAGTTTCCTCACGAGCACAACTGAGTGTTCTGGGATTCCCACTCTTTGCAATGTTATCCATAATTTGTTATGATCCACACAGTTGCATGCTTTTGCATAGTCAATAAAACACAGGTAAACATCTTTCTGGTATTTTCTGCTTTCAACCAAGATTTATCTGACATCAGCAATGATACCCCTCCTTCCATGTTCTCTTCTGAACCCAGCTTGAATTTCTGGCAGTTTCCTGTTGATGTATTACTGCAATGTCTTTTGAAAGATCTTCAGCAAAATTATTCTTGTGCATGATATTAATGATGTTGTTTGATAATTTCTGCATTCTGTTGGATCACCTTTATTTGGAATGGGCACAAATATGGATCTCCTCCAGTTGGCTAGCCAGGTAGCTGTCCTCCAAACTCCTTGGCATAAAAGAGTGATCACCTCCATGATACATCTGTTTGTTGAAATATCTCAACTGGTGTTACATCAATTTCTGGAGCCTTGTTTTTCGCCATTGCCTTCAGTGCAGCTTGGACTTCTTCATTCAGTACCATTTGTTCTTGATCATATGCTACCTCCTGAAATGGTTGAACATTGACCAAGTCTTTTTGGTACAGTGACACTCTGTATTCTTTCCATCTTCTTTTGAGACTTCCTGTGTCATTCAGTATTTTCAAAAAATAATATGTCTCATTGTTCTTAGAGAAGTAAGTAATTGATTTAAGTGTTGGGACTGAGATGTCAAATCCAATAGCATGATACTAGAGCCCAAAGATCATCATTATGCTCTACTTTCTCCCCCAGAAGTTCTGTCAGACAAGATTTACATGCATTACTGCCTCTGCCCCTCCCCCCCACTGGACATACACAATTCCCTTAAGTAAAACATTCACTTAAGGCAAATTTATTTATTGTCTGAGCCCACAGTATATATTCCTTCCTCCATTCCCAAGGATGCCACTATTCAAACTCTTTGTAACCTTTAAAACTCTGCTTAGATATTAATTTTCCCATGGAGCCTCCCCATATTGTTTTATTATTTTGTATATAGCTGCATTACTTACCTCATCTTCAATTGGGAATAATTACTTCAATGAGCAAGTACTCAATAAATCTTAATTGCATTTCCCTCTTTACAGTCCATACTGATATATATATATATATATATAAATCTATAATTTTTAATGTTTCAGTTGCTTTTTTGGGTACACCACATTAGAACTTTAACAACAATTTCATGCTTAATTTTTTTTTATAATGCAATCAAATTTTAAGTTTATAAACATGTTGAAGGCAGTGATTTTTCCTGCTTTGATCTTCCATTGTGCTTTGTACAGTGATGTCAACATATATTTAAAAAAACCAAACCTGTTGCCCTCAAGTCGATTTCCAACTCATAGCGACCCTATAGGATAGAGTAGAAATGCTCCATAGGATTTCCAAGGAGTGGCTGGTGGATTTGAACTGCGGATCTTTTGGTTAGCAGCTGAGCTCTTAACTACTGTCAACCACAGCTCCAAATACACGTTAGTAATCAGTCATTCACTGTGTGTCATATTGTGGTGGTGAGGTTTCAGTGGAGCTTCCAAACTAAGCAGACTAGGAAGAAGGACCTGGTGGTCTACTTCTGAAAGAACTGGCCAGTGAAAACCATATGAATAGCAGCCAAACATTGTCTGATATTGCGCTGGAAGATGAGCCCTTCTGGTTCGTAGGAACTCAAAATACGACTGAGGAAGAGCTGCCTCCTCAAAATAGAGTCAATCTTAATCACCTGGATGGAGTGAAGCTTTCAGGGCCTTCATGTGCAGATGTGGTATGACTCAAAATGAGAAGAAACAGATGCAAACAAACATCTATTAGCAATAGGAACATGGAATGTATGAAGTATGACTCTGGGAAAATCGGGAGTCATCAAAAATGAAATGGAAGACATAAAGATTGATATCCTGGGCATTAGCTGAAATGGACTGGTATTGTCCATTTTGAATCAGACAATCATATGGTCTACTATACCTCTACTCCTCTACTGACAAACTGAAGAGGAATGGCATCATATTCATAATCAAAAAGAACATTTCAAGATCTATCCTGAAGTATAACACTGTCAGTGATAGGATCATATCCATACACCTACAAGAGAGCCCTGGTGGCATAGTGGTTAAGAGCTCACCTGCTAACCAAAAGGTTGGCAGTTTGAATACACCAGCCACTCCTTGGGAACCCTATCGGGCAGTTCTACTCTGTCCTATAGGGTCACTATGAGTCAGAATAGATTCAACTGCAAAGAGTTTTTTTTTTTTTTTTTTTGCACGGAAGACCAGTCAATACAACTATTATTCAAATTTATGAACCAACCACTAGTGCCAAATATGAAGAAACTTAAGATTTGTACCAGCTTCTGAAGTCTAAAATTGATCAAATATACAATAAAATGCATTTATAATTACTGGTGATTGGAATGCGAAAGTGGAACACAAAGAAAAAGGATGAGTAGTTGGAAACATGGCCTTGGTATTAAAAATGTTGCTAGAGATCACATGATAGAATTTTACAAAAACAACGATTTATTCACTGCAAGTACCTTTTTTCTACAACGGTAAGTGTCGACTCTACACGTGGATCTCACCAGATGGAAAACGCAGGAATCAAACTGACTACATCTGTGGAAAGAGATGATGGAATAGCTCAATATTATTAGTGAGAACAAGGCCAGGGGCTGACTGTGGAACAGAACATTGATTGCTTTATGCAAGTTTAAGTTGAAGCTGAAGAAAATTAAAACAAGTCCACGAGAACCAAAATATGGCCTTGAGCCTATCCCACCTGCATTTGGAGAACATCTCAAGAATAGATTTGAGGCATTAAGCACTAATGACCAAAGACCGAATGAGTTGTGGGATGACATCAAGGATATCATACATGAAGAAAACAAGATGTCATTAAAAAGACAGGAAAGAAATAAAAGACCAAAATAGATGTCAGAAGAGACTCTGAAATTTGCTCTTGAATGGAGAGCAGCTAAAGCAAACAGAAGAAATGACGATGTAATAGAGCTGAACAGAAGATTTCAAAGGGTGGCTTGAGAAGACAGAGTAAAGTATTATAATGATATGTGCAAAGACCTGGAGTTAGAAAACCAAAAGTGAAGAACATGCTTGTAATTTCTGAAGATGAAACAAGTGAAGAAAAATTCAAGTTGCAATTTTGAAGGATTCTATGGTGGCACAGTGCTTAAGTGATATGGCTGCTAACCAAAAGGTCAGCAGTTTGAATCCACCAGTCACTCCTTGGAAACCCTATAAGGCAGTTGTACTCTGTTCTATAGGGTGGTGATGGGTTGGAATCCACTCGATGGCAACAGGCTTTGCTTGTTTTTTTATGGACAAAATATTAAAAGACCCAGGAAGCATCAAAAGAAGATGGAAAGAGTACACAGAGTCACCGTACCAAAAAGAATTGTTCAATATTCAACTATTTCAGGAGGTAGTATATGATCAAGAACGAATGGTACTGAAGGAAGAAGTCCAAGCTGCACTGAAAGCATTGCCAAAAAACAAGCTCCAGGAATTGACAGAATACCATTGGAAATATTTCAACAAACAGATGCAGCGCTGGACGTGCACGCCAGTCTATGCCAAGAAATTTGGCAGACAGCTACTTGAACAACTGACTGGAAGAGATCCATATTTACGCCCACTCCAAATAAAGGTGATCCAATAGAGTGCAGAAATTATCAAACCAAATCATTAATATCACAATCAAATTAAATTTTGCTGAAGATAATTCTAAAACAGTTGCAACAGTACATCAACAGAAATTCAAGCTGGATTCAGAAGACTTTATCATGTCAGGTGGATCTTGGCTGAAAGCAGAGAACACCAGAAAGAGTTTACCTGTGTTTTATTGACTATATGAAGGCATTCAGATATGTGGATCATAACAAATTTCCTATGACATTGGGAAGAATGGGAATTCTTGAACACTTAATTATGCTCCTGTGGAACATGTACATAGACCATGTGTCAGTAGTTCAAACAGAACAAGGGGATACTACATGGTTTAAAGTCAGGAAAGTTGTGTGTCAGGGTTTTATCTTTTCCCTTTACTTATTCAATATGTATGTTGAACAACTAATCCAAGAAGCTGGACTATATGAAGTAGAAGGTGGCATCAGAATCGGAGGAAGACTCATTAACAATCTGTGATACGTAGATGAGACAACCTTGCTTGCTGAAAGCAAATAGGACTTGAAGTACTTACTGATGAAGATCAAAGACTGCAGCTTTCATTATGGAGTGCACCTCAACATAAAGAGAACAATAATTTTCACAACTGGTCCAATAAGCAACATCACGATAAACATAAAATATTGAAGTTGTCAAGGATTTCATTTTAATTGGATCCACAATCAACACCCATGGAAGCAGCAGTCAAGAAACTAAATGATGCATTGTATTGAGCAAATGTTCTGCAAAAGACCCCTTTAAAGTATTCAAAGCCTAAGATGTCACTTTGAGGACTAAGCTGCGCCTGACCCAAGCCATGGTGTTTTCAATCACCGCATATGTACGTGAAATCTGGACAATGAATAAGGAAGTCTAAAGAAGAATCGATGCATTTAAATTATGGTATTGGCAAAGAATGTTGAATATACCTTGGACTGCCGCAACAAGAACAAGTCTTTTTTGGTAGAAGTAAAGCCAAAATGCTCATTTGAAGGGAAGATTGCAATACTTTGTCTCACGTACTTTGGACGTGTTATCAGGAGGGACTAGTCCCTGAAGAAGCACATCATGCTTGGTAACGTATAGGGTCAGCAAAAAAGAAGTCCGTCAAAAGATGGATTGACACAGTGACTGCAATAATGGGCTCAAACATAGCAAAGATTGAGCGAATGGGGCAGGACTGGGCAGTGTTTCCTTCTGTTTTACATGAGGTCGCTATCAGTCAGAGTGATTTGATGGCAGGCAACAACAACAATCATATTAAAATATGTTTGGCTAAATTGATATCTAATATATTGAGCTATATTTGATCATTGCACTCTGATTTTCGGAGAAATTTCATGTTATATCATTTTATAATAAAGACATTTAAAATATTTTAAATCAAATATACATCATTACATTTTTCTAATCTGATATGTGAAGAAATCAAAACAAATATATTATGTAGTCATCTAGTAAAATAAAATATTAAATTTAATAAAAGTATTAGAAACCAAATCAAGTTTCTGCAAATAATGTTAAAATTTCTGAAGTTACACACCAGAGATATATTTTCCTAGTGATTTTATTGTTAAATATTCCCATTCTAATACTACTATTTCATAGCAAATGATTAACATACAATCTCCGCATTATGTAACTTTGCCAAATCAACATTTCTGTTGGAGACATATCTTGGGGACTTCTCATTAGTGGAATAATTAATTTCTTAACAATAATATTAATTATTGTTTTAATGTTGAATTCCTAAGAATATGGAAACAAGAAATAAAATAAAAATGAACTATTTTCTTTCCCTTTCCCAATTAAAAAAACACTAGCTTTTCTTGACTGCCCTATTTGGATACATCTCTAATATATCAAATGCTTGGCAGCCCTTCTAAAAAATTCATTCCTAGAGCTTATTCATGCTGCCAAGAAAATATTTTCTCATCTTTATAAAATAGAAATATATTCAAGTATATGATTTTCAAATATTTAATTAAAAACTGAAGTTTATGGCATGTATCCCAATTAATAGTCTGTAGAAATCAACTCATTTAGAAAAGAACCTGGAGTCTTGCCAAACTTGGAGGAAATCTTGTGTCTCAAGATAGTTTCTTCCCTAGGAAAAGTCCTACTTTTCTTAAAATTAATGTTTTAATATACTCTATTGTATTTACAAAATTAAAGGCTGATAAAACATAATCTTAACGTTTTTATTTCCTTCTACAGTAAGAGTGTCAAAAGAATGAGATATGACACAGAGATCAGTTTGAAGCACATTAAAGTAACAATAAAAAAAGAACTTAAAATGAACTTAAAGGTTTCTGTGCTAGGGATTTGTGTTGATACCTGGTGAAGTAAAAACAGCAGATCAGCAGATTAAAAAAAATGTCATTTCATATCTTAGTTTTTGAAAGCTTTATTTTCCTTTTCTATAATGTTTTAATATGGGATTCAAAGCAAATATGTATTTATGTATTTAATACATTTTGAGTAATCTGTCAGGCTTCATCTTTTTTCCTCTGAATTTTTACACTTAGCGTATTTAAAAATTTTCAAATAATTTTAGATATAATTTACTATTAATTATTTTAACAAGTCATACTTTTAGCTGGAAAATCTCCCTTAAATGATTTCGAACATTTGTTAGCTCCTGCTGGTCTTTTTTCTTGTACAAAAACAAACAAAAAAACAAGTGAGCAAACAAAAATATTTATAACTGGAAATGAGTGATGTCATAAATAAGCTTATTTTGACTTGAAATTTCTTGCTCATTGATAAAATCATGCGTCCCATTATACAGCTGTGAGCTTCATATAGAATCAGTACTAGAAAAATATTTTCTAGAGAGTAGATGACAAAGTAATTTTTCATTTATTTACAGTATCTATGTCCCAATCTAGCTATCAAGGAATTACCATGCCTTTATTCAAAATACTAGAAAATCCATAAGAAAGGAATATTTTTCTCTTGAGATGACTCATCACAATTCATATTTAACTAATATTTTTTAACTTTATAAATATTCAGCTTATTTTCTGAGATTTTTTCATGTTATTGCCAAGTAGCTACAGTTCATTATTTCAATTTTTAGAATATTTCATGTTATAAATAGACATATATTTATCAGTTCATTTGCATTTTTGTCAAATTATTCATCAATACCACCATTGATGGATATTTAGCTTGTTTCATATTTGTTGCTGTGCATATATTTTGAAGTTTATATTTGTTCATGTCTTTTGGTGCACATGTACATGCATTTCATATAGATAGATAAATAGATGATAAATAGACAGACAGATAGATAGATAGATAGGTAGATAGAAAGAAAAGGTTAAATTGCTGGGTCAAAAGATATGCATTAATTCAAATTCAGTTGAAAATACCAAAGTGACAGTATCAATTTACACTCTTTCTGAGGCTGTATGAGAGTACTAACTGATCCACATCCTCACCAACACTTAGTATTATCAGACTTTTTAATTTTAACCATTTTGGTTAACTATAGTAGTATTTAACTACGGTTTTAGTGTGTATTACTTTGAAAGTAAGGAGATTGAGCAACTTCTGCCGTTTGGATACCCTCTTCTTTGAAGTGTCTGAGTTGGCTGCTCATTTTTAAATCATATTTTTTTAAATAAATTTTTTATATATTGTAGATACAAGTTTATTTTCAGATATACATGTTGTGAATATCTTCTCAAACTTTTTGAGATTTTTTCCACTCTGTTTATGATGCCTTTTAACAAACAAGCATTAAGTAATAATAATTTAACTGCCTTGGTATCCCTCTAATGTTGTTATGCAAATTGTAGGTCTAACATTTGTAGTTGATCCCACTGGGAAAGTTGGTCTCAATTACCCAGGTAACCAATACTTGATTATAAGAAGTTTTAAAATCATAATTCATTACCTTGACAACATGAGTGTTGTGTCATCCTAATATTTATTTCAATACCTACATTCCATGATATATTCTAATCTTTACTACTTATCTGATAATGGAAAATGATGTTCTCTTTGATGTAAGGAAAGGCAAAGTGGGGAACTTCCTCAATGAGATGAAAAACAAACATCAAATGTATATTGTAGAGAAGCATACTATAACTTTTAGATCAATTATGGGTTAATAATGTGTTGTACTATTATTTATCTGGTATATTTAAAAAAATACGATATTTAAGTCTCTATGCATTGAGTATAAAATCCATCATAATATGTTTAATATTCAATGGAAAATGTTATGGTGCATAAGCTAGGTACATTCATCTTATTTTTATTTTTTTGCTTCATACCAATTCTTGATCCTAAGGATATATTTAATTTTAATGAGCCGCATCTCCTTCCATGTCTGTCCTCAGTCCTTCTACGTGTCTTCACATATCTTTCAGTGAGGATTGCTAGTGAAGAGACAGTGGTAATTTCCTCAGTAATAACAGCTCATGGCTAACATTTCAAAGAAGTTTTAATATTGATTAAAATATTTTAAAGGCTTACAATTATGGAGAGTAAGATGAAAGCCCACAGGAAATTATTGAAGCTTTGCTATGTGTTTGCATATTATTAAGAGAGGTTACTAGAGGGGAAGCAGAGAACTTTAGCAGGAAAGTCTGACTGCAATTCCAGGATAAAAACTAAAATAATTTAAACAGGCAAATTTCTATGTATTTTAGAGAATAAATAATGCCACCATGGGTTTCTGAGAAATAAAACTTACCAAAGAATTTGACAAAATTTTTTTAAGGAATGTTAAAGTAAACCGATGAGGACAAAGCTTTAGAGGTCATTTTGAAATTTCTCCAAAGGGCAATCACACAAGCACATATATAGACCTAAGCCATCAAACAAAGCAAGGGCTTTTTGAAAAAAATTATGAAAATCGTACATTTAAATGAAAACTGGCAGTGTTCAAGGGGCTGAGAAACCCCTAATCAAATAATGCTAAAAATGATGAAAATTAATTTTATAATACATTGCATTTACAGAGTATGTGAAAATATCTAATACCATTTCATATAATTTGTGTTCAACACAAGCTGTGAGACGGAGTTTGTACTTGCTCTATTTTATGAAAAAATGCAGGACCTGACATACCACCCCTCCTCGTACTCAACACACACATACACGCGCACGCAGGCACACACACATTTACATAACTAAATCATTTTAATGTATTCCTTGACAGCATCATACTTTGGATAACACAAAACATAAATGAGTAATCATTTCCAGACTGTTACAGAAAGCCTACAAGAAAATAATTAAATCAAGGCAGGGATTGCTTGCTTCCTATTGTGAAATATGAAAAGTGTAAGAAAATAAGTTTAAATCTACTCACATTTCTTGGAAGATGAATTCTGTCCAGTGAACAATATAACATTTTACTTAGTTTCTCCAATATTTGTCAAACCTTTCAAAGATAAAAATATGTTTCTGGAAATTTTCATAACGTAAATAAGGTGTTTATCAAACACACAATGCACTTAACAGAGAACAAGTCAACAAGTTTATGATTCGGTAACTTAAATATTGAAAGTAACTGTTGTTTTTTAGCAGACAATTACAAGTTTCACTTCAGCAATTTCTGATTCCATTTCTTCCCACTAGCAATCATTAAAAATATTAAAAATATTATTAAATTGGATTATTAAAGTTAGGCATTTGGAACTACTTGGAAGAAAAATAATAAAGACAATTAACAAAATCTGTCCCTCTAAAGCCTAATGAAAGCATTTAAATAAGCAAAAAAATTAAGCCACAGCGGAAGAGAAAAAAGAAAAACAACTTCATATTATCATAAAGTGGGCATTTGGAATGATAGATCTTTGATTCAGGAGCAGAATAGGAAAGAGAAGATTAATGGAGAGAGATGAGAAAAATTATTAACAACTTCACATTTTGAGAAGGATCGAGAGAGACAATAAGCATCTTGAGGGGGAAATGAAAACCCTTCACTGAGTATAAATCTCTGAATCAATTCGGTTTTCTACAAAAGCGGTGGAAGTTGAAAAAAAATTTGACATTTTGTTTTTCTAGGCTTGGAAAAATGCAGAAGAAAACAGACAAAATAGACACCAACCATACATAACTTTTCCAAGAAATAAATACAAATTTAGAAGAATGGATAATATAAGAAAAAAAAAATTACCTCTTAGGTAGCAGGTGGCCCAGGATTATTAAGTATTAAAAGTCTCAACAATGTTCTCTCTACCTTTCAGTGTGCTAGAGACACTTTGTTCTAAACCTCTAAGTTTTTATGCCTCCTCCCAGCTCTTTTCCCTTTTTTGGTTAAGGGAATGTTCATTGCTAAAGAAGAGTCAGGGAAGCAGTAGAGATGACATATCTCCATTTAGAAGCAAAGATTCCTGGGTCTTCTCAAACTTGGAGGAATGATTAAAACCTTAATATGCCATGCCTCACCCCTCCCCATGGAGAAGTGTGGCATTTTGGAATAGATGAGAATGAGCCTGGCCCAGGACGTTAATAGTACTGTAAAAGAGAATGATGAGATCAGGCTCACCCTCCAGGATTTACCCAACTCTAACAGATTTTTTTCTTTCGGGGAGGTAACCAAGCAATGCCCAACTGAATGCTACCCAACTCTTTCCCACATCCCCAATCTACAAAACTGAAAATTATTGAGAGCATTAAATATCCAGTCCTTAGACTGTAACTTAGAGAGGAAAATGTAAGCTTCCTAATAACCTAAACCAAACCCATTGCCATTGAGTTGAGTCCAACTCATATCAACCCTATTGGACAGAGTGGAACTGCCCCATAGGACTTCCAAGGCTATAAATTTTTATGTAAGCAGACTGCCACATCTTTCTTCCATAGGGTTGCTGGTGGGTTCGAACTGCCTAACTTTCAGTTGGCAGCTGAGCATTTTTAACCACTTTGCCACCAGGGCTTCATGTTTCCTAATAAAATGAGAAACAATTTAGAGAATTCACTCACATCATATTTAAACATGTATATACATATTAGATAAAACAGTCCATGTTAAGCACAAGAGGAAAGAATAATGGCGTAGGAAGGATACAAAACATTTATCCTCAAAAAATAACATGACAGAAAGTAGTATAGTTTATATGGCAATCAAGCATAACGTAGCTAGAGGAGTGGGAAGAAAGATTGGGGGAGAATTTTTGGTTCTTCTCTTCTTTTTTCCTCATTGCTTAAGGAGGATAAATGGCTATTCCTTTCACCACTATGACATAGTAACCTTCCATAGCCAAGCAGGATATATCTGGTGATAATGGATAGTGTTAGGGCAGTACAAAAGGCTTACAGGATTGAAAAAAATGTAGAGGCTGACCAATCAAGTCTGAATATGCATTTCTCTATCCCTTTCTCCTTCAAGTATGATGAATAACAATTAAGGAAATTATCTCCTCCAATAGCTATTTCATTCATAGAATACAAAAGCTAAGAAGTTGCCCAGGGGCTTGCACACAAGGGGCAACCATAAGACATGTGGTACTTGGACTATTCATTCTCTATACTTCTGATTCAGAGACTATCACTGCATGTAAGACGTGTAACTCCTGTCTTGATGACACATTTATCTCACATCGTGGGAGGCTATCTACCACCCATCTGTCAGCTTTTTGTACTGTGGCAGGTTGTTTCTATGATGCTGGAGGAGCCCTGGTGGCACAGTGGTTAAGAGCTTGGTTGCTAACCAAAGGCCAGCAGTTTGAATCCAGCAGCTGCTCCTTGGAAACCCTATGTGGAAGTTCCGCTTTGTCCTATAGGGTTGCTATGAGTTGGAATCAATTTGATGGCTGTGGGTTTGTTTTTGGTTTTTGACAATGCTGGAAGCTATGGCGCTAGTATTTCCAATACCAGAATGGTCACCCATAGTGAGCAGATTTCAGTGAGGCTTTGAAACTAAGAGAAACTAGGAAGAAAGGCCTGGCAATCTACTTCGGAAAATTTGTTAATGAAAACCCTGTGGATAACACGAGAACATTGTCCAATTACCAATGATAATGAAGATGCTTATGACTATGTGATGTTTTATTCTATTATGCATAGAGTCACCATGAGTAAGGAGCCAACTCAATGGAAACTAACAACAAGTGGGAGGTCATATTGCATGGGTATTGCTGCTTCCGGGACCTGGCAGATTGACTACATCACACCTTCCATGCACTTTTGGGGCTATCCATGATGTCCCAACATTCTTGACTCCTTTTTTTTTGGGATATTGATCAAGTGACACCAGTAAAACTATCATTGCTCTTGAAAGTAATCTGCCATATGTTCAGCATTCTGGGCAATTTGAAGTGAGGCAATGTTGCACTTACAAAGGCTGCTCAAAAATAGACCACTAATTTGACTCTACCTTCCTCATCTCCTCCTGCTCTATATAGCTTAAGAATGCAATTTGATCCTTGAATATAGCTGCTCCCTCGATAATGTTAAGAACAAAATGGATGGAGAACTATAGATATGTATTTTTAAAACTTGAGATTCTGTCTTGACCATTCTGGACATGATGCATTTTTCTTTACCTGAACAGCAACCTGAGGCCATCCTGATTTGTTGACCATCTGGGTAGCAGCCCAGCCAAAGAAGATTTAAGGAGTCGAAACTTAATTCTGTTTATTAAGTCCTATAAAAATTCATTCATCTCTCTTGTACCCACACCCTTTTGGATGAAAGGTCTGTGTTTAAGTAAGGAATGATAGCAATATAATTGATGTTTTAGCCACTGTAGTGGGACACAGTAATTTAGTGGCAATGGAGGGAAAGCAATAATCCCTGGAATGAATATTATCACTGTTTATTTATACAATGGTTTTGAAAATCTTAAATCAAGTGTATATACTATTTTGAAGGACAAAATGTAATCCTTCAAGATGTCATGGCCATTTCAACTATTAATTGTTATTATTCAGAGTTGCCATTTGCTTTTTTGAAGGTTGCAAGTGGAATATAAAAAGCATTTTTGTATTTTTTTCTTCACAAGTTCTTTGTAAAACAAATATTTTTTTCTTCAAATATTAATTCCTTTTAGGTGAGATGACTATATTCTAAGAGTTTAGAAATCCTATAAGCAACATTGAAAATCTGAGGATGGGATGTATGTTAAGAAGCTGTTCTCAGAACTGTGTTAAAGAAATAACCAAGAGATAAGGCCTAAGAAAGTGGACATGGGACAAGGAAAGAATGGATGAATTGGAGAGTTTACATAAGAAGCCAAATGTGCAAAACTAGGCTATTAATTCAACTGAGGCTTATGAAAGAGAGGGTGTCTGGGTTGACTACCAGCTTCCTGTTTTATGGGGTATTAAAATGAACATTTGTAGGGATACAGGCAGAGAAGTACATGTGTGTAAAGAGATGTTCAGTTTTACATAGATGTGTGCAGGACAACATGCCAAATCTGTGTAATATTCACAGATTGTCTCCAATTTCTAAATAGTCAGGAGGCCATTAGAAAAAAGAACTAATAACTAATATGGGTTGCTCCATAAATATCTGATCATAGCCTGAACACACATTAACACATGGAAAGTAGTTTTTATTACTTACAATAAGCAGACAGCATACCAGAACAAATTTGTATCCATTTTTGAGCAACCCTCCCCCACCCAGTTTGAGAAGGCTGTCTAAGCAGAGATGACAACTCTTCTATGCACAACCCATTTTGTGTTGTGGGTGAAGGACTTTAAAAAAGGGAGTCTTGATTCCTGGTGGCTCAGTGGTTAAGAACTTGGCCTGCTAATCCAAAGGTCCGTGGTTCGAACCCACTAGCCACTCCATGGGAGAAAGATGTGGAAGTCTGCGTCCATAAAGATTTACAGCCGTGGGAACACTATGAGGCTGTTCTGTTCTGTCCTAATGGGTGTTATGAGTTATAATTGACTCAACGGCAATGGATTTGATTTGCTTTGGTTTATCTTCTTGGAGCCTCCCTCTGGCAGAAGGTAAACCAAAGTACCAGTGAGTGGTAGTTTGTTGCCACAATCCTAGGAAATTAATAGTCAGTTTGTTGACTGACAGATTAAGTTAGAATGTAAATATATAAGAACATATGACATTTAAGAGGTGGTCAGAAGGGAATCATAAAAAGAAATTTGAGACAGAGGAGAGGACTTGTTAGAGAGAGTAAAACAGAAGGTGAGATAGAGGAGATTTTTCTAAAGCAGAGAATAAGATCAAAGGCAGCTGACTTCAGCTAGCAGAAGAATGAGTGTTTGTCCACTGGAGAAATGACTTTGTGAAAACATGCACTGTGAAAATATAAACTTGAGTGATAGGACACAGGGTAAAAAATGTAAAGAAGTGAAAATGTCTAGACCTCTGAACCTAGAAGAAATTTATGGGTAAAGAGAGGGAGATGTGGAATTGAGGGAGGATACATGCACACACACACACACGCACACATACACCAAACCAACCAAAACAAACCTGTTGCTGTTGAGTCGATTCTGACTCATAGAGACCCTAAAGGACAGAGTGAGACCTGCTAGTGCAGTGGTTAAGCACTTGGCTGCTAACTGAAATGTCAGTGGTTAGAATCCACCAGCTGTTTCAAGGAAAAAAGAAGTGGCAGTCTGCTTCTGTAAGAATGACCAAACCATTGCCATCAAGTTGATTCCCACTGATAGCGTCCTATAGGACAGAGTATAACTGCCCCATAGGGTTTCCAAGGAGCAGCTGATGGATTCAAACTGAACTTTTAACCATTGTGTTACCGGAGCTCCCTGAAAAGATTACAGAATTGGAAATCCTAGGGGGGCAGTACTACTTTGTCCTATAGAGTCATTATGCATTGAACCATAGTATGACAAACTGACAGGTGACTAACCAACACAAGGAACAACTCAATGATGCATTCTAAAGATGATATGGAAGTAGAAGTATGTTAGTGAAGTGTAACCACGTATCAAATATTTTTTAAAAGAAGGTCTCTATCATGTAGGTTTCTAGTTAAATGAGTTTTAAGATGATTTGCAATCAATTGTCTATTATCCCCATTCTACAAACAAGAGAGGCTAACTACACCTTTTATTTAGCATTAGAAAAATCTAAAGACAGATCAAGGAAATAAATAGAAGAAATTGACAATGAGGTGTATGGCATTTGGATTGTTTTTGTTAAATTCAAACAAGACAGGCGAGGAAAAAAAAAACAGGATGATTGATATTCATTACAAGAAAGTTTTGCTTTAATAACCTGAAAAAGAGTAGGGATTTATGCATATCACAATCAAAGACGGGTAAAAATTTTTGTTGATGTTAGGTGCCATCAAGCCAGTTCTGATTCATAGCGAACCTATGTACAACAGAATAAAACACTAAACGGTTCTGTGTCATCCTCACAATCTATGCTATGTTTGAGTCCATTGTTGCAGCTGTTGTGTCAATCCAGCTCCTGAGTGGCTTCCTCTTTTTCACTGACCCTCTACTTTATCAAGCATGATATCTTTCTCCGGGGATTGGCCCCAAAGTGCCCAAAGTAAATGAGGCAAAGTCTCGCCATCCTTGCTTCTAAGGAACATTCTGGTTGTACTTCTTCCAAAGCATATTTGTTCATTCTTCTGGCAGTCTGTGGTATATTCAATATTCTTCTCCAACACTAACATTCCAAGGCATCAATTCTCCTCCAGTCTTCCTTATTCCTTGTCTAGCTTTTGCATGCATATGAGGCATTTGAAAATACCATGGCTTGGGTCAGGAGCTCCTTAGTCCTCAGAGTGACCTCTTTGCTTTTGAATACTTTGAAGCCTTTTTTTGCATGAGATTTGCCCAGTTCAATGTGTCATTTGATTTCTTGACTGCTGCTTCCATGGGCGTTGATTGTGCATTCAAATAAAATGAAGTCCTTGACAACTTCAATCTTTTCTCCATTTATCATGATGTTGCTTATTGGTCCAGTTGTGAGGATTTTGGTCTTCTTCATGTTGAGGTGTAATCTATACTGAAGGCTATAGTCTTTGATTTTCATCAGTAAGTGCTTCAAGTTCTCTTCACCTTCAGCGAGCAAGGTTGTGTCATCTGCATATTGCAGGTTGTTATGAGTCTTCCTCCAAACCTGATGCTGAGTTCTTCTTCATATATTTCAGCTTGTCAGAGTATTTGCTCAGAGTACAGATTGAATAAGTATGGTGAAAGGATAAAACACTGATGCACACCTTTCCTGACTTTAAACTATGCAGTATCCAACTACCAAGTTTCCTAGATTCACACTTCTTACATTCCACATTCCGATTATTAATGAATGCTTGCAGCTATTTCTTCTCATTTTGGGTCATGCTACACCAGCAAATGAAGTTTCTGAAAGCTTTACACCATTCATGTCATTAAGGTTGACTCTGCTTTGAGGAGGCAGCTCCTCCTCAGGTGTATTTTGAATGCCTTCCTTCTGAGAGGCTTGTCTTCCAGCACTGTATCAGATAATGTTCCTCGGCTATTCATAAGGTTTTCACTGGTCAGTTTTTTTAGAATTAGATTGTCGGGTCCTTTTTCATAGTCTGTCTTGGTCTGAAAGCTCTGGTGAAACCTGTCCACCATGGGTGACCCTGGTGGTATTTTCTTACCACTTCTGTGTGGCAAAGATGCAATATATTTGACAAAATCACTGCCCCTCACAAAACCAGAACAACGGTTTTCATTTTATTTGTTATTCTATGGAGACATTCATTTCTGTCAATAGGAACTGCAATAATCTGATGTGTGAGAGCATTCTGAGAGCTATTCTACTGAAAATTGGAATTCCTCAGATTAGACTTAGAATTCCCAGTCTTTTCACATTCCTCTGTATTTTGTATGGATTGTTGTTTTCTTTATATTTACTGGCAATAAATTTGGTATTCCAAAGATATAAAGTGCTGGTTGCTTGATAGTTTATTTGAGGGAAAGAGAATTCTCCATAGCCATGAGATTTACAGATCCACTAGTAAAAAAGAAGGAGAAGGAGCAGTGGAATAGAAAGGGCAAGAGAAATAGAAAGAAAGAAGGAAGGAAGGAAGGAAAGAAGGAAGGAAAGAAGAAAAAGAAAGAACAGGGTAAGTACTCCTTTTTAAAGAAAATATTTATCCATTTTTTATTCTATGAATAAATCTTTTGAAAATAATGTAATGGAAAGTAATACCTATGAAAATAATTTCGTGACATGATCTAATCTTGCACATATGTAAATAGCTTGTTCTGCATTTTTCTTGGAGGTTTTTATTATATTTATTGCTTAGCTTGTAAATGATAACAGTACATTTATTCCTTAGGTACTACTTTCATTGCCTTTTCATCTACTGTATTCTTAATTTTCTAAATGTAGCATCATTGTATCTTGCTATAGAAATGACCTCATTGTCAAAATACAGATATGCTCAATGTAGGCAGATTGGTACAGTGATGCCTTATTCTATAGAGAAATATGTGTTAAATTGTGTTGATTTATATGCATTCAGTTTATTTGGTCAAATGGTTTTATGAGTGAAGGTTCATTTTCAAAAAATAATATTTACATTCATGACGACTTTCATAAGTAGAAAAAGAGTGGGCTAATTTCAGTGTTGCTCTGCAAGTAACTGAACGGGCTGAATCAAGGGCTGAGTTACTGGATGAATGAAAACACACAAGGCCTGCTTTCCCTTTATGTATACATGGGTTAGCCATGGTGCACACATCGAGATTTAAAATTGAGACCCTGTTGTATTTTCTCAAGTAATTCTCCATGTATCTCCTCGTGAATGTGAATGCACTTGGAGCTAGAGTACTTTCCCATGACAGGTTGCACAGACACATAAACTTGGCCTGCTTCTGGCCATCTCCTTCATGCATGCATGGTAAGAATGTTTAGATATGAATAGCCTGAGTCAGTTTTTCTCTTCCTTGTGGAAAATTAGCTGTGAGTGATCCAGTCAGCATTTAAGACGCACAAATTTCTTTGCATAAAAGGGCAATTGTTTTTTTGTTTTTTTTGCTCCAGTGAGACAAATTATTCCTTTAAATGAGGGTGAAATGAATGTTTAAATTCTACAATTCTAATGTTGCATGCCCCAAAGCATAATGCTGTTAAGAATTGCTATGTTAGCAATGTATGCAAGAGTCCTAAATAAATCCTTCAAAAACAAACAAAAACCAATATCTTACCTCATATAGATTCTAATGTAAATATAAAAGAGAAAAACACATACTCTTTTTGCTATTTTTTTCTTTAAAAGAATACAAAGTTTTTAATGCTATGGAAAACATATTTTTTAATTTGTTAGAGTTGAAGGAATATGGAAAGGAAAGAGTAAGTTTCAGTTTTATCACACACTAAGGTTGTGAACTTAGATTAGATTCTTAATATCTCTCCTTTGAGTAGAAGTATTAAAAAGGTGAAGAAACAAAATTTCAACAAAATAAACAGAATTTATATGGTTCTTAAGACAGTTCTTTTATAACCAAAAATGGAAATACAACTGGGCAATTTTTTCTGGTGTTCCTGTATATATGAAACGAAAACAACGGCCATCCTCCCACGAACTCAGCAAAATCCTGTCCAATATAATATGGTGCAGGAATGGGCAATGTTTCATTCTGTTGTATATTGGGTCACCATGAGTTGGAGTTGATTCAACAGCAGCTCACAACAAACGGCAACGGCAACACAATGAACTCAAGCTCTGGGACTTTTTTTTTTTCCTGAAATGCTTATGTATACCTTCTCTTAATAGAAATGAGAACTCAGGATGGACCACTTTTCTTTCTGCCCTAAAGCTAAACAGCTTACAGAACATTCTGAGGTTTAATCGGTGAAAATTTTTGTCCTGTGTTTTCAGAAACATTTTCCCAGCCTGTATTAATTTAATGAGCCAAATATTTCATATTAAATCACTTTTGCAATTGGCCTATACTTTTTGAAAAATTTATTTCAAAGACTTTTTTTGGAATGTAGACTAGTATAAACCTATAAATAAATAAATGAAGAAAAATATTATGTTGTTCTTGTTGTTAAGGGCTGTCCAGTTGGTTCCGACTCCCAGTGATCTAATGTATAACTGAACGAAACACTGAGCAGTCTTGCGCTATCATCACAGTTGCTGTTATGTTTGAGGCCATTGTTGCAGCCACTGTGTCAATCCGTCTCATTGAGAGCCTTCCTCTTTTTCGCTGACCCTCTACTTTATCAAGTATGATGTCCTTCTCCAGGGATTGGTCCCTCTTGATAACATGTTCAAAATAAATGTGATGAAGTCTCTCCATTCTTGTTTCTAAGAAGCATTCTGGCTATACTTCTTTCAAAACAGATTCGTTCATTCTACTTGCTGTCCATGGTTTACTCCATATTCTTCGCCAGCACCATAATTCAAATGCATCAATTCTTCTTTGGTCTTCCTTGTTCATTGTCCAACTTTTGCATGCTATGAAGCAATTGAAAATACCATGGCTTGGGTCAGGCACATCTTAGTCCTCAAAGTTGTATCTTTGCTTTTGAACACTTTAAAGAGGTCTTTCGTTGAAGATTTGCCCAATGCAATACGTCATTTGATTTCTTTTCTGCTGCTTCCGTGGAACTTGATTGTGAATCCAAGTAAAATGAAAACCTTAACAACTTCAGTCTTTTCTCCATTTATCATGATGTTTCTTATTGGTCCAACAAACATGTTATCTGAAATGCTCCACAATTCTGCTAAAAATTGGAGAAATAATATGGCCACAATATTCATATTCATATCATAATTTCACATTTTGGAATTTATAATTGTAAGATATTGAGTAGCAGCCATGAATGTTTAACAAAAACAAAAAAACAAAACCCATTGCCGTTGATACCAACTCATAGTGACCCTATAGGAGAGAGTATAACTGCCCGATAAGGTTTCCAAGGAGCGCTTAGCGGATTTGAACCGCAGACTTTCCGGTTAGCAGTCATAGCTCTTAACCAGTATGCCTCCAGGGCTTTCTGAATTTTTAACTATGTATGTTAATAAAAGATGTCTATTTTAAAATTAAAAATACAGCAGAACTCCAGGAACACATAAAAGAACACATAACTTGGCATGAAATATATGTTTGTAAAGATAGTGGACATGATAAACATCAAGAAATATATGTTCTCCTAATCTTTCATATTTTTCCCTAATTTGGAATGGCTACTTGATTCTAGGTATGGAAACTTGATCTCAACAATCACGACATGTCGTGAAGTTGAAAGCAAAAGTAAAGCAAGACTAAAACATGAGCAAAAAAAAAAAAAATCAATTTATTCCAAGACTTCTGTATTTGTTTTTAGGTTCCTAAATACAACATTGCCTGACACAAGATAGATATAGTTATCAACATATAACAGCATAATAATTATATCATACATTATACAAAGAAATCATATTTTTAAATAACTATTTTTTACTAAGTTGACCAAAGGGATTTTATTCTAAGATTAGTTTAAGTTAGGTAAATCAATTTAAGTAATTTTTTTAGTTGAAAATTTACGGTAATAGGATACTGTAAGAACATGGTAAAATTGAAATATTTGACAAATTAAAATGTGCATCTAGTAGCATAAACATTGAATAATTTGAAATAGGAAATCCAAAGTAGATGTGTCTTTTGTGGTTTATATGTGACCACTTTGCATAATATGAGCACCTTAGTACGTACCTAAAAATAAAGTGAAATTTTACTATAATTTGAAGGTGTAGTATATAAATCCAGCTTTAAAAAGAGAGAAACGAATGGTGAAAAATGCACACATCTGTAAGAATATGAGAGGATCCACAATATTTAATTGCAACATCCATTTAAGAATTTTAGCAAGTAAGAAAGGTTATCCAGATATTTTATTCTCCACTTAAATTATGTATTTAAGACATTTTTAATAAGAATCATTATCAAAGTTACTACTCACAACTCCTCCTTCTTAAATAAATACTTTCTTTGCTTCTTATACACATTCCTAGAGGATAGTAAAAATTTTTTTTATTATTGTGCTTTAAATGAAAGTTTACAGTTCAAGTTAGTTTCTTATACAAAACTTTATACACACACTGCTATGTGACCCTAGTTGCATTCCCCATACGGTGACAACACACTCGTCCTTTCCGCCCTGGATTTCCCATATCCATTCAACCAGCTCCTGTCCCTTTCTGTCTTCTCATTTCACCTCTGAACAGGAGCTGCCCATGTAGACTCATGTATCTACTTGAGCTAAGAAGCACACTCTTCACGAGTATCATTTTATGTCTTATAGTCTAGTCTAATCTTTGTCTGAAGAGTTGGCTTTGGGAATGGTTTTAGTTTGGGGCTAACAAAGAGTCCAGGCCATTTCTTCTGGGGTCCCTCCAGTCTCAGTCAGACCATTAAGTCTGTCTTTTTACTAGAATTTGAGTTCTGTACCCCACTTTTCTCCTGCTTTGTCAGGGACTCTGTGTTGTGTTCCCTGTCAGGGCTGTCACTGGTGGTAGCCGGGCACCTTCTAGTTCTTCTGGTCTCAGGCTGATGGAGTCTCTGAGTAAACCTTTCTTAATGACACAGGTTGATAGTTAAAGAACGAATTTATTACTAGAGTTATTGGTCTCTACGGTAGATAAAATTTTGCAATTTAATATTCACATCAAACTGATCATTTTCACCTACACTTTTATCAAGGCACATTTCTATTGTAGTGTCTTAATTATATTGTAGGAGATTATAAGCAGGATAAGGCAACAAGTGTTGCTGGATATTCACATAAAGAGTAAAGTTACTGAATGATAAGCAGACATTCTGTCCCAGGAACAAAGAGCTTATATTCCATGATATCTGTTGTATTTGGTAAATAGGCTTGCATTTATTTTCTGGTTTCTATCGCCCTCTTGATAGATTGATGTTTTTAGATGAAGTCTTAGAGAATAAGACATTATCAGCTGCTGATCATTTGAAGCCATAATTTAAAATTAGGTAATTTAAGTAATACTAAATGGTTTACAAATCAATTAATAACAATAGGCATAAATACTACAGGATTTACAACTGAGTTAACACTAATTTTACTTCTTAGTGGAAAATGAAAAAGACAGTGTCATTCAACTCCCTAGCCCCAACACATACACACACACACACACACACACACACAGAAATTGGTCAAATTTCTTGAATTTGGGATAAGTAGCAGTTTAAGTTATTTTGCTCTGTAAATGGTATCTTAGAACATGATAGTTTTATAACCATTAGCACAAACCTTTGCTAACACTTTCCATTTTTCAGGAAAGATAATTTTAATTAAATCTTTTTATAGTACTTTGACATTATTGATTTGGAGTTATGGATACAAAAAAAGTTTCTTTTGTAATACAGAAGCAATTTACTTAACGTCAGTCTTAATATCAGGAAAATGATGAGACAAAAATCACAGAAATCAGCTCATTTCACACGGTGAAATTGCGTATAATTTCTGGAACTGCATAATTTTGTAATTTTTTATTCATAGACAAGAAGAGAGGGACAAACTGCAACCTCTTGAATATGTTGAAAATAATATTTACATGAAATGGTTTATTAGTAAATTGAAATTTTTTTAATGAAGGAATTATAGTGAGTAACGAAGATAATATGAAATAAGGACAAAGTCAGAGAAGTGGAAAAAGATGAAAGTGAGCCAGTTAACTAGTAGAAAAGGCCAAGAGAAAAGAAGTGAGGACATAATGTTGAATTTTCCTCTTCACTTTCATCCTCAGCCAAGCAACGTTTCTACTTCCTAAACATAAGCCTTCCTAACTTTATGTGACTTTATCCATCTTCTATCACTTGCATGTTTTCTGAGGCAGAATCCAGGTTCCTGGATATATTTCTCCAATGGCCCCCATCAAGCTGTATCTCCCAGGTTTTTTTCTCTGCCAGAGAAGCACCTATTTCTGGTTCTTTTATTTTCTCCAATAGGTACTGTGATTTTGTCTTCCTCCCTTTGTACTCCCTTCAGGAAGGGAGGAAAACATCTATGCTATACCTGGGTTAATTTTGCTATGAATTTTGCTGTGTTTGAGACTCAGAATCAAAAGGATATATGTAGGGATGTTTAAACCAGACTCTTCCTAGATTTTACATTTTAATTGATTATATATTGTTTTACAGATGGTCACATAACTGAGGATATATGGATATACTTAGTGTATTACATAGAACATTGTAGAGATAATTTTGAATATATTTTTTCTCTGATTGTATTTTTAACAATGTCTGAGTTGGAATTTATAAGTTACACATTATTCCCTAGTCACAAACATTATTGGGGAGAGGAAAGCCTCTTTTTGGGTAAAGAGGCTTTTATTTCAAATAGATAATTTCTGTAGATAAAATAATTCAGTTATTTTCAGTAAACATTTTTTTTAGCCATTTATGACAGTTGGATTATTCCATCTCAAGGGCTTAATGATGATTCTCAAATTGAGAATATGCAAAATATATTTCAAAATTCTAATTATTTTAAAAATATGAGCAATTGATTCTTGAAAATATATATTTTTGTTATATCATATTTTAATTCACAAACATATTATTTGCTTATAAACTTGTATCATATTTAGAATGACACATCCAAAATTAACTCTTTCGGAAGGACAAGAAGAAACTTTAGAAGTATATTCTTTTTATCTTAATGAATTGTCAATTGAAACCCTTTTAAAACACATGGCTTGCAGGAACAATCTTTTAATTCTGTTGAACTGTTTAAGTTTGCAATTGAAAATAAAGACATTTAAAGAGATATTTAAGACATCTATTTTATAAAACACCAAGAGAAAAATAGCCACCAGAAATAGCTAAGGCTGTTCATTGAAAAAGAAGTTCAGTAGTTGAGCCCTGACACATCTTAACGCCAGCTTTTCTATGCATTCAGCCTTTAGTCTAGTGACAGAAGTGAACAATATGTCTTTTTATCCATCAAAAAATATATCACTCCCTTAGATAATATATTACTGATTTCACAGCTCTTGTATTTGGGAGATTTGTATCAAAATAATTAATATTTTAAGGAAAAACTAAATTAATAAAAACGACTTTCAAATATTTTCTTTGTGCTAAAACTGTTTGACATTTTTAGATGTCTGAATATAAAAAATTATTAAAAAACCACATACATAAAAATCAAATCATGTAAATGAGCACAAATAGATTGATAGTATGTACATAGCACCAAGCTATCCTGAGGAGTTCAAAGAAAATAAGCACAGTTTATACTTTGAGGCAAATAGAACAGAAAAATATGCATTAAAATAAATTAGTTCAGTGAAGCCTAATCCCTCTCCTCTTAAATATTGGATAGACTTAGTGAGTTGCTTGTAAATAATAGAGTAAGACAGAAGTCACAGTATGTGACTCTGAGAATAGGAAATTAAAGACATTGTGTATTCCTCCCTGTATCAGTCTTTCTCTTGGATCATTCACACTCAGGACCCTGTCATGAGGACGTGTCATATCATGAGAAAACTCAACCATCCTTATTTAGAATCTCATGGGATAAAGAACTGAGGCCTCCTGCCAACATCCATGCAAGTGAGCCATTTGGAATTGACTGTGCAAGCCCTTGAGGCCTTCCAATAACTGCACCCCCTTTCAACATCTTCATTACAACCTCATGAGAAATCTTGAGCCAGGGCAAGCCAGCTGAGAAGTTCCTGAATTCTTGACCCACAGAAACTGTGAGACATATATATATTTTTTAAGCTACTGGGTTTTGGGACAATTTGTTACACAGTAATAGATAATTAATAAACACAGTAAAAGAAAGCTAAACATGGTTAGAATTGTAGGTTCATGTTTGTCAGCAAATTTGGAAACTTTTCTGCCATTATTTCTTCAAATATTATTTCTTCTCCTTTTTTCCTCTCTTCTCATTTTGGGATTCCCATGATGTGTGTCTGTTGGTTTGCCTGGTGGTATCTCACAATTTTGAATTTAATACAAATATATTTGCTACATACAGATTTTATAGATGTAAAAGTTTTACAAATAATTTTTTTTAATGGAAAAGAAGTTTTGAGTAGTCTGTATCTGATACAGATGCATAAAATAAGGCAAAACCTAGCGGTTTTCTTGATTCTCTATTTTTTTTCTCTTGAGACTCAGTAAGTTAATTTCTCCTCTAATTTGGTGATTTTTTCCTTCTGCCAGCTCAAATCTGCTGATGAGTACCTACAGAGAATATTTCATTTCAGTTATACTTTTCAGCCCGTATATTTCTGTTTGGTTCATTTTTAAAATGTCTAGAGCCCTGGTGGCAAAGATGTTAAGAGCTCAGGCTGCTAACCAAAAGGTCTGCAGTTCAAATCTACCAGCTGTTCCTTGGAAACCCTATGGGGCAGTTCTACTCTGTCCTATAGGTTCACTATGAGTTGGAATTGACTCGATAGCACACAACAACAACATCTGTTTATTTATAGTCTCATTTTGTTCGTGTATTATTTTCCTGATTTCCTTTAGTTCTTTGTATTCTCTAGTTCTTTGAGTGTATTTAATATTGTTGTAGTGCGTTCTTCTAATCTGTTTATTATCTGGGCTTCCATAGAGACAGTTTCTCTTCCCTCACCTTGTTCTTTTGAATGGACCATCATTTCCACTTTGTTCTTTGCCTTGTGATATTTTGTTGAAGCCAGAACATTAGAATATTGGAATATATTAGCTTTCTCAATTCCCCTGTGTACATGGAACTTCCAACAGCACTGATTTTTGCAAGAAACTCTTAGATGGACATATCCTTTCATCTTGTCTCACTGCTCCCTCCTCTGCCCTGTGAGAGCTCTGATTCAGGTCAGACCAAGGGTTAAGTCCTTCAGACAATTCCCAAGCATATCAGAACAGACACACTGAACAGTCTGCCAGCAAAATCTGTTCTGTTCCATGCAGAGTCAGAAATCAGACAGAAATCAAGGCCTCTTCTTCATGAATCCTAGAGCAATAGTTTATCTCCTCTGCATCCACCACACCTTCAAGATGGGGAATTATTTTTACCCTCTAAAAGTCATCTTTTTCTTGTTTTACAATGCGGTTAGTTTCTGTAATTCTTACCTAATTTTTAGCGTTCTTACATAGTTGAGGTTACAGATTTCTAGTCACTTTTCTTGGTGTTCATGGTGGGTGTGGGGGCTCAGGATTTTAGACCTGCTCATGTTACTATTTTCACAGAATGTCCCAGGTTGTTTCAAAGACAGGCTTCTTTTATGTTCAGTTCAGAAATATCTGTAGCAATACTAGAAATACTGTAGACCTTACATACATTATGTTGACCATATGTTGGCTATTATGAATGTGAAAATTGTTTCTATTTTTAAAAGTATCACTTAAAAGAAAATGATTTTATGTAGGTCCATGACCTAGTAATGGAAAAACAAAAACAAAAACAAATGTATAAAAGAGAAAAAAATATTAATTATTTCTGTAAAGAAAAGACTTGATGGCTGTCTTAGGCTTGGTTCTCTACAGAAGCAAAACCAGTGAAGTGAGAGATAGAGACATGTGTCTTAAGGAAATGGCCCACGTGGTTATAGAGGCTGACAAATTCCAAGTCTGTGGGTGACATGGTTTGAATTTTGTCCCCCCAAAAATGTGTGTATCAATTTGGCTAGACCATGATTCCTGGTACTGTGTGATTTTCCTGTATGTTGTAAACCTGCCTCCATGATGTTAATGAGGGAAGATGGGTGGCAGTTGTGTTAGTAAGGCAGGACCTGATCTACAAGACTGGATTGTGTCCTGAGGCAATCTCTTGAGATACAAAAGACAGAAGTGAGCAGTGAGACAGGGGGGCCTCATACCATCAAGAAAGCAGTGCCAGGAACAGAGCGCATCCTTTGGACCGGGGTCCCGGCACAGAGAAGCTCCTAGTCTGGGGGAACACTGATGAGAAGGCTGACAGCAAGAAAAAGCCTTCCCCTGGAGCTGATGCCCTGAATTCGGACTTCTAGCCTACTCTGACTATGAGGAAATAAACTTCTCTTCATTAAAACCATCCACTTGTGGTATTTCTGTTGTAGCATCACTAGATGACTAAGACAGTGGGTCAGGAGTCAGGCTGGAGGGGCTGATGAACTCAAGATCAGTAGATGACACGGCAGGCTGCTGGCTCACAGGCTGAGGGGATCAACAAATTCCAAGATCAGCAGGCAGTACAGCAGGCCACTGCCCCACATCCCAAGAACTGAAGGTGAGATGACGACAAGCCAGATGCAAGATCTAGAGCAAGCGAGTGAACTTGCCAAAATATCCATACATATATTGGATGCAGGCCAAACCCTGAAGAAACTCCCCTTACAACTGATTAGCTGATCACATCCGATCACGTCATGGAAGATGACTACATCATTACATTAACTGTCAAATTACATCATTACATAGCCCAAACTACATCATTACATAACTGCCATTCTACATCATTACATAATCGACAAACAACTAAGAATCCTGGCCCAGACAAGTTGACACACAACCTTAACCATCACAATGGATAAAACTTGGAATTTATGTTTATAGCTCTCTCAAACACTTGACTAACTAATATTCTTATAGTTAAATTATAACTAATGCCTCTTCAGACTTAAGTCAATTTGTAATATAATGATAGCAAATGTTTTGCCAGTTACTTTGTCATTTTACATTTATACATGCTGACTATTCCACTTGTTCATTCTATTTGACAAATTCATAAATTTTAATATCTCCCCTTATAAATCTACTTTAATAGGATAAAAGAATCAAGTTTTGTTGGTCATTGTAGCAGAAAAAAACTTTGCCACATCATTCTGGAAAAAAATAATTTCTTTACAAAAACATCTGTTAAGTTTCATATAATACAGACAAAATTTTATGTCATCCTAAGGTTTTAGCCTAATAATGAATAACCTGATCTATTGTTTCAGACTCAATTATATTAAGAAAATCATATTGTAATTTAAACCAGAGAGATTTAACTTAAAAGAGAAAATAGGGACATATAATATGGCTTAAAGGGGGTGAACATTCCTATTATTCATCTTAGTTAAAAATAGAAATATATTTTCACAGTCATCAAAATTGGATCATTACAGTCCACATGAAAGACACATTTTGAATTTAAGATTCATATATAAGGCCTTATTTATAAGAATTAGAGGCAGCATAATAAAATGTTGTAAACTCAGACTCTGGAGATTGAGCTAGATTAAATTCTAACTCATCCTCTTCCAAGCTTTATGACCTGCGAAAAGTTATGTAGCCTTCCTTTATTTCATTCTCCTTATCTGTTACACCATAATAAATAATGGTCCTACTTCACTGGCTTGCCATGAATATTCAGTGCAATACGCCTATCATAGTGCCTGATGCATAGTAAGCACTCGATAAATTTTAGCAACTGAGAATTTGCCTTAAAATGAGAATTTGGGATTATTTAATAACCATTCTTACAGACATTGATCATAGACAAATCTTTTATAAATGTTTCTGATTCATACCCAATTCCAAATCTTTCTGTTAGAGTTATAAGGTTCTGTATTATTTTCCCATACGTTGCCTAACAACAGAAAACTTATTCAAGCAAATAACTGCATTCTTTACCTTTCCTTCAAAGCTAACCTCACACAAATATCTTTATTTTCTTTTAAAACAATACCATAATATTCTAATACTGATAATGAAAACCAGAAAGTTAGCTTTAGCTCTTCTATCTCCCTATCGCCTCTCTTCATCTAAACATATATTAAGTGGAATCATTTCAGTTGAGGCTTCCACCATATTTGCTACTTGATCTTCTGGAATTCAGATATTCTTTGTTATGCCTCTCAAATTCTCCTTACAGAAATCATGCCCATGTTGAAAAACTCGTGTCATTCCCTATTTTATATTGCCTTGGCCTTATTTTGAAGTCCTTTCATATTGAGGCCTTCCCCCCCATGTATAAACATAAAGCTTCAGTATAGATTCTCCTGTCTATTCTTTATGATCTCTACACTGCCCAGCAAACAAATGTTGGACATTACGTATATCTTTGTTCATATTATCTTTCTTACCATGTCCTAACTAATCTGCCAGATACATGACTTTGCTCACCTTTCTTCCCTCAAAAAAACCACACTATCCTAAAGTGTAGTTCATGTGGATTTGCATCTCCTCTGGCCTTTTGCAGCTGCCTGGGTCATAACTAGATATTGTTGTGATATGGTCTTGTGCTGCTGACATTTATTTCAATGTTCTCTATCCAAATATATTGCAAATTTCTTAAATTTGTTTATTTTCTGCAAATCCCTCAGTAAACAACATAGATTTCACTTCACATAAGATGTGTAAGATGGGGAGAAAAGCCACTTTTTTCTTTTGTCATTGTGAGTTCCATATGAAATACAATATATTTTTTTAATATTTTATTGTACTTCAGGTAAAGGCTTACACAACAAATAGTTTCTCATCAAACACTAGTACACATGTTGTTTTATGACAGTGGTTAACAACCCCACAACATATGAACCCTCTAACTTCTCAACCTTTTTTT
>NW_004443938.1:31763550-31803324 GCF_000243295.1 Trichechus manatus latirostris
GGCTTAGTTTTTCGGATCTTTGCTGTGGAGGGACGGCGTGGTGCTTCTACCTAGAGTGCCATTTTGCCAGAACTCCCTGGAATACAATTTTTGTGTGGATAGTCTCTTGCATTTTTCAACTGCTTTGTGCATAGGAACTAAGCATATAAAAGATGCTCATCTTCACTTACTATTTATTTTCTTAAAGAAGTGAAAAAAGAAAAAACAAAGAATTGGATTACAGAGGCATTTTGGAAATAGAATCATTGAATATGGCAGAACAGAAGAGGGAGTTATGGACAATGATTTGAGTACGAGTGTGGCAGTTGAATAACAGAACCATAGGAGGAAGTGGAAGCAAGTTTCTAGCCAGGATAAAGCATTCTGATAAATGGAATCCTGGAATTTGTAGGTTTTGAAGAAACTGTGACCAGCAAAAACATTCATTCGAAGGCAGTTCTTGGCTGGTGAGCAGTATGCGTGGATCGTAAGGAGCCATCCCCCAACAGGAGGCACAGTTTTTCTAACACACAATTACACCCTGAGTAGGAAGAGTAGCTGATGTCAGAGCTTTAGTCCACTGGTATTTCAGGCCTGCAGCCAAGGCAATATTCTTATGAAGATTGAGGCCTGAGATTGTGCAGTGAACCTGAAAGCCGAACAAGAGTGTGTGGGTTTCCTTTCAGAACAAGCCTTGCTAGTTCAGCTGCTGCAAGAAAGTAACTCTGGAGTCTGATCATCTTACTTAGTGAGGAAATACTGATTAATAGAAGAACTTTACGATGAGGTGTAGAAACACGCATGCACACACAGAGGACTCTCTTCATTTATGGCAAAATAAAAACCTTTCCTGGAGTATTTGTATTGCTAGAGCTAAAATGCTTGGTAGGCAGAGTAAGTGAAGAATTTGAGAAAGTTTACTTAGTAACTGAGGCTCAATTTGTGTAGTAGTTAAACCATGTAAAAAAGTAGTCCTTTATCACTACAAAAGAAAGGCTCTGGTCCCTGAAATTTATAAGATTTCATGGTGTAATGATAAATTTTCTCTTAGGAAAAACACATCAAAGAAATCCTTCTTTGATGCAGTGGGTTGGATTTATGATTTAAATGTATATGTAGGGAGCATAATCCTTATTTTAAGATGAATATGTATATATAGATACCCAAAAAATAAAGCAAAAATTTATGATGGTTACTTCTAGATGGAATTCCAAGTGTTTTTAAAAGCTTCTTCTCTCTAATTTTCTCTTTATTACAAATTGATGTCAATAAACATGTATTATTTTTATAGCCATAAAAGGTTATATATATATTGTTTAAGTGCATGATGAAGGAAGGAAGATAGGCTGTCTTAAGATGCCATCTATCTCACAAAAATGTGAAAAATGAGCTAAGTTTCAATAAGCTCAAGTCCCACAGGAAAATATTACAGGTATATGGTTGTTTTTTAAAATAATTTATTCTATTCTTATGTAGTTGAAAATCTTCAAGTGTGTAAGATACAATTCAGTTGTTTGCTTTGCAAACTCCTGCTGTTAAGATTTTTTAAGTTTTCCTTCTCTGAGAAGTAATAGGCCATGATTTACTTGGATGGTTTTTGATGGTGTGTACTAAAGCCGGTACTGAATCCTATTTGAGCATTATGGATAGATGGTCTTATTTATCCACAAGTACCACTTCAGAGTGGGTTGGATGCTAAGTGAGCGGTTCATTTCTACTTGCTAAACTTTCATGAGTTGGTGAATGCCCCATTAACTCTTGAGAACATTATTAGTCATTGTTCCTAGAATCAAAGCTGAAATAGTCCATAGCTGCTTTTCATTTACTGTGTAGTGTTCATTCAGTTATGACTGAGAGATTGTCTACGGTAATTGGTGGAAAAATATACTCATTTTCTTTTATCATTACTATCATTGTGCATTCATTGAAGCCATTGTATTTGGCCCATTTTCTTTGCCTTTATCATTGTTGGTTTCTCAATAAATTACCATATTGAAGGTTATACTACATATGTAACATGGAATAAGACAGAGTATTCAAAATTATGGCCTTTGAATAATTGTGTATTTGCTACATTTGACAGATAGTTTTTTATATATGTAAAAGTTTTACAAGTAATTTTTTAAATAGAAAAGAAATTTTGCATAGTTTGTATCTGTTATTCAACTCTTGCTGTTGTTAGGTGCCATTGAGTCTGTTGTGACTCATAGCAAACCTATGTACAACAGAACAAAACACTGCTCAGTCCCACACCATCCTCACAGTCATTGTTATACTTGAGCCCTTGTTGCAGCCACTGTGTCGATCCATCTCACTGAGGGTCTTCCTCTTTTTTGCTGGTCCTCTACTTTACCAAGCATGATGTCCTTCTCCAGGGACTGATCCCCCTAAAAATGTGTCCAAAGTATGTGAGACATAGTCTCGCCATCCTTGCTTCTAAGGAGCATCTGGCTGAACTTCCAGGACAGATTTGCTCATTCTTCTGGCAGTCCATGGTGTATTCAGTATTCTTTGCCAACACTATAATTCAAAGGCATTGATTCTTCTTCCATCTTCCTTCTTCATTGTCTACTTTTCACATGAATATGAGGCAATTAAAAACACTATGGCTTGGGTCAAATGCACCTTAGTCTTCGAAGTCACATTTTTGCTTTTTAACACTTTAAAGAGGGCTTTTCAGCAGATTTGTCCAGTGCAACACATTGTTTGATTTCTTGACTGTTGCTTCCATGGGTGTTGATTTTGGATCCAAGTAAAATGAAATCCTTGACAATTTCAATCTTTTCTCCATTTATGATGATGTTACTTATTGATCCAGTTGTGAGGATTTTTTTTTAATGTTGGGGTGTAATCATTAATGAAGGCTGTAGTCTTTGATCTTCATCAGCAAGTGCTTCAAGGCCTCTTCACTTTCAGCAAACAAGGTTGTGTCATATGCATATCACAGATTGTTAATGAATCTTCCTCTGATCCTGTTGCCCCATTCTTCTTCGTATAGTTTAGCTTCTCAGATTATTTGCTCAGCATAGGGATTGAATAAGTATGGTGAAAGAATACAACCCTGACCCACATTTTTCTTGACTTTAAACCACGCAGTATCTCCTTGCTCTGTTTGAATGACTGCCTCTTCATCTATGTACAGGTTCCTCATGAGCACAATTAAGGGTCCTGGAATTCCCATTACTTGCAATGTTATCCATAATTTGTTATGATCCACACAGTTGAATGCCTTTGCATAGTCAGTAAAACACAGATAAACATCTTCCTGGTATTCTCTGCTTACAGCCAGGATCCATCTGATATCAGCAATGATATCCTTTTTTTCCAAGTCATCTTCTGAATCTGGCTTGAATTTCTGGCAGTTCCCTGTTGATGTACTGATGTAGCAGCTTTTGAATGATCTTCAGCAAAATTTTACTTGTGTGGAATATTAATGATATTGCTTGATAATTTCCACATTCAGTTGGATCACCTTTCTTGGGAATAGGCACAAATATGAATCTCTTCCAGTCGGTTGACCAGGTAGCTGTCTTCCAAATTTCTTGGCATCGACGAGTGAGTACTTCAAGCTTTGCATCAGTTTGTCGAAACATCTCAGTCGGTATTACTTCAATTCCTGTAGCCTTGTTTTTTGCCAATGCCTTCAGTGTAGCTTGGACCTCTTCCTTCAGTACCATTGGTTGCTAATCATATGCTACCTCTTGAAATAGTTGAACATCAACCAATTCTTTTTGGTATGGTGACATTCTTTCCATCTTCTTTTGATGCTTCCTGTATTTTTTAATATTTTCCCCATAGAGTCCTTCAGTATTGCCCCTTGAGGCTTGCATTTTTTTCTTCAATTCTTTCAAGTCGAGAAATGTTAAGTGTGTTCTTCCCTTTTGGTTTTCTAACTCTAGGTCTTTGCACATGTCATTATAATACTTTGTGTTCTCGAACTGCCCTTTGTAATCTTCTGTTCAGCTCTTTTACTTCATCATTTCTTCTGTTTGCTTTAGCTACTCTGAGCTAGTAGCTTACTATCACTCTCACAGATTTCTTATTAGTCAAATGTTTCTGTTGGTGTTATCAGGTGCTGTCGAATTGGTTCCAACTCATAACTACCCTGTGTGCAACAGAAGGAAACACTCCTCAGTCCTGCGCCATTCTCATGATAGTACATATGCTTGAGCCCATTGTTGCAGCCACTGTGTCACTCCATCTCACTGAGGGTCTTCCTCTTTTTTGTTGACCCTCTACTTTACTAAGAATGATGTCTTTCTCTTAGGACTGGTCCTTTGTGATAACATGTCCAAAGTACGAGAGACGAAATCTCTCCATCCTTGCTTCAAAGGAACATTCTGGCTGTACTTCTTTCCAAGATAGATTGGTTCATTCTTCTGGCTGTCCATGGCATATTCAATATTCTTTGCCAATACCACATTTCAAAGGAGTCAATTCTTCTTCAGTCTTCCTTATTCACTGTCCAGCTCTCCCATGCTTATGAGGTAGTTGAAAATGCCATGGCTTTGGTTAAGCATGCCTTAGTCTCCAAGGTAAAATCTTTGCTTTTTAACACTTTAAAGAAGTGTTTTGCAGCAGATTTGTGCAACGCAATATGTCATTTGATTTCTTCACTGCTGTTTCCCTGGACGTTGATTAGTCAGATAATGAGCATAATATCTAACTCAAAATCCAAAATCCTCCTGTGACAAAAGTTGAAAATATTAAATAAGAAATTGAAATGCTTGGATATATATACATATATATGTGTACACACTCATGTACACATACATATATGTGGTATACACACACACATATGATATTGATATGTTTGTGTATGTAAAACGTATGAAAAAAGAGGAGAAAGAAGAGGAAAACTAACATATTTAAGTAAATTGAAGTTAAAATTAACACATTGTTGTTGTGTGCTATTGAGTTGTTTCTGACTCATAGTGACCATGTAAGACAGAGTATAACTGCCCTATGGGGTCTCCAAGGCTGTAATCTTCATGAGAGCAGACTACCAGGTCTTTTTCCCAGCAGAGCATTTGGTAGGTTCAAACAACCAACCTTTCTGTTAGCAATCCAGAGCCTAACTGGTGTGCCCCCATGACTCCTTAACATTAACAAACTGGTGACATATTTTCAATACATACAGCATACAAAGAGGTATTATCCTTAGTAGAGTAAATGCTCTTGTAAAAGAACAGAAAAAATACAATAATTTATTGATATAATTAATGGACTTTTCCTCAAAGTAAAATAATAATATGAATAAAATTATCCAAACAATAAATAAAAACCTATTTAATGTCACTAATAAGAAGAAAAAAATGTATAGCACTGATTTTCTTTTAATCCTAATATAGTAAATGGTGGTAATGACCAGTGGAGTGGAAGAGTGGGTAAATAAGCGCTATGATAAATAATGTTCATTAAATTGGAAATTTGTACCAACATTTTGGAATATGCAAAATTAAGCATTAAATTATTAATATTTAGCAATTACCTTTTGAAGAACTTCTAGAAATTTATGATAAAGGAATGTTTAGGGATATTTGCAAACTTGAGCATTTAATTATTATTTAGAAGAGGGAAAATTTAGACAATCTAATGCTCAATAACAATGGATTGGTTAAAGATATCTGATTATATCATATGAGAGAATATTCTGCTGATTTATGGACACAGAGTGATTTTTGTAACATATAATTGAGCATACCGAAGTAGATTAAAACATCAATGCCCAGTATGATTCCGTCTGGGGAACTGTTGTTGTTAGTTACCATCAAATCCATAGGGTTGTCAATGCTGTGACCTTTTGGAAGCAGATTGTTAAGCCTGTATTCTGAGGTGCCTCTGGATGAATTTGAACTGCCAACCTTTTGGCTAGTACAGTGCTTAACAGTTTGTGGTACTCATTATATACTTAAAAATATTGTAGAAATGATTTGAGTGTATATGTCAAGTGTATTAATTGTATTTGACTTTTGGTAATAGGATTATGGGCCAACCATATAGCAAAACTTCACTATTTTTTTAAATTACTTTAATCTTCCTTATCACCAAAGAAACTGGAGAAAATTAAGTAAGTTATTGACACATAAATAGTAACCTTACTTTAATAAAAATATGTGTTGGTAAATTATTACTTTCCTATAGCAACTGAATGAAATTGAAGTGTAAAGAATTAAAAATTTTCTCTTAAATTCATTCTCTAAAAAAAGAAGTTTACACATCAAAATAAAGAGAATAACAATATATTTTATGTATTTTTTCTGAAAATCATGTTACTTTTTGAAATTTTATTTTATTTATATTTAATTATGAGCCATTGATGTAACATTTATGAAAGACACTGTTTAAGGATAATTTAGAGTTAAGAAACTTACAGCTCTAGAGGAAAAAAAAAAAACAAGGAAAACTTAGTACAACATTGATAAAATAAAAACATCTTAGATCTAATATTTTTTAAATTTGCTACAGTAAAAGTATTAAGATAGAATACTAAGCACAGACAACATGAAGATGATTCATAATTGGGCTTCTATAATATTAATATTAATTTACATTATCATCTTTCTAGAGGGAATTTTCAATATCTGGTTAAGTTAGAATAATTTTTCCTGCTGAAAAATCAAGACCAATGGCTTAACTGGTAGGAGCTTTATGATGTCCAACAGAAGGTCTGGAGATAGGCTGGCTCTGTCATTGTTAATTTGGAAAGGCAATGATATCATGAAGGATTCAGGTTCTTTCCATTTCTCCTTCTGACATTTTTGCTGTTTAGCTTTGACTTTCAGTTAGCTCTCACACAATGGGTTCTGCACTTTCAGGGATTCAGCAAGACATGACCATGTCCAGTGGATTAAGTGAATGCACTTTTCTGCATCTCTCTTTATTAGATAAAGGAAATATTTCTGAAAATGCCCCTCGAGTCTTAGATATTTAGTGCTGCTATAATAGACATACCACAAGTTGATGGCTTTAACAAACACAAGTTTGTTTTTTCAGAATTTGGGTGGATAGAAATCCTAATTCAGGGCACTAGCTCTAGGGGAAGGCTTTCTCCCTCTGTTGGCTCTAGGGTAAGTTCTTTGTCTCCTTTCAGCATCTGTGGGCCCGGTGTTCCTTGGAGATCTCCATGTGTCTTGGGATAACAGGTTACAATTCAGGATCAGAAATGACTCAGGATACAGACTTAAGTCAAGACAGTTTCTCAGCCATGCCTGCAAGCAGGCTTCTCTCTCTCTGTCCTTGGCCTGGCCTCTGTCTTGCTCCAGGAAGTGTTACAAAGCTCTTCAGCAAAACTGAGAAGTGCCCAGAGGCAATTCACTCTGCCAATAAGCCTCAGCCTAAAGTCACTCAGCTCTCTAGCTCTGTGGGTCAGCACACCCTCTGCACTGTCTCCTGGTTCTGCTGCTGCTGGTTCTCTGTCACTGCGTCTGGCTGTCTTGCGCTGTCTCCGGTGTTACAGCTCTCTGTCTCCTGGATTTAGGAGGTTCTCAGCACAGAGACCCTGGGTCCAAGGGATGTGCTCTGCTACCAGCTCTTCTTTCTTGGTTTTGATAAGGTCCCCTATCTCTGCTTGCTTCTCTCTCCTTTTATTTCTTGTAAAATAAAAGTTGTGACTCAAGTAAAGGTGTGACTTGAGTAAAGGTAAGGGTGTGACTTGAGTAAGGGCATAGCTTGAGTCATGCCCTCTTGTAAGGCAGTGACTCAAGATATACCCCACCCTAATCCTACCTCATTAATGTATAAGCCCATTGCCCTTGAGTCGATTCCAACTCATAGGCCCCTATAAGACAGAGTAGAACTGCCCCACAGGGTTTCCGAGGAGCAGCTGGTGGATTCAAACTGCCAGACTTTTGGTTAGCAGTCAAATGATTAAACCACTGCACCAAAAGTTTAAGGTTTACAACACATCACAAAATGGAGGATAATTACATCAGATCACAAAATGGAGGCCAACCACACAATACTGGAAATCATGGCCTAACCAAGTTGACATATACTTTTTGGGGACACAATTCAATCTGTAACACCTAGCAAACTTTTTATTACATCTCATTTGCCAAATAATAGGTCAGTATTGCCACTTTTAAACCAATTACTTGTAGGGAAAATAAGGTTTAAATTGTTCAGAATTTACACCTTAGCTGGGCATAGGAAGAGTTAACATGAATAAAATCAGGGTTCTCTTCTGAGAAAAATGGGGAAAATGAATGTTAAGTAGGCATCCAACAGTGTCTGTTGCACCTTATTTCACAGTTTCAATAAAAATACGTGTACGTTAATTTTTCTCCTCAAGTATATGTTGGAAGATGTTTTTCCATCCTGTGTTTGGCTCAATTCTTCTGGATTTTTTTATTTTTTTAAGTGTTATTTCCATGTTTACCCACCGAATAAGAACTGCCTTCCTAGAGCTACATCCATTTGCCTCTTTTAAGCACTTCATCTTCCTACCTCTTTATATTAGTGTACTGTTAAAAGGTTAGTTTCTGAATTCAGATTGCCTTTGTTCACCACTTACAAAATGAGAGACTGAGCAAGTAACTTAGTGCATCAATTTACTGTTATTACCCATGAAATTAAAGAGAGTAACAAAATAACTTATAGAATGGTATACCAATAAACAAAATAGCCTATGTAAGACATTTGTCACAAAAACTGCCACGTAATAAGTACTCAAAGAACACTCCTTCTTCTTATTACAATTTCTACTGTTAATATTTTCTTAACATTAGTGTTTAAACTCTCCCAGACCATAATCATAACATCTAAACTTGTTTATTCTCTGCCATTTGCTTTAATTTTCTTTTTATAGATCATTCATAATTCCCTTCTAAAAAAAAAAAATCCTAAGAGAGATTGACTACAACTTATGTAATTGATATTTTATTACAAAATTCTAGTTTTTTTTTTTTCATGCAGGTATTGATAAAAATACTATGATATGCTCCAATTTTATAGGAAAGGAATGTGGTAGAAAGATTATTGCATATGTAGAAGTTATTATTTTAATTATTTTGTTTTATTATATCCTAATTCCAAATTATTATTAAAATAATATTTGAAGCAAACTTTTTTAGCAATAATAACTGACTAATTATTTTCTCAACCCTAGACATGAGTAATTGTCTTTCTGCTATACTACTCTGGTAAAATAGGCCCTTGTGCTACCATACCTGCTCTCTTATACACTAGTTAAATAGAGATTCCTGTTCTCCTAACCAGTGAATGACAATGAGGAGAGACTTTCTCCTCATTCTGTAGTATAATTCTCTTTTTAGGTAGAAACCTATTTTTTTTAAAAGTTGATAGAGATGCTATGAGAATATCCTCCAGAACACTTCTCAAGGATGCTGGTGCTGCCCTCAAGAAAGTGTGTTTTAACTCCGTGTCATTTGGACTCTCCCGGAAACTATGACCATGGACTGGCTGAGAAGATTGAAAATAATAGATCCAATCCAAAATTTCCATCTCCAGGAGCGTTCAGAGTCCTTTACTACCCCCTTGTAGTTGAGTTAATGTTTAAAATAACAGCCCAGTAGACCATTATCACTACTTTTTTTAAGGGCTCCAGCAAACACACTGAATGCTGATTGTTGGGGAAGTACACCATTATTGATGAATTTCATATACTCCATTCTTATTTTTTGTTCTACTTTGTCTAACACTCTGAGACTCTGTTCCCAAATATGCTCCCCAGACTCCTTGCCAAGATCCTTTGATACACACTCATCTCCAGGAATTTGTAATTCTCCATCTTGGCTCTGCTGGATCCAGCTGTAGTTATATGTCTGGAAAGTATGAGAAGTCCTGAGGGAATACATGATCTCCTTGTGAGGTAATTGCCAACGGTGAAGTCATTGAATTCCTTTTTTTTTTAATGCAAGTTTAGGTTGGTTCCCACATAGTGAGAGACTCCTTTCTCCAGCAATAGAGGCTAAGGAAAATTGGCACTACAACCTTCTCAGTCTCCTTTTGTCTGCCAAAATAAGGCCAACTCAAGACTCAGGATTCCACTATTTCCCAAGCAGGGCACTGACCTCAGTGTAGAACACACTACAGGGTTGTACATTTAGGTGATGCTGCATCTATGAAACCTATTATATGTTCTGCTGCTATGAGAGAAAATAGATTATTTTAAAGCTTACACATCAACTTTCCGATTCTCAACTCATTTCTTAGAGTGGAACCTCAATACCTTAAATTATCTTCTTCCTTTGTGGCTATCTAGGAAATCACAAGATGTCATTCCACACTGCAATTATTATAAACACTCTTGCTATAGCTACTAATTGTCACGGCCACATTTCCCCCAAATGTCTTGCCCGCCACACTTAGTTCACCTCATGATACTATTGATAATTTGAAAAGAATGATTTGCCGCTGCATACTGAAATTAAAAGTTTCTCCTTTGTACTCAACAAAGAAGCTGTGACACACTCATCAAATAATTGAGCAGCCCATTTTGAGGCTCTACTTCCTGTAGGTTCTTCTGATACCATGATGACATCATTTGGGATCCCAGCAGAAAGCAGATGGTACATTCAAGGTGGAATTAAGGAGAGTTTAAAGAAGAGTTTGTTTACAGATATGTGTGCTAGATATATTAACAAACAAACAAACAAAAAAAAACTCATTGCAGTCGAGTCGATTCCAACTCATAGACTCTATAGGAAAGAGTTGAACTGCCCTATAGGATTTCCAAGGAGTGGCTGGTGGATTAGAACTGTCAACCTTTTGATTAGCAGCTGAGCTCTTAAGCACTGTGCCACCAAGCCTCCTGTGTTAGATATAGGGATGGTGAAATGCCCAGGAACTAACAACAAGAAGGAGCTATTACCAATCTGTTCTCAAAGGGCTATTGAAAAGAACAGTGCTTCCAGAGCATGAAAAGATCTTGAAGATTAAGAAAATGAGCCATTTAACAGAGCTTTAACCATAGAATACTGGCAATGCCAATGGGGGAAGTAACTACCCTAATTTATATTTCCACTGTCATTTCGTCTATCTTCTAAAGCCTATATTTGGTAAACAACCAGGTATCAAAGTGCAAGTAAGATATGATCTTATAGTCCATGGAAATCAGCCTCATGGGAGCCCAGAACAAAACAGAAAAGCACAGAGACTGGATGCAGGAAAAGGGATTCAAACAGAGAGCAACCAATACACACCAAAAAATGATGCTTCATGTCATTATTAATGAGGGTAATATTGAAAAGATGAGACAATACAAAGTGATAATACTAGACACCCACCAAAAATCTCACAGGAAAATGTCTGTTAATTCCAAGTATTGGTGAAGTTCTAAAGCAGTGGCAACTAGGACAAACTATAGATAGAAGAATAAGTTGTTATAAACACTTTGAAGAATAGTTTTTAATTATCCATTGCATATAGTCTCTGATGAAGGAATCCACATCTTTGGTATATATATTCAACAGAAATACAGTTGCACATTTACCAAGAGACATGCATATGTTCACAGCAGCAATGTTTTAATAATAAAAATTGGATGAAATACAAATGAGCATCATGAGTAGAAGGCATAACTCAATTTTGTTGTAATTAATTAATAGAATATTAAAGATCGATGAAAATGAATGAATTTCACCTAGACAGAGCAACATGGATAGATCTTATAAACATAATGATGAGTGAAGGAAAGTGACATGAAAGAGCATATAATCTGTGATTCTGTTACAGAAAATTAAAAAAAAAAGCAAAACTAATCTGTAGTGTTTAGGGATTCATGCTTACATAGTAAATCTAATAATGGGAATCAAGGAAGCGATTACCATAACAGTCAGAACAGTGATTATTTTGAGGCGAGGTGGGAGGATACACCAGCTGCTCCATGGGAGAAGGATCTGGCAGTCTGCTTCCAGAAAGAAGACAGCCTTGGAAACCCTATGGGGCAGTTCTACTCTGTCTTACCAGGTTGCTATGGGTTGGAATCAACTCGATGGCAATGGGTTTGGGTTTTGGTTTTGGGGAGAGTAAAGTAATCTGGGTGTTACTTTGAGGGCCTTCTAGGGTTCTGGCAATATTCCATTTTTTAACTTATGACTTAGTATATTGGTATTGACTTCATAATAAAAATTTTGAGTCACACATTTTGTTTTCTTTCATGACCTTCTTGTATCGTTATATTTCATTATTTTAAAAGTTTGTAAAAGGTGCATACTCCTTCCTAAACGTGTAAAATAGGAAAATAACAAAAATGCATGAATAGAGAAAGCATACAAATACTAGACAAGAGAAAACTTTTAGCAAGTAAGGCTACATATAAATATTTCAGGAGAACAGAGTGTCCCAAACTAGTTTCCCTGGGGTACAAACTTATCACTAAAAGCTCAATCACCTTTTGTAGAGAGTCACAGTTTGTGTTACCATCATAAATCCCTGAGAATAATAAAAATACCTCTTTACTTGAACACAGCATCTTCCAAACTTGTTTGGCTGGCACCAACAGATATATTAACAGTCTATAATAGTAATCAGTAAGAGGCCAATTTAAGAGATGATTTTGGAATAAATTCACATATTGATACACATGTGATCCTACTTTTGAACATAACACATTCTCAGAAGTGTGAATAAAAGTTAAATTTTCAAAATCAAGACATAGGCTTAAATTTTATAAGGAAAGTTCCTTTTACTGAAGATAAATATTATAAAATACAAAATAAATAAATATTTGTTTTTGTTGTTTTGTGCCATCGAGTTGGTTCTAACTCAAAGTGACCCTACATACAATAGAACGAAATACTGCCCAGTCCTCTGCCATACTCACAATCATTGCTATGCTTGAGCCCTTCACTGCAGCCACTGTATCAATCCATCTCATTGAGGGTTGTCCTCTCTTTTGATGACCCTCTACTTTACCAAACGTGATATCCTTGTCCAGGGACAGGTCCTTTCCTGATTTTGAACCGCGCAGTATCCCCTTGTTCTGTTTGAACCACTGCCTCTTGGCTAATGTACTCTTTCCTTATGAGCACAATTAAGTGTTCTGGAATTACCATTCTTCACAGTGTTATCCATAATTTGCTATGATCCACACAGTCAAATGCCTTTACATAGTCAATAAAATGCAGGTAAATATCTTTCTGGTATTCTCTGCTTAAAACGAAGATCCATCTAACCTCAGCAATGATATCCCTTAAATAATAACTTAATGTCTCTTAATTTTAGATAAATTAATATGAAAGAAATAAATTATTTAAGTCACATAATCATTGCTTAAGTATTACGAATAGGAAAACCTGATCACCACTGAAAACAGAACATTGTCCACCTTCTGTATATCTAAGTAATTTTTCCTAGATAAAGTGCAGACAGGGACCAACTGATGAAGGCATAGAGTGGATTTCCCCCCCCCGGCAAAGATTAATATGTCTGGAAAGTAAATGGAGATTATGTTGGTCAAATCCCACAAGAATTCTCTAACTTGGAGAAATGTATTTGGCTATGAAAATAATAGTTTTAGGAAAAATTTACAGACATCAAAATATCTTGTGAACTTTAAAAGAGAAAGAAAACAAAGTGAACTTATATAAGGATAGGATTAAAATGTATATTTCTGAACTTTCAGACTTTATCTATAGATATAGGAGATCTTTAAGATTAAATCAACAAAAACACACAGTAAATGTTAATATGCCTCTTCTGGTCATGAGCTAATCAAGTAGAAAAAAATATACAGAAAGGAGTAATGAAAATTTAATCAGTTTGATGAAAACACATAACAAAGTATAATTTATAAATAAAATTAAAATCTTTTTAATAGTAAAAATTACTATCGTATTGAAACAATAGTACACTGTATCAATAGCAAGTTTCAATGATACAAAAAAAACCTTAATATATTAAAAACATAAAATATATACAGAGTATATAAACTGACCTATGTACAATGGAATGTCTACAAATAATATTTTTAAAGAATGAATGTCCTAAATAACTCATACTGGCTCAAAGAAACAAATAAGAAGGGTTATTTAAGGAATAATGGTCATGGAATAATTTTATATCAAAACTAGTGCAATGGATTTTAAAGTTTTACTCAGGCAACATTCAAAGTTGAAATTGATCTTTATTATTTAAAAAGAAGGGAAGTAAATGAGCTAGTCTTATTAATAAGCTAAAATACTGTTATTAAATGATTCTAAGGAAAGCAAGAGGAAACAATAAGAAAAAGTTAGTACTTTGGAAAGAATAATACCCTGATAAGCCTCACATTATTCATTAAGAATCAAAAAGAGAGAGAGAGAAAATGTATTTGAAGATGTAAAAGAGGATATAACAAGATGAAAAAGAGATAAGCATTATATTAACAACTACATGTATCAATTAAAGTGTTTTTGACTGGAAATGTGGAAAAATTCAACCCAAAATGTCTTAACAATACTATCAATTGCACAAATAATTGGAAAGTCCTGAGACTGAGTTGATTTCAAGCATGGCTATGTTCAGAAGATTAATATGTCTTTTGTATCTGCTGTTTCTCTCTTTCAGTTATGCACCTCCCCTGTATATTTCATTCTCAGAGAGATTCTCCCCTCGCAGTGGCAAAGTGAGTATAGCAACTTAAGTCTTGCATCTGCTAATGCTCAAATCCGATGGAAAGAGTATCTGCCACTTTCCCCTAACCCCACAAAAATGTCTCAGGATGTTTCACTGGTTGTGACTGGGTCAAATACCTGTGATTGATCAATCACTGTACCCAGTGTAATAACAAGTTTTCATTGTTTATATTTCAGCTACATATGTCACTCTTGAGACTGGGCTTGGAAGCAACCTTTTACTGTATACCAGGTAGAAACCCTGATGGTGTAGTGGTTGAGAGCTACAGCTATTAACCAAAAGGCCGGCAGTTTGAATCTACCAGGTGTTCCTTGAAAACCCTATGGGGCAGTTCTACTCTGTCCTATAAGGTCACTATGAGTCAGAATCGACTTGATGGCAATGGGTTTTTTTTTTTTTTTTTTTTTTTAATGTAATAGTTACTTTATCAGGTTCCAGGAATACGTAGACAGCAAAAATCACAAGATGCATATCCTTGCAGAGTTTATGTTCTATTGGATTTATTGTCGTTGTTATTAGGTGCTGTCAAGTCAGTTCCAACTCATATTGAAACTATGTGCAACAGAATGAAACATTGCCCAGTCCTGCATCATCCTTAACAATCGTTACTATATTTGAGCCCATTGTTGCAACCACTGTGGCAATCCATCTTGTTAGATTTAGTGTTAATATTTTAAAAATCATAAAATATGGTTCAATTATACAAAATATAAATTCCGTAAAATGTCTTAGAGTTCTTGGTAATTTTCATAATTAAAACGGACACAACATTTCTCAAAAGTACCATAGATTTAGTAATCAATATTAACTATGATATATGTCCATATATATGAAGGTATAGCCATCTATAAACAGCATATTTATTGTGGTCTGGTATGCAATATTAAATGATTGGAAATATTCCAAAAGTCCATCAAGATAAGCCTTTGCAAATAAATTATTTATATGAAGAAATAATACATCACCATAAAAATAATGAGGAAAAATATCTCAAATTCTAAGACAGGAAAATCTCTGAAATATACTAAATCAATAATACATTATAAATTTACAAATAAACAATAACTATAAGTTATTTGCAAAATATTCAAAGCATAAAGAACTGGAAAGCATGAAAATAAATGTATGGAAAAATAACACAAACTGAAGCTTATATAGTTTGACTAGTATCATACAATATAATACTTGGAAAACAATTATTAGGAATAGAGAAAATCCTTCATGATGATAAATAACCATTTCAAAACCAACTTATAAAGCATCTAAATACATATTTACCTAATAAAATAGCCTCAAAATATATAAAGTAAATATTGATAGAACTATAAGAAGAAATAAACACATATTTCTCAATTATTGATCAGTCTAGCACACCAATCAGTAAAATTATAAAATATTTTAACAACAGAGTTTACAAGTTCGATTTCATGATCATGTGTAGACATCTGTATCCAACATTATTCTAAAGCACATTAGAAACATTCACAAAAATCAATAGCACATATTACAGATTGAATCGTGTTCTGCCCAAAACTATGGTGAAGTCCTAACTCCTGTGCTGTGAAAGAGACCTTCTTTGAGTAACAGGGTTATTATTTTGTTATTAGTTGGATCCATCAAGGTCATACTGGAGCAGGGTAGATCCTGGTCCTAATTCCTTCTCAGTGGCTTTTTATAAAAAGAGAGAAACACACAGGGAGAAGATAGATGGCACGTGAAAAAGAAGGCAGAGCCATCTATAAACAATAAAGGAATGCCAAGAATTTCCGGCAGTAACCAGAAACTAGGAGAGTAGCCCACAGGAAGAATCGATACAGCCAGGACCCTGATTTGGACTTTTAGTCCCCAGAACTGTGAAAAAGTAAATTTCTGTTCTTTAAAGCCGCTCATTTTGTATTATTTTGTTATTGCAGCCCTAGAAAATAAGAAAGCACAATTAATCATAACAAATGTTTCTACAAATTTCAAATGATAGCTATTACACAGATCACATTCCCTGACTACAATCTAATTGAGGGTTTGTTTTTTTTTTAAAGCTAAATTAAAACTTCCAAATTCTTGTAAATTAAAACAAAACAAAACAAAAACAACTTTCTAAATGCACCTACTCCTCACTTATTGACTATCTCGTTATCCAACATTTCACATTTACGGCAATAGTAAAAAATTTGCTATCCAACTATTTTGCACATTAGCAACTTACATCTGGCAGCGACAAGTGCCAAGTTGTGAGGTGAGAGTAGTGTTGGCTAGAGTATGTTTCAACTTGGCTGGGCCATGATTCTCAGTCGTTTTGCAGTTACATAATGATGCAATTTGGCGGTTATGTAATGATGTACTCATCCTCCATTTTGTGATCTGATGTGGTCATCCTCCATTTTCCCATAATATTGATTTCACATAACAAACTGATCTTTGAAACCTAACCATTGTAATAAGTGAGAAGCGGGTGTACTCAAGAATCAAAGAAGAAATCATGATAGAAATGTAAAAATCAAAGAACAAGATGACAATAAAACAAATATATATCAAAAGTTTAGAATGCAGTAAAAGCAATGTTTTAAGTGAAATCTAAATCTGTAAACTAGTACCTTGAGGAAAAAAATTGAAAATTAATAAGCTTGTTGTACATTTTAAGTTAGAAGAGGAAAGAATACAATAAACTCAATGAAGGTATAAGGAAGGAGATAATGAAAATTACAACACAGATCAATAAGAAAACAAAGCTAGTATGAAGATAACTAAACAGAAACTAAAACACAAGTATGTTGTGTGTTCAAGTATGTTGAATAGATTTATAAGACAGACAAACTTTACAAGACTGACTAAACAGGGAGAAACAGTAAGAGAATGAGAGAGAGGGTGAGCGGTACAAATGAACAAATACATAGTAAATGAAAATGTAAGCATAACCACAAAAAGTACAATTTTTATAACAATAAACAATATTTTATGTCAACAAGTTAAATGCTTAGATTGAAGGGCAGGTGTGAAAAGAGATCATTACACGTATTGCTCCATATTGACTAATCCTTGGGAAGTCAAGAACTTGGTATACCAGACAAAGTTTGAAGGTCTTTTGAAAATTGCATCCCAGGCATATCTTGATAAAGTGTGAAACAGCATAAGAGTTTGATGTGCTAATGATAGTTAACAGCTACTGTGGAGAAAAGGTGTGGGAATGAGGTTCGAGTCAGACAGTGATGGTTCTTATGCTCAGCTCTCTGGCAAATCACTGAAAATATTTTGAACAGAAGAATGAAATAATTAGATTTGTGTTTTGAAAAGATCACTTTGGCAGGAAATACTAGACTGAAAAAGGCAAATTAAAGCTTATCCTAGATCTCTAGTACCTTGTTTCTGGTCTCTGTGATGAAAGAGCTCACAGTCTACTGACACAGACTGATATGTAAAAAGACAAATTACAACACAAAACAGGAGTATTGATGTATTTAGAAGCAAAGTAAGGACTGACAAACTCAGCCTGGGGAAAGTATCACAGGTAAAATGAGACTTGATCTGGGACATGTATATTTATTTGGTGAGCTACTTGCTGTAAAAATAAAAGGATAATATTTTATTTGCGAGCAAATCAAATAGAAATTAACTGTTTCAAGTCATCACAGACCAGGAACATGAAAATATGACTAGCCCATGGAGGTTATAATTTGATGTTTTGATGTGCCACTTAACCGTTTCCTCTTTATCGTTTTGTTGGTATTGGTTTGGGTATCCTAGTTCATAAATTCGTTTTTAATAGGTTTGAAATATGTGAGCAATGAAAATATAACTATTAGACTCCAAGACCGCATTTTCATAACATAAAATGAAATTTGTATCATTTTGTAATAACAAAAAAATTAAAAAAGCAAACAAATGTTTTCTCACCATTAGTTTCTTTTAAAATTCAACAATTATTTCAAATTAAGTAAAACTCAGTAATTGATTATATGAGATGGTAGTGTCCATCTTTGGAGCATGGAAAAATGTATGTAAAACTGAATTTGTCTACTCTCTCTTTTTCTCCTCTAAATTCATATTAACATTAAAATTTGCTATGAGTTTCAAAATGTGATGTTACAAACACTATGCATTGAAGTAAAATGATAAGTAACTGGACATGTTTTCAATGCAGCATTCTAACTTTTTAAATAAAAAAAATCTAAATATCTATTCTGAGGAAATTCAATGTAAGAAACTTTAAGATCAAAATCAATTAAAAATGAATATTACAATTTCAAAGATATAGATGAAGTACCTACAAGAGGTCTAGTTATGATGTGTATGTATCACATAAAAAAATCCAGGTCTTCTGGAATATTAATTTTAGATATCAATTAGTCATCTCAGTTTAAAAGTCATTAGAAGTGCATCATCATTGCATTGTTTTCATACATATAAAATGAGAAGAAAAGCTTGTGTAGGACATGATGAAGGACAAAAGGAATTTAACATTTTATTTCACAAACTAAAGTTATAGTGATTAATGGAAAGAGATTTGCTTACTGGAGAAAAGATCAGATATTGAGATGGAAAATAAAATACTTTTTCTCCTTTAAGCAAGATTAAAACACTATGTGGGACCCTTATATCTGATTTTTTTCTGTTCTAGTTGCGTATTGTCTTTTATTTTGTATATTCAAAACGTTCTGGTTCATGTTGTTTATATTTTATTTCCAGATGAAAATATTATATATCATAGTTGGATGTCCTGCAGTTATCTGGTAAACACATGAAGATCCTATTTCATGTTAAAGATTTTGTAATGAATTTTCTAAAATAAGTGTATGCACACATTTTTCTAAAGTGTGGAAAATTTGCATTAATTTGCACTTTGAAATAGTCTTATCCACTCTCATTTTCTCTACTTTGTTACTTTTGAACTAATTTGCATAAAGCATGAAAGTTACCCAGCTGTTCAGTGGAATATTATTTCTGCTTTCAAGTGAAGTGAAATAGACATATTTTGTCCTTAATTTAATACCCATTTTAGTAAATTTTAACTTAAGAAAACATAAATACTGAAACTAGCACAACCTGTACAAGGAAAGGTGATGGAAGCCCCATAGACACATCCAAACTCCCTGAGGGACTGAGATGCTGGGCGGAGGGCTGTGGGGACCCTGGTGTCGGGGAACATCTAACTCAATTGTCATGACACAGCTTATAAAGACAATGCTCTACATTCTACCTTGGTGAGTAGTGTCTGGGGTCTTAAAAGCCTGTGAGCGGCCATCTAAGATACTCCACTGGTCTGATCCCTTCGGGAGCAAGGGAGAATGAAGAGAACAGGATACAAGGAAAAGATTAGTCCGAAGGACTAATTGTCCACAGCTACCAAGGCCTCCACCGGATTGAGTCCAGTACAGCTAGATGGTGCCCGGCTACCACCACTGACTTCTCTGACCAGGATCACAACAGAGGGTTCTGGACAGAGCTGGAGAAGGATGTAGAGCATAATACTAACTCACAAAGAAAAGACCAGATTTACTGGCCTAAAGGAGACTGGAGAAACCCTGAGAGTATGGCCCCCAGACACCCTTTTAGCTCAGTGTTGAAGTTACCTCTGAGGTTCACTGTTCAGCCTGGGAGTGGACAGCCCCGTAAAACCAAATGAGACTAACGAGGTACAGTAGTCCAGTGACAAGGGCCAGAAGGCAGAAGGGGACAAGGAAGCTGGTGATAGGGAACCCAAGGTTGAGTAAGGATATTGTTGATGTGTTGTGAGATTTTTAACCATTGTCATAGGGCAACATTTGTAGTAACTGTTAAATGAGAAACTATTTTGTTCTGAAGTACAATAAAATATAAAAAAAAAGAAAACATAAATACCACATAGCCCAATGGATGCTGACAATAAAGAAACATGAGAATACCACATAGCCCAATGGATGCTGAGAATGAAGAACGATGAGAAATCAACTTCAGCATAAGGTTTGGAACTTAAGACCTTATTAAATGCAACTGTATGGTAAATGTGTATTTCCAATAGTAAGATAAAGATAACAGCTGCTAAAGACAAGGTGTCCCAAATATGTCATACAAAGTCATTAGTTATGATAGAAAAATGTTTTCAAATCAATAAAAATAGGGGCCCTGGCAACACAGTGGTTAAAGCACTCAACTACTCACTGAAAGGTCTGCATTTCAAAATCACCCGCAGTAGCTCAGGAGAAAGATGCGGTAGTAGGATTCAGTAAAGATTTACAGCCTTGGAGACCCTATGGGGCAGTTCTACTCTGCCCTACAGGGTCACTATGAGTTGGAATCAACAGGACACCAGTAGGTTTGATTCTGAGTATCATGGTAAAATAGATATGCATTTGAAAATGTTTTTATTATAATTTATACCTGGAGAAACTCCATACTAAAAAACAGATATACAAACATAAGGTTGTAGGTGTATAAACTAACTGTAATTGAGCAAATCAGACCATCTGAGAAGACATTTTCTTTTTCAACAAATAACTTTGTTATAGGTGTCTGTCTGTCAACTCTTGACTAGTAAAAAGATTTTCATGATTCCTGATGCTTACTAGTTTGAATTACAGCATTTAGAAGAAAAATAAAAAATCTTGTTGTTAGGTGCTGTCGAGTCAGTTCCGACTCATAGTGAACCTATGAACAACAGAACAAAACACTGCCTGGTCCTGCACCATTCTCACAGTTGTTGGTACACCTGAGCCCTTTGTTGTAGCCGCGGTGTCAATCCATCTCATTGAGGATCTTACTCTTTTTTGCTGACCCTCTGCTTTACCAAGCATGACGTCCTCCTCCAGGGATTGGTCTTTCCTAACAACATGTCCAAAATATGTGAGATGAAGTCTCACCAGCCTTGCTTCTAATGAGCATTCTGGCTGTTCTTCTTCCAAAACAGATTTGTTCATTTTTCTGGCAGTCTATGGTATATTCAATGTTTTTTGCCAACACCATAATTCAAAGGCATCAGTTCTTTTGTCTTCTTTATTCATTGTCCAGCTTTCACGTGCATACAAGGCGATTGAAAACACCATAGTTTGGGTCAGGTGCACCTTAGTCCTTAAAGTGACATCTTTGCTTTTTAACACTTTAAAGAGGTCTTTCACAGCAGATTTGCCCAATGCAATGTGTTGTTTGATTTCTTGACTGCTGCTTCCATGGGCGTTGATTGTGGACCAAGCAAAATGAAATCCCTGACAACTTCAACCTTTTCTCTGTTTATCACGATGTTGCTTATTGGTCCAGTTGTAAGGATTTTTGTTTTCTTTAGGTTGAGGTGTAATTCATATTGAAGGCTGTGGTCTTTGATCTTCATCAGTAAGTGCTTCAAGTCCTCTTCACTTTCAGCAAGCAAGGTTGTGTCATCTGCATAACATAAGTTGTTAATTGGTCTTCCTCCAATCCTGATGACCGGTTCTTCTTCATATAGTCCAGCTTCTCGGATTATTTGCTCAGCACACGGATTGAACACACATGCTGAAAGGATACAACCCCGATGCACAATGTTCCTGACTTTAAACCATGCAGTCTCCCATTGTTCTGCTTGAATAACTGCCTCTTGGTCTATGTACAGTTTCCTCAAGAGCACAATTAAGTGTTCTGGAATTCCTATTCTTCACAATGTTATCCATAATTTGTTATGATTCACACAGTCGAATGCCTTTGCATAATCAATAAAACACAGGTAAACATCTTTCTGGTATTCTCTGCTTTCAGCCGAGATCCCTCTTACATCAGCAATGATATCCCTCATTCCATAGCCTCTTTTGAATGCAGCTTGAATTCCCTGTCTATGTACTGCTACGACCACTTTTAAATGACCTTCAGCAAAACATTACTTGGGTGTGATATTAATGGTATTGTTTGATAATTTCTGCATCCTGTTGGATCACCTTTCTTTGCAATAGGCATAAATATGGATTTCTTCCAGTCAGTTGGCCAGGTAGCTGTCTTCCAAATTTCTTGGCATAGAAGAGTGAGTGATTCCAGCACTGCATCGTTTATTGAAACATTTCAATTGGTAGTCCATCAGTTCCTGGACCTTGTTTTTCACCAATGCCTTCAGTGCATCTTGGACTTCTTCCTTCAATACCATCGTTTCTTGATCATATGCTACCTCGTGAAATGGTAGAATGTCAACCAATTCTTTTTGGAACAGTAACTCTGTGTATTCCATCTTCTTTTGATGCTTCCTGAGTTGTTTAATATTTCCCTATAGAATCCTTCAATATTGCAACTCCAGGCTTGATTTTTTCTTTAGTCCTTTCAGTTTGAGAAATGCCGATTGTGGTCTTCCCTTTTAGTTTTCTAACTCTAGATCTTTGCACATTTCATTGTAATCCTTTACTTTGTCTTCTAGAGTCACCTTTTGAAATAGTCTATTCAGCTTTTTTACTTCATGATTTCTTCCATTTGTTTTAGCTACTCTATGTTCAAGAGAAACTTTCAGAATCTCTTCCTACATCCATTTTGGTCTTTTCTTTCTTTCCTATCTTTTCAATGACCTTTTGCCTTCTTCATATATGATGTCTTTGGCGTCATTCCACAACTCATCTGTCTTTGATCATTCATGTTCAATGCATCAGACCTAGAGATGGTTTCTAAATTCAGGTGGAATACACTTAAGGTCATACTTTAGCTCTCCCGGACCTGTTCTAATTTTTTTCTGCTTCAACTTGAACTTGATATGAGCAATTGATGCTCTGTTCCACAGTTGGCTCCTAGCCTTTTTCCAACTAATGCTATTAAGCTTTTCCATTGTATCTTTCCACAGATGTAGTCAATTTGACTCCTATGTATTCCATCTGGCCAGGTCCACATATACAGTTGCCGTTTCTTTTGGTGGAAGAAGGTATTTGCAATGAAGATGTCATAGATCTTGCAAAATTTTATCATGTGATCTCTGGCCGTCTTTCTATTACCAACGTCGTATTTTCCAACTACCAATCCTTCTTTTTTGTTTCCAAATTTTGCATACCAATCACTAGTAATTATCAATGCATTTGATTGCATGTTTGATCAAACTCACACTGCAGAAGTTGGTAAAGATCTTCAGTTTCCTCATATTTGGCATTAGTGTTTGGTGGGTAAATTTGAACGATAGTTGTATTAACTGATCTTCCTGGTAGGCATATGGATATTATCTTAACACTGACAGCTTTGTACTTCAAGACAGATCTTGAGATATTCTTTTTGATGATAAATAAAACTCCATTCCTCTCAGTTTGTCATTCCTGGCATAGCACCATACCATACATATCATAGCCATTGCCGTCGAGTCAATTTTGATGCATAGTGACCCTATAGGACAGAGTAGAACTGCCCCATATGGTGTCTAAGGAGCACCTGGTGGATTCGAACTGTCAACCTTTTGGTTAGCAGCCAAACTCTTAACCACTACACCACCAGGTTTTCCCCCAGGCATAGTAGAGAGTATGATTGTCAGATTCCAAATGGTCAATACCAGTAAATTTCAGCTCACCAATGCCTAGGATATCAATGTTTATGCATTCCATTTCATTTTTGAAGACTTCCAATTTTCTTAGATTCATACTTTGTATAGTCCACGTTCCAGTTATTAATGGATGTTTGCAGCTGTTTCTTCTCATTTTGAGTCATGCCACATTAGCAAATGAAGGTCCTGAAAGTTTGACTTCACCCGTGTCATTAAGGTCGACTCTACTTTGAGGAAGCAGCTCTTCCCTAGTTGTCTTTTGAGTGCCTTCCAACCTGAGGGTCTCATCCTCTGGCACTATATAAGACAATGTTCAGCTACTATTCACAAGATTTTCACTAATTTTTTCAGAAGTAGACTTTCAGGTTCTTCTTCTTAGTTGGGCTTACTCTGGGAGCTCCACTGAAACCTGTCCACCATGAGTGACCCTGCTGGTACTTGAAATACCACAGCAACACTCAAACCACCACAGTACAACAAACTGACACAAGTGTAGGGAAAGAAACAATAGTTAAATGTATTTTTTCAACTTATCTTACTACTTTGACATATTTTCAAAGTAATAAAAGTACTTTTTAGGTCTCCTCATGTTTAATTTATATTATCAAACAATTTTCATTCTGTAGCATCTTGTTGGAATATATCAACACCTGTGAATTTAAAGCAGTGGACAATCAGTGTCAATTTTGTTATAGATAATTTATATATAGGTAGTTATCCCTAGAATCATAAATGTATATAAAAATCAAAATTATGATTAAGAGTGATGTTTTCATGTAAAATCTTGCTATATAAAACATAAAGGAAAAAATGATAGGATTTTTTTTTTCTCTTTTTGGTCCAGTAATCTGTAATGACATAATAAACTTTTCTGAAGACAGTTGAAATACTGGTAAACTTAACTAATCTGATTAAGTTCTGAAAAAAACAATAAAATTTGTCAGCATTAATTTACTTTGCTAGAAATTTCAGTATGAAAATGCATAGCTCATGATCTTTATAATACTTATTAGATATTCACCATTGTAGGAATAATTTGACAACCCTAATGGTTGATTTTGTATGTCAAAAAAGAGTGCTTTAAGAAAATTATAAATGTGTGTATATATAAAATCTATGAAATGATGTCAAATGCCTAAGTATCTATTGAAAATAATATATAATAATAAGAAATTTTATATCTCTTTGAGCCAATATATCAGGAAAATGCCGTTAATGGTAAGGCAAATATTTAAACAATAAAATTTTGTGAATATTTACTGTCAAAAATAAGGCTCTACATATACACACACTACATTACATATGGATATTGATAAAAATATTATAAATAAAATTTTAAAATATTATATATATTTATATGTGGAGAGACAAGAGAAGCAGTGCAGAAGCACACAATGAAAAAGGGAGTGATTAATACCAAAAAATTACACAAGAAGAGACAAATTTTAGAGTTTAACACTACCAAAATCTACAGTTGTATCTCCTTATTTGATGTTTTAAATAAAAATCCCTCTTTATCCCATGGACATTTATTTACTTATTCAAGATGCTTTTTTGTTTTAAATATTGTTTTCATATAATTTAATATTAAAGAAAAGAGTCAAGAAACTGAGATACACTTCTTTCTATGGTTCACTGATTTTATACTTTTGCTCATATACATAATTCTGTGTATATTATGTTTTTCAGAACAATTTGAGTGTAATTTAGAGAAGTCATTAGCCTTTACTTCTGAAATATCATTAAGTATTTCCTAAGAGCAAATGTTTATCTTATATAGACATAATTCAAGTAGGAAATTTAACATCACTACAAAATTGACAGTCACTATTGATTTTTTTTTTTGTTTTCATAATGTCTTTTATAGTTATTTTTTCAAAGTCCATGATCCAATAATTATGATACATTACTTGTTGCTGTCATATGGCTTTGTTGTTGTTGTTAGGTGTTGTCCAGTCAGTTCCTACTCATAGCCATGCTTGGTACAACAGGATGAAACACTGCCCAGTCCTGCACCATTTTAACAATTGTTGTTATGCTTGAGCGCCTTGTTGCAGCCGCTGTGTCAATCTGTCTCACTGAGGATCTTCCTCTTTTTTGCTGGCCCTCTACTATATCAAGCATGATGTCCTTCTCCAGGAACTAGTCCTTCCTGATAATAAGTCCCAAGTATGTGAGACAAAGTGTCTCCATCCTTGCTTTTAAGGAGCATGCTGGCTGTACTTCTTCCAAGACAGATTTGTCTGTTTTTCTGGCAGTCCACGGTATATTCAGTATTCTTCGCCAGCACCATAATTCAAAAGCATCAATTATTCTTTCATCTTCCTTTTTCATTGTCCAGCTTTCACATGCATATGAGGTGATTGAAAATATCATTGCGTGGTTCAATCTTTGCTTTTTAAAGCTTTAACACTTTAAAGAAATCTTTTGCAAGAGATTTGCCCAATGCAACACATCGTCTGATTTCCTGACCACTGCTCCCATGGGCAATGATTGTAGATCCAAGTAAAATGAAATCCTTGACAACTTCAATCTTTTCTCTTTTATCATGATGTTGCTTATTGGTCCAGTTGTAAGAATTTCTGTTTTCTTTATGTTGAGGTGTAATCCATACTGAAGGCTTTGTTCTTTGATTTTCATCAGCAAGTGCTTCAAGTCCTCTTCACTTTCTGCAAGTAAAGTTCTGTCATCGGTATATCACAGGTTTTTATTGGGTCTTTCTCCAATTCTTCATATAATCCAGCTTGCCATGGATTGAATTATGTCCTCCAAAAAATACGTGTATCAATTTGGCTGGGCCATGATTCCCAGAGTTGTGTGGTTGGCCTCCATTTTGTGATTGCAATTTTATGTTAAAAAGGATTAGGGTGGGATTGTAACACCACACTTACCCAGGTCACATCCCTGATCCAACGTAAAGGGAGTTTCCCTGGGGTGTGACCTGCACCAGCAAACAGAGAGTTGGGAACCTCATACCATCAAGAAAGCAGTGCCAGGAGCAGAGTGGGTTCTTTGGACCCGGGTCCCTGAGCAGAGAAGCTGCCGACAGAGAGAAAAAGCCTTCCCCTGGAGCTGATGCCCTGAATTTGGACTTTTAGCCTACTTTAACTGTGAGGAAATAAACTGCTCTTCGTTAAAACCATCCACTTGTGGTATTTCTGTTTTAGCAGCACTAGATGACTAAGACACAGCTTCGTGTATTATTTGCTCAGCATACAAATTGAATAAGTATAGTGAAAGGATACCACCTGGATGCACGCCTTTCTTGATTTTAAACCATGCAGTATCCCCTTTTTCTGTTTGAATGACTGCATCTTGGTCTGTGTAGAAGTACCTCATGAGCATAGTTGAGTATTCTGGAATTCTTATTCTTCACAATGTTATCCATAATTTGTTGTAATCCACACAGTCAAATGCTTTGCATAGTCAAACACAGGTAGACATCTTTCTGGTACTCTCTGTTTCAGTCAAAATCCATTTGACATCAGCAATGATATCCCTGGTTCCGTGTCCTCTTCTAAATTCAGCTTGAACTTCTGGCAGTTCCTTGTCAATGCACTGATGCAACCAATTTTGAATGATCATCAGCAAAATTTTACTTGTGTATGATATTAATTATATTGTTCAATAATTTCCACATTCTGTTGGATCACTCTTCTTTGGAATGGGCACAAATATGGATCTCTGCCAGTTAGATGGCCAGGAAGCTATCTTCCAAACTTCTTGACATAGACGAATGAGCACCTCCAGCACTGCATCAGTTTGGTGAAATACCTCAATTGGTATTCTGGCAATTCTTCAATTCTTGGAACCTTGTTTTTCGCCATTCCTTTCGGTGCATCTTGGACTTCTTCCTCCAGTACCATCATTCCTGATCATATGCTACCTCTTGAAATGATCGAGAACATTTAACGATTCTTTTTGGCTTAGTGAAGCTGTGTATTCCTTCCATCTTCTTTTGATGCTTCCTCTGTCACTTAATATTTTGCCCATAGATTCCTTCAATATTGCAGCTCAAGGCGTGAATATTTTCTTCAGTTCTTTCAGATTGAGAAATGCCGAGTGTGCTCTTCTCTTTGGGTTTTCTATCTCCAGGTCTTTGCACATTTCATTATAATACTTTGTCTTTTCGAGCTGCCCATTGAAATCTTCTGTTCAGCTCTTTTACTTCAACATTTCTTCTATTTTCTTTAGCTACTCTTCATTCAAGAGAAACTTTCAGAGTCTCTTCTGACATCCATTTTAGTCTTTTCTTTCTTTCCTTTCTTTTTAATAACCTTTTGCTTTCTTCATGTATGATGTCCTAGATGCCATTCCACAACTCATCTGGTCCTTGATCATTAGGGTTCAATGCATTATACCTATTCTTGAAAAGGTCTCTAAATTCAGGTGGAATATACTCATAGTCATATTTTGGATCTCGTGGACTTTCTCTAATTTAACTTCAACTTGAACTTGCTTAGGAGCAGTTGATGGTCTGTTCCGAAGTCAGTCTCTGACCTTGTTCTGATTGTTCTGACCGATGATATTAAGCTTTTCCATCCTCTTTTCCACAGATGTAGTCGATTTGATTCCTGTGTATTCATTCCTGGAAGTCCATGTATATAGTCACATTTTTTGTTGTTGAAGAAAGATATTTGCAATGAGGAAGTCATTGGTCTTGCAAAATTCTATCATGCAATCTCCAGTTTCATTTCTATCACTAATGCTATATTTTCCATCTACCGATCCTTCTTTGTTTTCAGCTTTCCCATTCCAACCACCACTAATCATCAATGCATTCTGATTGCATGTTTGAGCCATTTCAGACTGCAGAAGTTGTTAAAAATCTTCAATTTCCTCATCTTTGACCTTAGTGGTTGGTGCATAAATTTGAATAATAGTCATACTAATCGGTCTTCTTTGTAGGTGTATGGATATTATCTTATCACTGACTGAATTATACTTCAGGATAGATATTGAAATGTTCTTTTTGAAGATGAATGCAAAGCCATTCCTCTTTAATTTGTCATTCCCGGCATAGTAGACCATATGATTGTCTAATTCAAAATGGCCAATACCAGTCATTTCAGCTCACTAAAGCCTAGGATATTGATCTTTATGCAGTCCATTTCATTTGTGATAACTTGCAATTTTTCTAGATTCATACTTCATACATTCCATGTTCCGATTATTACTGGATGTTTGCAGCTGGCTTTAGTCTTATTTAATCTGGGAAAGTTCTTTACCTGTTCCTTGCCTTCCTTGGCCTTGGTATTGTGTTTTCAAGTTATTCTGTAAAATGTTCTTTAACCTTGTTTTGCCTGTTGTTTCCTCAAAACTAAAGTCATTTACTTATTTTTGATATGATTATGTCAGGATTGATGCATTCTTCTTGCTGCATCGTCTTAGGAGTTGCATGATGGCAGTTTGTCACATTATTGGTGATTTTATGTTTAATTACTTAGTTGATGAGCTTCACCACTATAAATTAACTCTAGTTCCCTTTTTATTGTTTGAGTATTTTGTGAGGAGATACTTTGATAAGGTTTCCTTACCAAATTTTTACTCATGTTGTTTAGCCCCTATTGATGATTTTTTAACCCTGTCATTTCTTCTTTATTTATTAATTGGCATTCTACTCCAGGAAAGACTTTTGATTTATTTATGTTATTATGGACTCATGGATTTTAATTTTATTCAATGGGTTAAAATTCATTACTACCATTTTTAGTTTTGATGGTCAAATTTTCCCAGTGGAAGCTTCCTTAAACTGTCTCTTTTTATACGTCTACAATTCCTTGAGCACTTCCATCCTTTCTGTTTCAAGATGGTATTCCAGGTTTATTTTTCACTTTTTCTGTCCCAGTGCTAGATTCAACCTGTTACTAAAAGGGACCTTATTCTAATAAAGAATGTATTTAGAAATGAATATTGGCAATATGTAGACTCCTTAATATTGGGTGTCATTGATTCTAGTCTTTCTGAATAGAGGAAAATTTATCATCTATCTTATCTGTCTATCTGTCTATCTATCCATCTGTCTATCTATCTGTCTACCTACCTGTTTACCCACCTACCTACCTACCTACCTACCTGCTTCTATATCTACCTATCACCTTTAGATCTATACCTATCATCTATGGTAGACATGGAAATGCTTCCCCTATTTTCCTAACTGCCTAAGTGTAGGGAGTGTGCTTCACAGAACCTCCAGAAGCCAGCTCTTTCAAGGTCTGCGGAAAGCTGTCTCACTTGATGTTGTGCTCTTACCAGAGCATCCCCCATTTGATTTCAGAGCGAGACTGGGTTATAAATATCTGTTCATTTTGAACTGAAGCAGTGAAATTCTGATGGACTCTCTCCAGAGCTCCTTGCTCACTTGTCTGAGACTTCATGGGGCCTGCACTGGAGTCTGACTTCTTCCTCTGACCATACCTGCTTCCTTCCCCTTCTTTGTACAAGTATTAATTCTGCAGATATACAGTTGCATTCAGTGGTGTTCTGGTTAATGTTTAACAAGCAACTCTTAAAAGTCATTTGTTGGACAGCTTCTATGGTGTCAGTACCCCCACAAGGCAGATTTCAAGCTAGGAATGTAACATCCTGAATGCTGAGATGGTAGAGCTGTTAAAAATCAGCCCTTATATTCTTGTATGAATTGGAGCCAGCACACTCTAGCTGCCATCTCAGAGAACTCAACCTATGTATCTTACAAAAATGAGTTCATGCTGGTATGGTCAATAACAATCTAGCATCAGATGAAAATATTAGTTTTCCATGTTACTGTATTTGAACTTCCTTTCTTCAACCAGAGACCAGTATCCTATTATTTTCAATTTATTTGCCTATTTTATTAGGCCTAGGAAACCCTGGTGGCATAGTGGTTAAGAGCTATGGCTACTAACCAAAAGTTCGGCAGTTCGAATCCACCAGCCACTCTTTGGAAACCATATGGGGCAGTTCTACTCTGTCCTATAGGGCCCCTATGATGGCAATGGGTTTTTTTAGAACACACAGAAAGTAGTTTCTGAATTGCCAACCCATACTGCTGCCAGAAATCAATCTAGTCATCTAGCAGTATTTTTTAACATTGTAGTTTTTAAGGTAACATTTACATACAGAAAAGCAAATACATTAAGTGTAAAATTTGATGAGTTTTGACAAGTGCATACACCCATGTATGGCACTTCTCTATCCAGGTGTGGTAAATTGAGTTTCTTTATGTGACCTTTTGCCTTGGTTCTGTGGAAAAACAGTTTAAGAGATTTTTTTCCCCTAAGCCCTGAGGAGATAACTTTTCTCTAGTTTTCTACCCAGAGTTGTTACATTTCCTAGGTAAGCTGTAAACAACTTGATTTTGATACTTTTCATCTGGTCCTAAGCTGTAGCCTAGGCTGTGATTGATATGCACCTTCCAGGTATTGACCAATAGACTATGCAAATGAGATGAGTTGTAGCCTACTATGCAAATACAGTATCTGTGGTCTACCAAGAGGTGACTGGTCAGTTTGTGTCCCTGGGGGAAAACAATGCCTTGAAATTGACGAGAAGTTTGTATATTTAAGCAGCCAGCCTCACAGAGGTTTCCAGAGACAGAAGGAAGCAGGAAGAGAAACAGCAGAAAGAAGAAAGAAGAGAGAAGAAGCAGAGAGAGAGAGGTGGCATGGGACTCTAAAAAAGTTATAACACAAGTCAAGGGCTGTAACACTGAATAAGGTGACAGACCTGGAAGGTGCCTAGCAGCAGAGCTAGCAGTGAGAGGCAGCAGGGCGAAGAGGAGCCTGTCCCGAGGGGATAAAGAGGAGCCTGTCCTGAAGGGGTCAAGAGAAGCCTGTCTTGAGGGGGCTGAGAGGAGGCCTGCAAGACCTAGAAGAGCTGAGAGAGCTGTCCTGCACTGAAGAAGGGAGACTTTGTCTGCATGCTTCCTGATCCTGATTCCTGAGTTGTCATGTGTTGTTCTTGATCCCAAGGTGTATCCTATTACTTCCTTACTAAACCACTTAATTTTAAGTATTGTCTGTGAGTTCTGTGTGGCCATTGCAATGGAAAATTGAACCCAGAAGAAAAGTAGAGAGTGCTCTGAGGGACAGCTGGTGTTAGAATTGCTAAAGAATTGGGGGAGTGGAGGTATGTCTGACCTCCATTTCCACCTTGATTTGCATTATCCCCCCTGAAGTTAGACAGGTTCTGATGACGTTGCTACTACTACTACTCTCATCATTTTGCACCAGGTATAGAACAATCTCATCACTGTATAAAGTTCACTTTTGCACCTCCCTAGTCAACATACCTGGTGGTGTAGTGGTTAAGAGCTATGGCTGTTAACCAAAAGGTCAGCAGTTTGAATCCACCAGGTGCTCCTTGGAAACCCTATGGGGCAGTTCTACTCTGTCCTTTAGGGTCACTATGAGTCAGAATCAACTCGATGGTAACTGGTTTGGTTTTGGTTTGGTTTAGTCAACATCACCACAAACTCCCACCCATAGGGTCAACCTCTTCTGAACTCATTTATACAGAATAATATAGTATATACTCTTTTGTTTCCAGCTTCTTATGAACAACCAATTGTGAGATTCATCTATGTTGTTTTGTGTTGCATAGTTCATTCCATTTCTAAGTAGGATTCCACTGTATGAATGAAAAAAATCTATAGCTAGTATCATACTTAAGGTTAAATAAATTATTCTGTCCAAAGTTTATGAACATGGGAAGAACTTGGGACCAATTCTAAGGACATGGGCCTTTATTTGTACTCTTGCCCCAAATCCCAAAAATGATAGGGGAAATCCTAATTTGTAGAGTTAGAATTTATCCGAGAGAGTTGGACACCAAAGCCCATACTACTATCCAGTAAGTAGCATTGTTTATTTTCTTTTTGTTGTTGTTATTTTCATAATGAGATAGATCTCATTCTGTGTTTATATTGAGGTCAACATTCACACCTTAATATGATATAAATCAAAAAAATAAATCACCACGTTCAGTAAAGATTTAGTAGGATGTTAAGGGTTAGGCAAACAACAAGAAAAGCATGTTTAGACAGCAGCAGAGAAAGTATTCTGTAACATATATGGTCTTGGTTGTATGTAATGGAAATTCAGATCTGTCTAGGTGAGCCCGGGTATAGTGTTATGATTGGTTGATTTACACTCAGTAATTTTCATTGCTTGGCTTACATTTCTTCTGGATTATTAAGAAGAAAGAAATATATATGCTTGTGTGGGGAGAAGGATGGAAATATGTGCAATGGACCAGATATGATGACAGAGTATCTCCTAGACAATCCTAGTCATCTTATATCCCATGGAAGAAAACTGCAATAGTTAAAAAGTGTAGAAACAAACTTCACTCAAGTTCTTGTGAAAATAAACCCAATGACATCCTCATATCCTCATATCAGTGAAGAGAACATTATGTGAAAGGGCAGAGAGAGTTAAAAAGAATGCACATAATGGTTGATTGATTGTAATTTTGCTGGTTAGGAATACATCAGAAGAAAGTCATTCTTCCGGAGAAGTAACAGTGATGGGCATGCCAAAGTACCATTGAAAGATGAAATAATCAAGGAGAACAAGGTGGATAAAGAGTAACAGCAATAAGGCTTAAGACACACACGTGAATACGTATAACATATGTTCTGGAGACTCCACAAAATATTTAGATTAAGTAAATATTTTGAATGAGTTTGAGATCCTCTGCTTAAAAATGGAAGTTAAAAAGCAAGCAATATTTATTGTTGCTAATGTGACTTCATTATCTTTCATAGATGACATATGCTGGTTTTTGTGGATAAGGGCAGGGTCTGTTCTGTATGATTCTAGAATATTATAAAAGGTAGATTTGGTTAAAAGTAATTTTTATTTTTTATAAAGCTGTCCAAAAAAAGGTCAATAATAAGAGACGAATCAAGCAGAAGCACGAAAACCACTTGTCAAGGATATTACAAAGGGGGCTCAAATGCAGACACATAATACTAACGTCTTTTATGAAATGCTTTGATTTTAACAGAAAGCTGTAAGTATTATGTTCTTAACACAACTAAAGAGGGATGATGAAAAGGAACTGGACATAGCCAGAAAGGGTTCTGAGGATTTAAGCAAATTTGAGTAGAAACATCACAACAATTTTGAGTCGAAATTTGCTAACGTGTTGATATTTGAAAATTATTTTCTAAAATGTTAACTCCTACAGGAACATAAGGGAACAATATACTGCAGTATTTATGGCATGTTTTGTTTCTTATTTGGAAGATGTTTAATGTCCCGTTTCATATGGTATCATTTTTCATTAATCCCAGCAAGAGTCATTCTTAAGAGCATAAAGATGGCGCATTATCCCACTAGTAAACACAGAAACCCCTGGCACATGAGCATATACACACCAAGGGTAAGATGGAAATTTTCTTAGGAAAGCATGTGTTTTCTAAACAGTGTGATGGGTAAGTGATTTTAAAATGAATTTGTCCATATTATAAGTATTTAAACATTAATACTTCAAGATTTAGAAGACTTTTTAACCTGGAATTTCATTAGTGAAAGTTCATCTATCTCATGGCAAGGTCAACATTTAACCTGCATTTTATTTTTATTTCAGAAAGTCAGATGCCACATTAGTTCTCCAGTTGTTTTTTCTGATCCCGTGTTATGACAAGTCTGCATGTTTCTACACCTGTATATGCACATGAATACATAGGTGTTTCTATGTGTATAAGTAGAGGAATTGGGAAACTGGAACATTGTAGAGTGAAAGAACAGTTTTTCCATTTTCTGTGGTTAGAGATTCTTTTGGTGACTGGAAAATCTATTAAAGTTGATTCATCTGCTCTTCTCTAGAATAAAGAATAAAGCTGCCTAAAATGAGGTATTTCTATTTAATGAAAATGAGAACTTGTTTCTCTCTCTCTTTACATATATACATGTATGTGTGTGTATACATACATATATATGTAGATATATAGATATGATAAATCAGCCTCTCTTTTTCTTTATCTGATTTTCTCCTTAACCTCTTGCCTTTGCCTTCACTATAAAAGAGGAAAAAAATTAAAATGTATGATTTGTTTCCAAAACTAGATTTTTGTTCTAAAATCAGAGTCCTAAAATTTAAAGAAGTGTAAGGAAATTACTTTGTCCTTTTCATAATTACCCACATGGCATTAGAAAAAAAATAAGACTTTTTTCTTCATAAGTAAAATTGTGGTCTATTTCATTCCAAGCTTTCACAGAAAGCTTTGCATGTGAGTTAGCACCTCAAAGCAAATCTCATTTATAATTCATGACATCTATTCATCCCAATTATTTAGCTTCATTTCCTTCTCATTTTATTTCTTTTAAGTTTTAGACTCACATTCATTTAGCCAAAATTGCTATAATGCTGCTCTCCTTTTGCCAAGTATCCACCATAGGCCTGGAAAAGACTTTATTTAAATGGTTTTTTAAATTCTTTTGTGATGTTACTAAACTCAGATGTAGATCTAGGATATTAATCTATAAAGGAAGAAATGCTGCAAATATTTCATGAAGCTAATATATATTCATGCATTGTATCATTGGTTGTCAGGTTAATTCACACAGTTGTTCCTTTCAAAGTTTTGTATCAACAATTAGAAAATTTTCTAAATTTATCATTTTTCTTTTTAATGAGCACATTTTAGAAATAATTCTATTTGTTTCTGTTCTTTTGGTATTAAGAAATCTTTATCCTAATTTAGTATACTTTATGTGATATATTTTATGCATCTGTTAACGAAAACCTCGCTATCAATTTCTATTTTCTTGCCCTTGAACCACCGGGCACTGCTAGAAAGTTTAACAAAGAAGCAGATCTGGATCAATGTAAATTCGTAAATACTAACCTCAAATATTCCATCCTGTGTATTCCATCTTGCGAGGTCCATGTGTATAGTCACCTCGCCGCCATTTATGTGAGAAAAGGTATTTATGTGAGAAAAGGTATTTATGTGAGAAAAGGTATTTGCAATGAAGAAGTCATTGGTCTTGCAAAATTCTATCATGCAATCTCCAGCATCGTTTCTATCACCATGGCCATATTTTCCAACCACCAATTCTTTGTTTGCAACTTTTGCATTCCAATCACCAATAATTATCAATGCATCGTGATTGCATGTTCTATCAATTTCAGACTGCGGAAGTTGGTAAAAATCTTCAATGTCTTCATGTTTGGCCTTAGAGGTTGGTGGGTAAATTTGAATAACAGTCATATTAACTAGTCTTCCTTGTAGGTGTATGGATATAATCCTATCACTGACAGTGCTATACTTCAAGACAGAGCTTGAAATGTTGTTTTTGATGATGAATGCAACGCCGTTCCTCCTCAAGTTGTCATTCCCAGCATATTAAACCAAATGATTGTCAGATTCAAAATGGCCAGTACCAGTCCATTTCAGTTAACTAATGCCTAGGATATCAATGTTTATGCATTCCATTTCATTTTATGATGGTTTCCAATTTTCCTAGCTTCATACCCATACATTCCACATTCTGATTATTAATGGATGTTTGCAGCTGTTTCTTCTCATTTTGAGTCGTGCCACATCAGCAAATGAAGGTCCCAAAAGCTTGACTCCATCCACGTCATTAAGATCGACTCTACTTTGAGGAGACAGATCTTCCCCAGTCATCTTTTGAGTGCCTTTCAACCTGAGGGGCTCATCTTCTGGCACTATACCAAACAATGCTCCACTGCTATTCATAAGGTTTTCACTGGCTAATTATTCTCAGAAGTAGACTTCTGGGTCCTTCTTCCTAGTTTGTCTTAGTCTGGAAGCTCAGCTGTAACCTCTCCATCACTGGTGAGCCTGCTGGTATCTGAATATCTTCCAGCATCACAGCAACATGCAAGCCCCCACAGTACGACAAACTGACAGACACGTGGGGGAACTGACAGACTGTACACATGGACCTTGCCAGATGGAATATACAGGAATCAAATCAACTACATCTGTGCAAAGAGACAACAGAAAAACTCAATATCATCAGTCAGAACAAGGCCAGGGGCCAAAAGCAGAATAGACCATCAATGGCTTATATGCAAGTTCAAGTTGAAACTGAAAAAAATTAGAACAAGTTGATAATAGCCAAAGTAGAACCTTGAGTACATCCCACCTGAATTTAGAGACCATCTCAAGAATGGATTTGATGCGTTGAACACTAATGACTGGACACCAGTTGAGTTGTGGAATGACATCAGGGATATCTTACATGAAGAAAGCAAGAGGCCATTAAAGAGATAGGAAAGAAAGAAAAGACCAAAATGGATGCCAGAAGAGACTCGAAACTTGCTCTTGAACATCAAATAGCTAAAGCAAAAGGAAGAAATGATGAAGTAAAAGAACTGAGCAGAAGATTTCAAAGGGCGACTTGAGAAGACCAAGTAAAGGATTATAATGACATGTGCAAAGAGCTGGAGATAAAAACCAAATGGGAAGAATAAGCTTGACATTTCTCAAGCTGAAAGAACTGAAGAAAATATTTAAGCTTTGAGTTGCAACAGTGAAGGATTCTATGGGGAAAATATTAAATGACGTAGGAAGCAACAAAAGAAGATGGAAGGAATACACAAAGTCATTATACCAAAAGGAAATGGTAGACATTCAGCCATTTCAAGTGGTAGCATATGATCAGGAACTGATGATACTGAAGGAAGAAGTCAAGCTGCACAGAAGGCTTTGGTGAAAAATAAGCCTCCAGAAACTGATGGAATGTCAACTGAGATGTTTCAACAAACAGATGCAGCACTGGAAGCACTCACTCGTCTATGCCAAGAAATTTGGAAGACAGCTACCTGGCCAACCAACTGGAAAAGATCCATATTTATGCCTATTCCCAAGAAAGGTGATCCAACCGAATGCAGAAATTATCGAACAATATCATTAATACCACACACAAGTGAAACTTTGCTGAAGATCATTTAAAAGTGCTGCAGCAGTATATTGACAGAGAACTGCCAGAAATTCAGGCAGGAGTCAGAAAAGGACGTGGAACCAGGGATATAATTGCTGATGTCAGACAGATCCTGGCTGAAGCAGAGAGTACCAGAAAGAAGTTTACCTGTGTTTTATTGACTATGCTAATGCATTCGACTGTGTGGATCATAACAAATTATGGATAACATTTCAAAGAATGGGAATTCCAGAATAATTATTTGTGATCATGAGAAACCTGTATATAGATCAAGAGGCAGTTGTTCGGACAGAACAAGGGAATACTGCATGGTTTAAAGTCAGGAAAGGTGTGCATCAGGGTTGTATCCTTTCATCATACCTATTCCATCTGTATGCCGAAAAAATAATCTGAGAAGCTGGACTATATGAAGAAGAACGGGGCATCAGGATTGGAGAAAGACTCGGTAACAACCTGCATTATGCAGATGACACAACCTTGCTTGATGAAAGTGAAGAGGACTTGAAGCACTTACTGATGAAGATCAAAGAACACAGCCTTCGGTATGGACAACATTTCAACATTAAAAAAAAAAAAAAAACAACTAAAATCCTTACAATGGGACCGATAAGCAACATCATGATAAATGGAGAAAACATTGAAATTGTCAAGGATTTTATTTCACTTGGATCCACAATTAACACCTATGGAAACTGCAGTCAATAAATCAAAAGACACATTGCACTGGGCAAATCTGCTGCAAAAGACCTTTTCAAAGTGTTCAAAAGCAAAGACGTCACCTTGAAGACTAAGGTACACCTGACCCAAGCCAAGGTATTTTTCATCACATCGTCTGCATACGAAAGCTGGACAATGAATAAGGAAGACCGAAGAAGAATTAACGGCTTTAAATTGTGGTGTTGGCAAAGAATCTTAAATATACCATGAACTGCCAAAAGAACAAATCTGTCTTGGAAGAAGTACAACCAGAATGCTCCTTAGAAGCAAGGATGGCAAGGCTTCGTCTCACATACTTTGGACATGTTATTAGGAAGGATCCGTCCCTGGAGAAGGACATCAAGCTTGGTAAAGTAGAGGGTCAGCGAAAAAGAGGAAGACCCTCAATGAAATGGATTGACACAGTGGCTGCAATAAGGGGCTCAAGCATAACAATGATTGTGAGGAAGGCGCAGGACCAGGCAGTGTTTCCTTCTGTTGTACATAGCGTCGCCGTGAGTCAGAACCGACTTGGTGGCACCTAACAACACAACCACCTCAAATAGGTCCTCAGTAGTGAAACAATTTTTTTTGTTTCTTGATAAACTTGCTCTCTCTCTCTTTTGAAAAACATAAGCTTTAGACTGTTTCAGCAGTTAGAAACATTCTTATTTTCTTATTACCAAATCTTTGAGACTGATTGCATTTTCTTATGTAACTGAACTATATTCTTGATATCTCCATATGGAGGTTTCACAGGCACCTCACACTCTCTATGTTCAAGGTCAATTTCATGATTAAGCACCACTCCTTTCACTCACTTCCCTTTCAATATTTCCCATCTCAGATGAAAACACCAGCATCTTTCCATTTACTCATGTCTGAAACTCAAGAGTTATGCTTGACTTCTTCCTCATTGGATTTTCATTTAATTACCAAGACTTGTCATTTTAATTCTTCGAAATGTCTTTCAAAACTAACCTTCTTTTAGGAGACTCCGGCAAGATGGCGGTCTAGGCAGAAGCACCACGCCGTCCCTCCACAACAAAGATCCGAAAAACTAAGCCAAACAGAGAATCAACAACCCTGAAACCCTAGAACATCAAATGAAGAGATAAAGAACTCAGCCGAACACCAAACGGAGTAAGAATACTGAAAGAGAACAGAGAGCGAGGAGAGATT
>NW_004443938.1:31810933-31846087 GCF_000243295.1 Trichechus manatus latirostris
TAAGCCTTCACCTGAAGTACAATAAAATATTAAAAAAAAAAAAAAAAACTAACCTTCTTTTAGATAACATGTTTCACAGATACAGAGTACATAGTAATATAGATGATGATTAAAAAGCAATCATTGCCTGCATACAGATTAATTAACCCTACTTATTTTTTTCTAAATGGTTTTTCTTTCTAATAGCTTCCTAAACTATTTCTTACATTTCATCCGCAGTATTTAAAGTCTGTATTGACATAACCACTATTTAACTACTTATTCTTGGCTTGACCTAAATGGTGTAATTAATAAAATGTTAGTGTGCCTTCTCATGATTTTTGTAGCTTTTTTATTGAATTTGGTGCTTCTTGATTGATATTTGTGATATAATAGAAAAAAAAATAAGTAAACTTAGACCATAAATAACCATATCAAACCAATTTCATTTTATATTGCTATAACATACCCATAATAATATGTAGGACTGTGGCAAAACTTGGCCACTTATCTGTCATCTACTGTACCAGTCTTTCTTTAAATATTTTTGTATCTCCTTGATACTCATTGCACAAATATATTATCTGAGCTCACAGTAGCTAAAAAAAAAACACATCTTAGTAAATTTTGATTTTAAATGATATGTGGCTTTAGTTCATTACAAAGGCATTTTAGAAACTGCTTTCCATGGGAAATCCAGCAGAGCGTATGGAGTGCTATGTTTATGTTTGTGTTTATTATGGACATAAATTTGTAAGGAGATCTCTACTTTAAACATAGAGCAGTTTTAGCTTTACAGAAAATTTGCAAAGAAAGTAGAGAGCTTCCATATATCCAGTGTCTCTTCTGCATATTGTTTCTCCCATTATTAATATCTTGCATTACTTTGGTACATTGGCTACAATTGATGAACCAATATTGATACATTATTATTAACTATACAACTTATAGTGTACATTGTTGTTGTTGTAAGGTGCCATTGAGTCAGCTCTGACCCATAGCAACCCTATGAACAACAGAACAAAGTAATGCCCAGTCCTGAGCCATAGTATACATTAGAATTCACTTTTTGTGTTGTACAGTACTATGAGTTTTGACAAATGCATAATGTAATGTATCCACCTTTACAGTATCATGTAGAATAGTTTCACTGCCCTAAAAATGTCCTTTGCTGCATCTATTTATCCTCCACCACGTGAACCATTGGCAACCTCTGATCATTTCACTATCTCTATAGTTTTGTCTTCTCCAGAAAGTAAAATAATTGGAATCATACAGTGTGTAGCTTTTTCAGACTGGCTTCTTTCACTTAACAATATGTATTTAAGGTTCATTCATATTTTTTCCTAGCTTGATAGCTCATGGATAGATTAATAGCTGAATAATATCCCATTGTATAGGTGTGCCATTGTTAGTGTATCCACTCACTTATTAAAGGACATTTTGGTTGCTTCCAAGTTTCAGAAATTATTAATAATGCCACTATAAATATTCATGTGAGGTTTTTTACGAGACATATGTTTTCAACTCATTTAGGTAAATAACTAGGAACATGATTACTAGACTGTGGGATAAGCTTATGTTTAGCTTTCTAAAAAACTGCCACATCATCTTCCAAAATGACTGCACCATTTCGTATTCCCATAAACAATGAATGAGTTTTCTTGTTGTTTCACATCCTTGTCAGCATTTGGTATTGTCAGTGTTTTGGCTTTTAGCCATAATAGTAGGTGTGTACTGGTATCATATTATTGTTTTGGTTTGTCATTTCCTAATGATGTATGATGTTATTTGCCATCTGTATTATCTCCTTTGGTGAGAGATTTGTTCAGATCTTTTGCCCAATTTGTCCTGGGGTTTATTTTAAATATTAAAAGGCATGCTTTGCAGAAGTATTTTTGTATCCTACAAGAAATATTTACAACTAACAAAAAAAAAATATTTCATAGAATTATTAAAAACACAGTTGCAAATTATTCATGAAGGGAGGGAAAAGCATGTTTCAAATACCAGCATAATCACCTTGTACTTTAACTGAATATACTTCCAGTCTCTTTTCTATGAAGATATTATTCATTGTTTTAATCATAGTGTTTTTATAGTATTGCACACTGCTTTTTATTATATATTATAAAATTACAATATTTACAGTTTCTGTAAAATTTAAAATTAGTCAATTCAATTTTAATATAGAAATTTAAAATCCATAATATAAATTGTGTTATAATCCTTTATATCTTTGCAATTGTAAAATATGATAGAAATTTTAAGCCAGCAAATATTTCTTTGAAATAAGATTTGGTAAAATTATCCACTTGGTAGAATGTTAGCTTTATAATATATACAGATCTGTTTTTATATTTTAATTTCTCTTTGCCAAACTTGCTACAGATTCTTACAAATACACTTTGCAATGTTACCTTCTCATTTATTTCATGGGCAAGGTGGACAAAGAAGTAAAAGAAATAAAAAGGAAAGAAGAGTTGAAGTTATTCCTTAATCAGGCCCCTGATTGTCTAAATTCATGGTAAATTCTGACTTCAGCTACTAAATTCCCTTGCAAAAAGAATAAGCCATTAAACTCTCTAATCTTTGTCTATGTACATCTATGTTTTTATATATGTTGCCAAAAATAAATACACTGAGTGATGTAAGATTAAGTAAAGTGATGAGGTAGAGCTCACTTAAAAAAAAGAATCAGAATACACCCACTCCTCACTTATTGACATGGTTATGTTCCAAAGACCAGGTTTTTATGGAAAATTCAGCATTATGTGAAAATAGAGGATGATCACATCAGATCACAAAATGGCGGATGACTACATCATTATATAACTGCCAAATTACATCATTACATAACTGCCACATTGTATCATTACATAACTACCAAATTACATCATTACATGACTACCAAATTACATCACTACACCCACACCTCACTTATCACCATGATTAGGTTCCAAACACTTGGTTGTTATACGAAAATCAGCTTTATGTGAGAGTCAAGTCTGCACTCTGTCTTCACTGCCGGAGTCCCCCCGGTCACTCACTGCCCATCGAGTGCCCCTGGTGTGTCTCTCTCAGGGTGTGTGTGGCACGGTGGTCACCCTTCCCCACCACTGTGGAGCCCGTGGGGGTTGGAAGAGTGGTGGTGGTAGTCAGGGGTTGCCTACCACCTTTGGAGATGCAGGACCCATTATTACCTGGCTGAGCTCCAGGCCTCCACATGGACCCCCACTTTTCAACGCTCCACCTTCCTGACCTGCTAGCCCCAAAGATGGGCCTCGGTGGAGGGTAACTACCAGGGTCCAGCAGAGGCTGTGAATGTGGCAGAAAGACCACTTTGGAAGAAGAGACTTCCAAGCCCCTTGTCCAACTCCTCCGCCCTGGCTCCTGCCGTCCCTCACAACCTGGCCACCCCCACCACTTGTGTGCTACACACATCCCCTGTGCTGGCCTCTGGCCTGGCCTGGCTCCTCCACCCAACCTGAGTAATATGAACCACCGGCAGCCCTCATGGCCTCTCTCCCTCTCACAAACCTTGCCTCCTTCTACTGTTTCCCCCTCTCACCTTAACTCCTTATTAATGCACAAAATAGTCAGATAATAGATTTTTTATGATTGTCATAAATGTGAAATATCGTACAATGAGATAACCAATAAGTGAGGAGTAAGTGTATATAACTGTCAAATTACATCATTTACATAATTGTCAAACCACTGAGAATCATGGCCCAGACAAGATGACACATAATCTTAACCATCACAGCTAGCGTTACTCTTGCCTCACACTTTGGTATTCTCGTTGCTGCCAGATGTAGGTCATTGATGCACAAAATATTCAGATAGTAGGTTGTTTACTATCGTCCTAAATGCAAAATATCAGATAGCGAGTTAGTCGTTAAGTGAAGAGCAGGTGTATGTATGTACGTGTGCTTTGTGACTTTTTGTGTTTTATTTTTGCCTATTTCTTTTTCATAGTAAAAATAGAAGGACAGAGTTGATTTCAATATTCAATCTCTAGTTTTAGGCTTGATCCAATTTCATAGAAAATCTTTAGTTCAGCTATTCGTTAAGGGAGAATGAAACATATAGTACCCTATATAAATGTCTAATACTTGCTTTCTTCTTTACTCTGAGAATACTCAATAATGCTGTATTTCTTCTCTTCTCATTAGAAAGAGTTAAGTTTTACACATTATTACTATGAGTCCAATGGAAAAGAGTTCTATTTTTTTTTTTTAAGAAAGGTATCTACTTAATAGGAGTTCAAGCTAAAAATTTATCCCTACTTGTGTAAAATGAATGAACAGCATGATATTTAGCTGGCATAGCCATTAGCAAATATCACTGGATGAAAATCCCTTTTTTCCCACTGTGATAAATTTAACCTGTGTGCATTTGTATGTGTGTGTGTGTATTAACAGGAAATCTATGTTTTATGTTGTTATATATTACAGGAATCTGCAGGTAATGTATTTTCATTTCAGCATTCACTATTAACTAAATTATTTCTTAAACTATATTTATTTAAAGGCAACCATTTATGGGACACTATGCAAAAAGCTCTAGGAGGTGCAAAGATGAAGAACTCCTTCAGCAGTTTAACATTAATTCCATGGTGACAACAAATTTATTAAAAAGAATTAGTAAAAAGTAAATCATCATTGTTGTTGTTGTTGTCAGGTACTGTCAAGGCCGTTCCGACTCAGCAACCTGACGAACAACACAAACAAACACTGCGGTTCTGCACCATCCTCACAATCTTTTTTATGATTTAGCCAATTGTTGCAGCTACTGTGTCAATCCATGTCATTGAAAGTCTTCCTCTTTTTCCCTGACCCTCTACTTTACCAAGGATGATGTCCTTCTCCAGGGACTAGTCCTTCCTGATAACTTGTCTAAAGTATGTGAGACAAAGTCTCACCGTCCTTGCTTCTAAGGAATGAACATACTGGCTGTACTTTTTCCAAGACAGATTTGTTTGTTCTTCTAGATGTTCATGGTATATTCAATATTCTTTTCCAACACCTTAATTCAAAGACATCAATTCTTCTTTGGTCTCCTTTGTTTGTTGTCCAACTTTTGCATGCATATGAGGTGACTGAAAATACCGTGGCTTGGGTCAGGGGCACCTTAGTCCTCAAAGTGACATCTTTGTTTTTGAATACTTTAAAGAGGTCTTTTGCAGTACATTTGCCCAATGCAACACATAGTTTGATTTCTTGACTGGTGATTCCATGACGGTTGACTGTGGAGCCAAGTAAAATGAAATCCTTGACAACTTCAATCTTTTCTCCATTTATCATTATGTTGTTTATTAGCCCTGTTGTGAGGATTTTTGTTTTCTTTATGTTGAGGTGTAATCCATACTGAAGGCTGTAGTCTTTGATTTTATCAGTAAGTGTTTCAAGTCCTCTTCACTTTCAGCAAGCAAGGTTGTGTCATCTGCATAAATGCAGGTTGCTACTGAGTCTTCCTCTAATCCTGATGCCCTGTTCTTTTTCATATAATCCATCTTCTCAGATTATTTGCTCAGCATACAGATTGAATAAGTATGATGAGAGGATACAACCCTGATGCACACCTTTCCTGACATTACACCATGCAGTATCCCCTTGTTCTGTTCAAACAACCGCCTCTTGGTCTATGTACAGGTTCTGCATGAGCACAATCAAGTGTTCTGAAAGTCCCATTCTTTGCAATGCTACCCATAATTTGTTTAGATCCACACAGTTAAATGTCTTTGCATTGTCAGTAAAACACAGGTAAATGCCTTTCTGATATGCTCTGCTTTCAGCCAAGATCCATCTGACATTAGCAATGATATTGCTCATTCCATATTCTCGTTTGAATTTAGTTTGAATTCCTGGCAGTTCCCGGTCGACATACTGCTACAACCACCTTTGAATGCTTTGCAGCAAAATTTTACTTGTGTGTGATATTAATGATATTTTTCAAAAATTCCCACATTTTATTGGATCACCTTTCTTTTGAAAGGGCATAAATATGGATCTATTCCTGTGTACTATAAATATACATCAGTACATGCTATAAAATGTACAGCTGTGTGCATGAGTACCTGCTATAAAAAGGTGCAAACAAGAGGCCATGGTGTTTCAGAGGAAGCAGAGTTTACTTCTGTTGTAGGGGAAAAACATCACAAAGTTTAGTAAAGCAAAAAGAAAGTTTTATTTGGCATATATTCAAAAGGACAAAAATGGGAAGCAGACAAGCATGCTGCTAGAGCCATGTTTGCCCGAGTCCAAAGACCATTACAGAATAGGCAAGAATGGGAAAATAGAGAAGTGTGTTGCCATAGCCATGTCTGCCCAAGTCCAAAGACCATTACAGAATCATCAGTATATATTAACATTACAAATGGGCAACACTATTGAAAGCTTAGCCTTTTCAGATTGGCTAGAAACTGTGATCCTACATTTTGAATTGTCTTTCTTAACAATCATTGGTACAGGTTTCAGTAACAACAGTCAGGAGGGTCTTCATTGGTCCAACAAATTTCTGTTCACTAAATGCTAATAGAAAAAGATAAAGAGTAGAAAGTTTTTTGTGTTCTATTTCATTGGCTTTATGTGAAAGTTTCCCTAAACGATATTTTCCAAGATTATCTTAGCTATTGTCGTTATACCTCAGGGCCCAGTTGATGTGTCCTTGTGAGTCCTTGTGAGCCCAGCTCCAGCTGGGTCATGTTCTCTATGCTCAAGGAGAGGGAATAATAACTCCAATATGATTTCCTAAATCACTTCTCAATACCTTGAGAAAAATATAAATTGAGGTTTGGGGCTAGAGATTTCCAAAATATGGATTGGTGGAGCAGATTAGTATTGCCTGAGAAGGAGATAAAATGAAAAATAAAAGAGGATGAACAAAACAAGTAATGGGAAAGAAAGTTGGAAAGGTAGTTTGGGAAACTTATAGACAGATCCCTGAATCTCAGTGGGATTGGGAGCCATTGATTATAATTTTAAAAAGTAAAGGAAGTTATGAGGTTTTTATATCATGGAGAGGACGTTTTAAGTTTAAAAAGTTATTGTTGTTGTTAGGTGCCCTCGAATTGGCTCCCACTCATAGCGAGACTATGTACGACAGAACGAAACACTGCCCAGTCCTGTGCCATTCTCATAATCTTTGTTATGCTTGAGCCCATTGTTGCAGCCACTATGTCAATCCATTTCGTTGAGGGTCTTCCTCTTTTTTGCTGACCCTCTACTTTACCTAATGTGATGTCTTTCTGCAGGGAGTGATCCCTCCTGATAACATGTCCAAATTATGTGAGTCTTAGTCTCACCATCCTTGCCTCTAAGGAGCATTCTGGTGGTACTTCTTCCAAGACAAATTTGTTCCTTCTTTTGGCAGTTCATGGTATATTCAACATTCTTCGCCAGCACCACAATTCAAAGGCATCAATTCTTCTTCCTTCTTGCTTATTCATTGTCCAGCTTTCACATGCATATGAGGAAATTGAAAACACCATGGCTTGGGCCAGGCACACCTTAGTCTTTAAGGTGACATCTTTGCTTTTGAATACTTTAAAGAGGTCTTTTGCAGCAAGTTTGCCCAAAGCAATGCGTCATTTGATTTCTTAACTGCTACTTCCATGGGTGTTGATTGTGAATCCAATAAAAATGAAATCCTTGACAACTTCAATCTTTTCTCCGTTTGTTATAATGCTGCTTATTGGTCCAGTTGTGAAGATTTTTGTTTTCTTTATGTTGAGGTGTAATTCATATTGAAGGCTGTGGTCTTTGACCTTCATCAGTAAGTGCTTCAAGTACTCTTCACTTTCAGAAAGTAAGGTTGTATCATCTGCATATTTGCAGGTTGTTATTGAGTCATTCTCCAGCCCTTATGGTGTGTTCTTCTTCATGTAGTCCAGCTTCTTGGATTATTTGCGCAGCATAGAGATTGAGTAAGTATAGTGAAAGGATACAATCCTGACACACATCTTCTCTGACTTTAAACCATGCAGTATCCCCTTGTTCTATTTGAATGACTACCTCTTGATCTATGTACAGGTTCTCATGAGCACAATTAAGTGTTCTGGAATTCCCATTTTTCGCAGTGTTATCCATAATTTGTTATGATTCACACAGTCCAATGCCTTTTCATAGTCAATAAAACATAGGTAAAAATCTTTCTGGTATTCTCTGCTTTCAGCCATGATCCATCTAACATAAGCAATTATATCCCTGGATCCACATCCTCCTCTGAATCCAGCTTGAATTTCTGGCAGTTCCCTGTCCATATACTATTGCAGCTGTTTTTGAATGACCTTCAGTAATATTTTATTTAAGTGGGATATTAATGATATTGTTTGATAATTTCTGCATTCAGATGGATCACCTTTCTTTAGATTAGGCATAAATATGGATCTCTTCCAGTCAGTTGGCCAGGTAGCTGTCTTCCAAATTTCTTGGCATAGAAGAGTGAGCACTTCCAGCACTGCATCCATTTGTTGAAACATCTCAATTGGTATTCCATCAATTCCAGGAGCCTTGTTTTTCACCAGTGCCTTCAGTGAAGCTTGGACTTCTTCCTTCAGTATCATCCGTTCCTGATCTTGTGCTACCTCCTGAAATGGCTGAACATCGACCAATTCTCTTTGGTATAGTGACTCTGTGTATTCCTTCCATCTTCTTTTGATGCTTCCTGCATCGTTAAATATTTTCCACATAGAATCCTTCAATATTGCAAATTGAGGCTTGAATATTTTCTTCAGTTTTTTCAACTTGAGAAACGTCAAGGGTGTTCTTCCCTTTTGGTTTTCTATCTCCAGCTCTTTATAGATGTCATTATAACACTTTACTTTGCCTTCTTGACCCGACCTTTGAAATCTTCTGTTCAGTTCTCTTGCTTCATTATTTCTTCCTTTTGCTTTAGCTACTCTACGATCAAGAGCAAATTTCAGAGTCTCTACTGACATCCATTTTGGTCTTTTCTTTCTTGTCTTTTTATGACCTATTGCTTTCTTCATGTATGATGTCCTTGATGTCATTCCACAACTCCTCTGCTCTTCTGGTCATTAGTGTTCAATGTGTAATATGTATTCTTGAAATGGTCTCTACATTCAGGTGGGATATGCTTAAGATTGTACTTTGACTCTTGTGGAGTTGTTCTAATTTTCTTCAGTTTCAACTTGGACTTGCATATGAGCCATTGATCATCTATTCCGCAATCAGCCCCTGGCCTCGTTGTGACTGATGATATCAAGCTTTTCCATCGTCTCTTTCCACAGATGTAGTCGAGTTGATTCTTGTGTTTTCCATCTGGCGAGGTCCACGTGTATAGTCGCCATTTATGTTGGTGAGAAAAGGTATTGCAGTAAAGAAGTCGTTGATCTTGCAATGTTCTATCAAGTGATCTCCGGCATCGTTTCTGTCACCATGGCCATGTTTTCCAACTACTAGTTCTTCTTTGTTTCTGACTTTCGCATTCCAATTACCAATAATTATCAATACATCCTGATTGCATGTTCTATCAATTTCAGACTGCGGAAGTTGGTAAAAATCTTCAATTTCTTCATGTTTGGCCTTAGAGGTTGGTGTGTAAATTTGAATAATAGTTCTATTAACTGGTCTTCCTTGTAGGCATATGGATATTATCCTATCACTGACAACGTTGTACCTCAGGCTGGATCTTGAAATGTTCTTTTTGAAGATGAATGCAATGCCATTCCTCTTCAAGTTGTCATTCCCAGCATAATAGACCATATGATTGTCAGATTCAAAATTGCCAATACCAGTCCATTTCAACTCACTAATGCCTAGGATATTGATATTTATGTGTTCCATTTTACTTTTGATGATTTCTAATTTACCTAGATTCATACTTCATACATTCTACGTTCTGATTACTAATGGATGTTTGCAGCTATTTCTTCTCATTATGAATCATGCAATATCAGCAAATGAAGTTCCCGGAAGCTTGACTTCATCCACTTCATTAAGATCGACTCTACTATGAGGAGGCAGCTCTTTCCCAGTTGTATTTTGAATGCCTTCCAACCTGAGGGGCTCATCTTCCGGCACCATATCAGACAATGTCCCACTGCTATTCATAAGGTTTTCACTGGCTAATTCTTTTCAGAAGTAGACTGCCGGGTCCTTCTTCCTAGTCTGTCTTAGTCTGGAAGCTCAGCAGAAAACTGCCATGGGTGACCCTGCTGGTATTTGAATACCAGTGGCATAGCTACCAGCATCACAACAACATGCAAGCCCTTATTGTACAACAAACTGACAGGTGCGTGAGAGTTAAACAAACTTGAGAAACCATATTTTAGAAGTTGTAAAATGTGTGACTGAAATTTTTAAACAGATTTCTATAAACCAGGGGGAAATCTTTTTTTTTTTTTTTAGCATAAACCTTTTATTTTAGAACATTTTTAGATTACAAAAAATTATAATGATAGTACAGAAAGTTTTTATACACCATACCCAGATGCCTTTATTATTAAAATTTTGCTTTATATTATGGTATGTTTCTTAAAAGTAATTAACTAATATTGATACAGTATTATTAACTATACTCAATATTTTATTCAACTTTTCTTAGTTTTGCCAAATGTCTTTCTTTTTCCCCCCACCACTTGTCTGTCAGCTTGTCATACTGTGGAGGCTTGTGTGTTGATGTGATACTGGAAGCTTTGCCACCAGTATTTCAAATACCAGCAGGGTCACCTTGGTCAACAGGTTTCAGTGGAACTTCCAGACTAAGACAGAGTAGGAAAGAAGACCTAGCAGTCTACTTCTGAAAAACTTGGCTAGTGAAAACCTTATGAATAGCAGTGGAACATTGTCCAATATAGTGCCATAAGATGAACCTCTCAGGTTAGAAGCCACTCAAAATAAGACTGAGGAAGTGAAGCCTCCTCAAAATAGAGTGGATCTTAATGGCATGGATGAAGTCAATGGGACCTTCATTTGCTGATGTGGCAGGACTCAAAAATGAGAAGAAATAGCTGCAAATTCCATTAATAATTGGAACACAGAATGTAAGAAGTATGAATCTAGGAAAATTTGAAGTCATCAGAAATGAAATGGGACACATAAATATCCATATTCTAAGCATTGGTGAGATGAAATTAACCAGTATGGGCCATTTTGAATCAGACCATCATATGGTCTACTATGCCGGGTGTTATAGATTGAATTGTACCCCCGAAAAATGTGTGTCAACTTGGCTAGGCCATGACTGCCAGTATTGTGTGATTGTCCACCATTTTGTCATGTGATGTGATTTTTTTATGTGTTATAAATCCTAACTCTATGATGTGAATGAGGTGGGATTAGTGGCAGTTAATGAGGCAGGAATCTATCTATAAGATTAGATTGTGTTTAAGTCCATCCCTTTTGAGATATAAAAGAGAGACGCAAGCGGAGAGATGGGGGACCTCAACTACTAATAAAGTAAAGCTGGGAGCAGAGCTTGTCCTTTGGACCCAAGTTTCCTGTGATGAGAAGCTCCTAGACAGGGGAACATTGATGACAAAGACATTCATCCAGAGCTGATAGAGAAAGAAAGCCATTTCTTGGAGCTGGTGCTCTGAATTTGGACTGCTAGCCTACTAGACTGTGAAGGAAAAAAATCTTTGTTTGTTAAAAACATTCACTTTCTGTATTTCTGTTATATTTCTGTTATAGCAGTACTAGATAACCAAGAAAATGGGAATGACATATGGAAAAGGAATGGCCTCCCATTCATTATCAAAAAGAACATTTCAAGATCGATCCTCATGTACAACACTGTCAGCGGTAGAATAACATCCATATGCCTACAAGGTGTGCATCAGGGTTGCATCTTTTCACTACACTTATTCAATCTCTATGCTGAACAAATATTCCCAGAAACTGGACTACATGAAGAAGAACAGGGCATTAAGATTGGAGGAAGTCTCGTTAACAACCTGCGATATGCAGATGACACAACATTGCTTGCTGAAACTGAAGAGGACTTAAAGCACTTACTGATGAAGAGCAAAGACCACAGCCTTCAATATGGGTTACACTCAACATAAAGAAAACAAAAATCCTCACAACTGGACCAATAAACAGCATCATGATAAATGGAGAATAGATGGAAGTTGTCAAGGATTTCATTCTGCTTGGATCCACAACCAACAACCATGGAAGCAACAGTCAAGAAATCAAAGGACGCATTGTACTGGGCAAATCTGCTGCAAAAGACTTCTTTAAAGTGTTCAATAGCAAAGATGTCACATTGAAGACTAAGGTGTGCCTGGTCCAAGCTGTGGTGTTTTCAATTTCCTCATATGCATGTAAAAGCTGGACGATGAATAAGGAAGACTGGAGAAAAATTGACGCCTTTGAATTGTGGTGTTGATGAAGAATATTGAATATACCATGGACTGCCAAAGAACAAACACATCTGCCTTGGAAGAAATACAACCAGAATACACCTTAGAAGCAAGGATCATGAGACTACTCACATACTTGGGAAATGTTATCAGGAGGGCTCAGTCCCTGAAGAAGGACATCATACTTGGTATAGTACAGTCTGAGCAAAAAAGAGGAAATCCCTCAATGAGATAGATTGACACAGTGGCTGCAACAATGGGTTCAAGCATGACAATGATTGTGAGGATGGCACAGGACCAGGCAATGTTTTGTTCTGTTGTATATAGGGTTAACGGGAGTTGGAACTGACTTGACAGCACCAAACAACGGCAACAAAAACAAGGAAGACCAGTTAATAGGACTATTATTCAAATTTACACACCAATAACTAAGACCAAAGTTGAAGAAATTGAAAATTTTTACAAACTTCTGCAGTCTGAAATTGATCAAACATGCAATCAAGGTGTATTGATAATTACTGGCCATTGGAATGCAAAAGTTGTAAACAAAGGAGAAGGATTGGTAGTTGGAAAATTTGGCCTTGGTGATAGAAAGAAGACCAGAGATCACATGATAGAATTTTGCAAGATCGAAGACTTGCTCATTGCAAATACCTTTTTTCAATGACGTACACGGCAACTATACACATAGACCTAGCTAGATGGAATACACAGGAATCAAATCAAGTACATCTGTGGAAAGAGATGATGCAGAAGCTCAATATTATCAGTCAGAACAAGGCCAATGGCCAACTTTGGAACAGACTATTAATTACTCATATGCAGGTTCAAGTTGAAGTTGAAGAGAATTAGAACAATTCCAGGAGAGCCAAAGTACGACCTTCAATATATCCCACCTGAATTTAGAAGCCATAGCAAGAATAGTTCGACGCATTGAACACTAATGACTGGAGACCAGATGAGTTGTGGAATGACATCAGGGGCATCATACATGAAGAAAACAAGAGGTCTTTAAAAAGACAGGAAAGAAAGAAAAGACTGAAATGAATGTCAGAAAAGACTCTGAAAGTTATTAGAGTGGCCAAGGTGAAAGGAAGAAATGAAGACGTAAAAGAGCTGAACAGAAAATTTCAAAGGGCAGCCCAAGAAGACAAAGTATGATAAAGAAATATGCAAAGATCTGGAGATAGAAAACCAGCAGGGAAGAATGTAGTTGTCATTGTTAGGTGACATCCAGTGGATTCTGACTCATAATGACCCTATGTAGAATAGAAAGAAATGCTGCCCTGTCCTGGGCCATCCTCACAATGGTTGTTATGCATAAGCCAATTGTTGCAGCCACTGTGTCAGTCCATTTCATTGAGGGTCTTCCTCTTTTTCACTGACGCTGTACTTTACCAAGTATGATGTCCTTCTCCAGGGACTGGTGCCTTCTAATAACATGTCCAAAGTATGTGAGATGAAGTCTTGTCATCTTTGCTTCTAAGGAGTATTGTGACTGTACTTCTTCCAAGACAGATTTGTTCATTCTTCTGGCAGTCCATGGTGTATTCAGTATTCTTAGACAATACCACAATTCAAAGGCGTCAATTCTTCTTTGGTCTTTCTTATTAATTGTCCAGTTTTCACATGTATATAAGGCTATTGAAAACACCATGGCTTGGGACAGGCATACCTTAGTCCTTAAAGTGATATCATTGCTTTTTAAAACTTTAAAGAGATCTTTTGCAGCAGATTTGCCCAATGCAATGCTTCATTTGACTCCTTGACTGCTGCTTCCATGGCCTTGATTGTGGATCTAAGTAAAATGAAATTCATGAAACTTCAATCTTTTTTTTTTTTTTAATCATGATGATGCTTAATGGTCCAGTTGTGAATATTTTTCTTTTCTTTATGTTGAGGTGTAATCCATACTGAAGGCTGTAGTCTTTGATTTTCATCAGTAAGCACTTCAAGTCTTCTTTACTTTCAGCAAGTCAAGCAAGGTTGTATTATCTGCATATGGCAGGTTATTAATGAGTCTTCCTCCAATCCTGATACCTCGTTTTTCTTTATATAGTCCAGGGAAGAATATGCCCGGCGTTTCTAAAGCTGAAAGAACTGAAGAAAAATCTCAAGACTTGAGTTGCAATATTGATAGATTCTATGGGAAAAATACTAAATGAAGCAGAAAGCATCAAAAGAAGATGCAGGAAGAAATAAACAGAGTCACTGTATGAAAATGAATTGGTCGATGCTCAAGCTTTTCAGGAGGTAACATATAATAAAGAACAAATGATGCTGATGGAAGAGGTCCAAGCCTCATTGAAGGTGTTGATGAAATACAAGGCTTCTGGAATTGAAGGAATACCAACTGAAATGTTTCAACAAACAGATGAAGCATTGGAAGCACTCACTGATCTATGCCAAGAGATTTGGAAGGCAGCTACCTGGCCAACCAATGGAAAAGATCCATATTTGTACCTATTCCAAAGACAGGTGATCCAACAGAATGCATAGATTATTGAACAATATCATTAATATCACACACAAGTAAAATTTTGCTAAAGATCATTCAAAAATGATTGCAACAATACATGGATAGGAAACTGATAGAAATTCCAGCCAAATTCAGAAGAGGATGTGGAACAAGGGATATCATTGCTGATGTTGATGGATTGTGTCTGAATGCAGAGAATACCAGAAAGATGTTTACCTGTGTTTTATTGACTATGCAAAGGCATTTGACTGTGTGGATCATAACAAATTATGGATAGCATGGCAAAGAATGGGAATTCCAGAGCACTTAATTGTGCTTGTGAAGAACCTGTAGTTAGATGAACAGAACAAGGGGATACTTCCTGGTTTAAAGTCAAGAAAGATGTGTGTTGGAGTTGTATCCTTTCACAATACTTATTCAATCTGTATACTGAGAAAATAATCCGAGAAGCTGGACTATATGAAGAAGAACTGAGCATCAAGACTGGAGGAAGACTCATTAAAAACCTACATTATGCAGATGACACAGTCTTGCTTGCTGAAAGTGAAGAGGATCTTGAAGAACTTGCTGATGAAGATCAAAGACGACAGCCTGCAGTATGGATTACACTTCAACATGAAGAAAACTAAAATCCTCACAACTGAACCAACAAGCAACATCACTGATAAACAGAGAAAATATTGAAGTTGTCAAGGATTTTGTTTTACTTGGATCCACAATCAATGTCCATGGAAACACCAGTCAAGAAATCAAACAACTCATTGCTTTGGGTAAACTTGCCGCAAAAGACTTCTTTAAAGTTTTAAAAAGCAGAGATGTGACTTTAAGGACTAAGGTCCACCTGCCCCTAGCCATGATGTTTTCAATAGCCTTATAGGCATGTAAAAGCTGGATAATGAATAAGGAAGACTTAAGAACAATGCACAGTGGTTAAGAGCTCGGCTGGTAACCAATAAGTAGGCAGTTCAAATCCACCACCTGTTCCTTGGAAACCCTATGGGGCTGTTCTACTTTATTCTACATGGTCACTATGAGTCAGAATTGACTTGAGGGCAACAGGTTTTGGTTTAGGTTTAAGAAGAATTCATTCCTTTAAATTATAGTGTTGGTGAAGAATATTGAATATACCATGGACTGCCAGAAGAACGAACAAATCTGTCTTACAAAAAGTACAGCCAGAATGTTCCTTAGAAGCAGGGATGGCGAGACTTCATCTCACATACTTTGGACATGTTATTAGATTGGACAAGTTCCAGGAGAAGGACGTCATACTTGGTAAAGTGGAGGGTCAGAGAAAAAGAGGAAGGTCCTCAACGAGATTGATTGACACAGTGGCTGCAACAATGGGCTCATGCATAACAACGATTGTGAGGATGACAAAGGACCGGGCAGTGTTTCATTCTGTTGTACTAGTGTTGCTATGAGTAGGAACTGACTCCACGGCACCTGACAGCAACAACAACAATGTCTTTATTATGTACCAGAATCTCATTCAAAACACCATATTTCATTTAGCTGTCATTTCTCCTTAGGCTCTCTTGGCTTTAAGAATTTGTTAGACTTTCCTTGTGTTTAATGACCTTGACAATTTTGAATAATACTGATTAAGTATTTTGTAGAATGGCCCTCAATTGGAATTTTTAACATGCTTTATTCATGATTAGACTGGGGTTAGGTGTTTTGGGTGGAAGACTATAGAATTAAATCATTATTTTCATCACATAAAGGATACATACTATTAATGTGACTTATTAGTTGATGTTAACCTTGATTTTGGCCAATGTAGAATGTAGTGTTTGTAGGTTTCTCTTCTGCAAACTTGATTTTTTTTTTTTTTAATCTTCTGTTTGTGTACTCTTTGAAAGTAAGTTACTAGTTTCATTCATACTTGACTAGACGAGAGGTGTGTTCCACCTCACTGAAGGCAGAGTTTCTATATAAATTACTTAAACTTGTTCTGTATAAGAGATTAGTCTACACGTTTATGTCTTGTGTATTTTGACTCTGTATAGGGTTACTATGAGTCTGTTTTTTTTGTTGTTGTTGTTGTGTGCATACATATTTAGAATTGTTTAATCTCCTTAGAGAATTGGCCCCTTTTTCAGTATATAATGTTCTTCTTTGTGACTGATAATTTTCTGTGTTCTGAGCTCTGTTCTCAATTTAGTATAGCTACTCCATCATTTTTTTTGATTAGTGTTAACAAGATATATCTTTTTGAATGTCTTTGCTTCTAACCCCTATAAGTCTTTATATTTAAAACAGGTTTCTTGTAAACAACGTATAGTTGGATCTTGTTTTGTTATCTCCTCTTACAATCTCTGACTTTTAGTGTATTTGGCCCATTCACATTTAAGTGAGTATTGATATATTTGCATTTAATCTTTTTTTTTTATTTTCGTTTTCTTTTCTATTCTGCCTCCTGTAATTTTCTTGTTCTTGGTTTTCTGCAGTTTAAATATGACATGCTGTATTAGTTTTCTGTGGCTGCTATAACACATTACCACAAACATAGTGGCTCAAAACAACATAAATATATTAGCTCACAGTTTCAGAGTCCAGAAGTCCAAAATTAGTGTCACTGGTTCAAAATCAAGGTGTTATCAGGACCATACTCCCTCTGGAGGCTATAGAGGAGAATTTGTTTCTTGCCTCATCCAATTTCTGGTGGCTGCCAGCATTCCTCGGTTTGTGACCCTGTCACTCCAATCTCTGCCTCTGTGGTGACATTGTCTTCTTGTCATCTCTCTGTGTCAAATCTCCCTCTACTCTTCTCTGACAAGAATACAGATGATTGTATTTGAGGCCCGCTAAAAGAATCTTGGATAATCTCCCCATCTCAAGGTCCTTAATTAAATCATACCTGCAAAGTCTGTTTTGCTATATAAGGTAGCACTCACAAGTTTCAGGAATTAGGATGTGCATATATTTTGAGCACCATTATTCAGCCCACCATATATGCCTAAGTGTAATTTTTTTTTGTTTTTGGTGTCGGGGACTATTTATCCTGTTTGATGTTCTCTGAGCTTCCTGGACCTGTAGTATGATGTAGGTCCTTAATTTTGGAAAATTTCAACTATTATTACTTCATGTATTTCTTCTCCTCCATTCTCTTTCTTCTCCTTCTGGTATTCCAGTTACACATACTGAAATTGTCTCAAAGCTCCTGGATGTTTTGTTCTGTGTGTTTGTATTTTCACCCATTTTTCTTTTTGCATTTCCTTTTGGGAAATTTCTATTGACCTATCTTTATCTCAGAAACCCTGGTGGGGGTTAGCGCTACGGCTGCTAACCAAAAGGTTGGCAGTTCAGACCCGCCAAGCACTCCTTGGAAACCCTATGGGGTAGTTCCACTCTGTCCTATAGAGTTGCTATGAGTCAGAATCGACTTGATGGCGATGGGTTTTTTATCTTTATCTCACTGATTCCCCACCCCCCACACTTGGCTTTGTTGACTGTACTAATGAGCTAATCAAAAACATTTTTTATTTCTATTATAGCGTTTTTGATATCTAGGATTTCATTTTGATTCCTTCTTAACTTTTTCAGCTCTCTGCTTACATTAACCATCTGTTCTTACATGTTATTTACTTACATTAGATCACTGAACATATTAATCATAGTTATTCTAAATTTCCTGTCTGATAATTTTAACATCTGTATTATATCTAGGACTTGTCCTGACTCTTACTATGTCTTTTCAAACTGTTTTTCTTGCCTTTTCTCAAGTTTTTCAATTTTTCTTTGCTGTTGTTATTGAAAATCAGACATGTAGTATCAGGAACTGAGGCAAATAGGCCTCTAGTGTGAGGTTTTACTTTCCTCTGGCTAGGAGGTGGACTGTTTAATGGTTGCTATAGCTGTAGGTACCAAAGGCCTCAAATTCTTCTAGTATCCTTTTTTGCCTATCTTCTTGATGTTGGGCTTCCCTAACTACTCATCCTCAGATAGAGTCTGCATCTTGCAACTCTTTCAAATGTAATCCATTATTATTATCTTAGATCCCTGATGGTGTGATGGTAAAATGTCAGGGAGGAAGAGCATTCTATAATCTTATGATAAAATATCAGTCATTTAGTGAGCCTGAACCCCTGAGCTATGACTTTCACAAGTGTTTACCTGTAGTACAGTTATTTTTCCCCACATTTAGATACGGGAAGACTACAGTGATTTAGCGTGAGAACATTCATTCCTGTTCTGCTGGTTGGAACAAGGCTCTGGTGAAGATTTTCCCCTTCAAAGTAGGCCTTTGTTATGGATAATGCTCTCAGGGTATTTCACATCATTCTCCTATCTTCATCATGTTGTTGTTGTTGTTGTTAGGTGCTGTCAAGTTGCTTCCAACTCATAGCAACCCTATGTGCAACAGAACAAAATACTGCTGGGTCCTGCACCATCCTCACAATAGTTGTTATGCTTGAGCCTATTGTTGTAGCCACTGTGTCAGTCCATCTTGTTGAAGGTCTTCCTTTTTTTCACTGACCCTCTACTTTACCAAGCATAATGCTCTTCCCCAGGAACTGATCCCTCATGATAACATGTCCAAAATATGTGAGATGTAGTCTGGCCATCCTTGCTTTTAAGGAGCATTCTGGTTGTACTTCTTCCAGGACAGATTTGTTTGTTCTTTTGGCAGTCCATGGTATATTCTTTGCCAACACCACTATTCAAAGAGTTCAATTCTTCTTTGGTCTTCCTTATTCATTGTACAGCTTTCACATGCATATGAAGCAATTGAAAACACGATGGCTTGGGTCAGGTGCACCTTAGTCTTCAAGGTGACACTTTTGCTTTTCACTACTTTAAAGAAGTCTTCTGCAGCACATTTGCCTGATGCAATGCATCCTCTTCACCATAAGAACTTGTTATTGTTCCTAGAAGTAAAACCCACAAAAAGGTGGAAAGACCCCAAAGACTATGGGCCCCACAAATTTCTCTCTCTCATACTATTCTACAACCATTCTTCTGCAATTTATCAAAATAACCATTTAAATGATCTTACTGTGCATGGCTCCAGTGGTTTCTGCTCTAGGTAAGCAGGTCTTAGTTGTGACTCTCTTAGTTCATGAGTCTGTTCAGACTTTGAGGTGATAGTTTGCCCTGAAACCTTAGTTCTCCTATGAGTCTAAGAAAAGTTACTGATTTTCAGTTTGTTTCTGCTTTATCTTGTTGGAAGAATGGGAATGATGACTTCCAAGTTCTTTACATGGTAGAACAGAAACCAGAAATCCCTCTACATTGTTGACTGGAGGAAACGCAGCATGTTGCTTGTTTTATGATTGTAGTTATTTAGGATTATCAATCTAACCAATCATCACCTGTCTGTCAGTTTGTCGTACTGTGGTGGCTTGCATGTTCTGTGATGCTGGAAGCTATGCCACCCCACAGATCGAATTAACTATATCTGTGGAAAGAGATGATGGAGAAGCTCAATATCATGAGTCAGAATAAGGCCAGGGGCCAACTGCAGAATGGACCACCAATTGCTTATATGCAAGTTCAAGTTGAAGCTGAAGAAAATTAAAAGAAGTCCACAAGAGCTAAAGTATGAATTTGAATCTAGAGACCATCTCAATAATAGATTTGATGCACTGAAGACTAATGACTGAAGACCAGAAAAGTTGTGGGATGAAATCAAGGACATTATACATGAAGAAAGCAAAAGACCATTAAAAAGACAAGAAAGAAAGAAAAGACCAAAATTAACGTCAGAAGAGACTCTGAAACTAGTTCTTGAACACAAAGTGGCTAAAGCAAACAGAAAAAATGATGAAGTAAAAGAGCTGAACAGAAGATTTCAAAGGGCAGCTTAAGAAAACAAGGTAAAGTATTATAATGAAATGTGCAAAGACCTGGAGCTAGAAAAACAAAAGGGAAGAACATGATTGGCATTTTTGGTTAAGCTGAAAGAACTGAAGAAAATTCTAAGCAATATTGAAAGATACAATAGGTAAAAAAATAAATTATACAGGAATCATCACAAGAAAATGGAAAGAATACACAGAGTTGTTGTACCAAAAAGAATTGGTCAATGTTCAACCATTTCAGGAGTTAGCATAAGATCAATTACTAATGGTGCTTAAGAAGTCCAATCTGCCCTGAATGCATTGGCAAAAAAGAAGACTCCACGAATTGACTGAATACCAATTAAGATGCTTCAACAAAGGGATGCAACACTGGAAGAGCTCACTCTTCTATGCCAAGAAATTTGGAAGACAACTACCTGGCCAATTGACTGGAAGAGATCTATAGTCATGCCCATTCTGAAGAAAGATTATCCAAAGGAATGCAGAAATTATCTAGCATTATGATTAATATCACATGCAAGGAAAATTTTGCTGAAGATAATTCAAAAATGCCTAGATAATTTTAAGATACCTTCAGTTGTATGTCAACAGGGAACTGACAGAAATTAAAGCTGGATTCAGAAGAGTACGTAGAACGAGGGATATCAGTGCTGATGTCAGATGTATCTTGGCTGAAAGTAGAAAATACCAGAAAGATGTTTACGTTTTTTTTTTGAACTACATAAAGACATTCAACTGTGTGGATCATAACAAATTGTGGATAACGTTACAAAGAATGGAAATTCTAGAACACTTAATTGGGCTCAGGAGGAACCTGTACTTAAACCAAGAGGCAGTCTTTTGAACAGAACAAGGGGATACTGCGCAGTTTAAAATCAGAAAAGCTATGTGCCTGGGTTGTATCCTTTCAATATACTTACTCTATCTGTATGCTGAGCAAATAACCTGAGAACCTAGACTCTATGAAGGCAGATGTGGTATCAGGATTGAAGGAAGACTCGTTGAATAACTGCTACCTGCAATATGCATTTGACACAACCTTGCTTGCTGAAAGTAAAGAGGACTTGAAGCACTTACTGATGAAGATCAAAGACTACAGCCCTCAGTACGGATTACAACTCAACATAAAGAAAACAATAATCCTCACAACTGGACCAATAAACAACATCAGAATAAACGGAGAAAATATTGAAGTTGTCAAGGATTTCATTTCACTTGGATCCACAATTAACATCCATGGAAGCAGCGGTCAAGAAATCAAACAACATATTGCATTTGGCAAAATAGCTGCAAAAGACCTCCTTAAAATCTTGAAGAGCAAAGATATCACTTTGATTACTAAAATGCGCCTGACCTAAGCCAAGGTATTTTCAGTCACCCCATATGCATGTGAAAGCTGGACAATGAATAAAGAAAACCGAAGATGAATTCATGCATTTTAATTACAGTGTTGGCAAAGAATATTGAATATACTACGGACTGCCAGAAGAACGAACAAATGTGCCTTGGAGGAAGTAAAGCCAGAATACTCTTTAGAAGCGAGTATGGCAAGACGTTGTTTTGTTTACTTTGGACATGTTATCAGGTGGAACCAACCCCTGGTTAAGGACATCATGCTTGCGCCTGGGTGTAGGTGTAGAAAAAAGTGACATTTTTATGATACATTTAATTTTATTTTCTTATTATTTTTGTAAAAAGAATTATGTGAAAAAATTTCTATTCTATTATATATCTGTTTTGTTTTATATAATGATAATATTCTAATAGCTACCCCTTTAAAATAATCTCTCCACAAAAGAAAATATATCTTCCCTTAAATTTAATACTCCTAGAAAGTTTGCCATATTTCTCTTATCAAAGCCTTACATAACCCCACGGGAAATAGGTGTGCATACTTTTGTAAGAAAAGCAAAGCTGTCGATTATATGAAGGGGAGTGAAACCAGATTTCAACATGTTGAAGAATAAGTAGAATAATGTGTTGAATTAGAGGAAGCAAGTCTAGGGCTCTTGTTCAGTGACTTTGGTGGTGCCAGAATTGGGGAGAATGAATCAACTGAGGGCTGCTGGAAATATATGAAAGGTGCTTTTTGGAGGTGGGATCTAAGCGTATTTCTAGGAAAAGTGGAGACATACTGTATAGGAAAATGCTTGTAAAATTAAACATAATTGATAAAGTAATGTTTCAAAAGAAGCAGAAAGATTCGGCCATGGATAATGGTGATGGTTGCACAACATGATGAACGCAACTAATGTCACATGTGAAGAATGTTAAAATGGTAAATGCTTCGTTAAATATATATTTACCATAATTTAAAAAAAAAGAAGAAGAAGGAGACTGATAAAGAATAAGGGTAAAAGCTTAGAAGGCATGTTGAACCTTGCCAAAGGAATTTGCACTTCAGAGACTAAAACATAGAAAGAAATTGACTAAAAATATGGAGTCGGTCAGGGAGAGCTAAGGGATATGAAAGGAATTCCATCTCATATTAATTTGTGGGATTTAAAATGCCATCTTTTTGAAAAAATGATAAACACAATTATCTTTAAAAAAACAAAGCAAAAAAAAAAATATCTCTCCTTCAATTAATTGTGGCTTTCTCTGGATCACAGTACTGAAAGAAAACTAAACAAAAAACAAAAAGTGTGGCATTTTAAATTAAGTGGTTAGACTGTGTTGCCTTGTTTGTGGAAAAATGGTAAAAAAAAAAAAAAAAAAAAAAAAAAAAGTACCAGGGAAAATATTTTGTCTAATGTTTCACATTTTTAGAACATAACTAAGTTGGAGGAAAAAAAAAAATCAATTCCCCTGAATCTTTATAGGAATATATTCATTATAGGCTTCCAGCTACAAACTTTCTCTTAGATTAGCAGCAAATAGGGTTTCTTGTTTAGGGCTTGTAAAGCAATTCTAGTGATCTGAATAAGCCCTGAGGCTCCTCAAAGGCTTTATGAGGAAAATTAATTGAAGATTCACCATCCTTGGAATTTACTGCTATTGGCACTTAATAGCTCAGACAAATTCCCTCTCATATGTTAATAAACTCCTGTGGCATTTTAGCCCTTCTCTTTTCTCTCCAGTTATTGTTCTTGTGTCATCACAATTATGTCCATATTTATATAATTCCACACATCACCCATGACTACCCACTCACTATTTAATCCATAGGAATTTTGCAGGATTATAAATCTACTTTAAGCATTTTTCTGTCTGTATTATAACATAATACTTAGCGTTAATTGGCAATTGTTCTTTTCTAATTCAATTATATTGCTCCACGTTGAGATTTGCTCAAGGAGAATTAGCCTGGCATTACAGAAAAGGATAGTAATACTTGAACATATGAGAGACACACAAAGTAGCATTTGGAAAGTCCTAAAAAATGTTTTGTCCTTCTGGCAATGTGGTTATATTCTACTTCTCTGCTGTCTTGTTGTCTCAGGTTATTCAAATGTAAAGACTAAAATAAGGAAGAGCTACTGCTTGTCACAAATTCATCTACTATGACAATTTTGTAGATCTCTTTTCATTACCTCAAGCCCCTATATACATTTTGCTTTTTATTGAGCATTCTATAATCATGAAAAGAAAGATCTACTTCAGTCAAACTCATGCACCAGAATTTAAAGCAGTCCTGGTAATCCAAAGAATACAAAACCAGTATTAAAATCTTTACCTTGCTCTAAACAAACATGACCTACCGTGTTCTATATATGAATTAATCTAGATCTGTGTACTTTTTGTATGTTTGTGGGGGATACCAAGGTGATAGGGGTATTGAAGTGATAATAGAGCACAGACTCAGAACTGTAATTTATGTGTTAAAATTCAGTTTCATGGTGAAGGAGAATATTATTGGAGTAGAAAAGGACCAGCAGGTATCAAACAAAAAAGAAAAACTAAACTAAACTTGTTGCCATCGATTCCAACTCATGGTGATCCTATGTTTCCAGAGTAGAACTCTGCTCCATAGGGTTTTCAAGGCTGTGAACTTTAGCAAGCAGACAGTCAGAACTTTCTTGCAAACTGCTTCTCTATGGGTGGGTTTGAACAACCAACCTTTAGGTTAACAGTCTAGTGCTTAACTGCGCCACCTACAGGGATTCCTACAGGCATCATAACTAAAGAAATCTTGAATAAAGGACGCTGAGTTTAAATGCCTTTACATTATTTGGCTGAGCAGAAGCAGAGAGAGCAACATGGGCAGTTGTTCTCCTGTGTGCACAAATTAAAGGCTGTGAAGGATTGCCTGCTGGGAAAGTACATTGTCAACCTTAGGACACCCAAAGCCCTAAGGCCAGAGCCATTCAGGAGGTGTACAGAATTTTCAAAATCCCATTAAGCAGTTAGTCAGAATTTAATCCAAAACGTTTAAATCTACAGAGGTATTTAGAACCTACTTTACACGTTTCTGAGAGTGTGGCCTACATTTCCAGTTTCTGACTCAAGACTTGTAAGTAGAATGTATTTTGCATGACCTTTCTCATTTTGATAAGAACAATTTAAGAATCCGGTGATTTCTGCCTAATCAGCAGGGATGTTGAGAAATCACTCCTGCAGTTTCTGCTAACACTTATTTACTGGCTTTGCTGATGGTAGATAAAGAGAATGAGGATGTGAAAACCCACAGGTGGGAGCAAGATGAGTGGATAACAAGGCAGATACACTGTCTAGTTAATTTCAGTAAAAACCCTAACTTTGAAGTTAAATGAAGAGTGAACTGGGGGATGTCTGAGATAGGAGACCTGAAGACTCATATCTTGTCAAAACTGATAAGTCTCTGAGTGGTGCACAAAAAAGGATCTCCCATTTAAGCACATAGTATCTTTCATAGATTCTTTGCAGTAGAGGACATATTATAAGAAAATTCATACTTTATACTTTATAAAGCAAATATATAGTTGTGCTCTTGCACTCTTCTGTCAGTTTGATACATCTCTGCTTCTTATTGTTAACAAGCAATAAACTCTCAAATGCCTATAAATGTCAGAGAAGACTTAAGTTGTTTTTATGTTTTTAAATTTTTCTCAGTAAATTAATATTTTTCTTTAAATTTTGGTCTGTTAAATCTGCAATCATTCCTACTAAAACTAAATCATTGCTGATGTCATATGGATCCAGGCTGAAAACAGAGAATACTAGAAATATGTTTACCTGTGGTTTATTGACTATGCAAAAGCATTCGACTGTGTGGATCATAACAAATTATAGATACTACTGCAAATTTCAGAACACTTAATTGTGCTCATCAGGAACCTGTACATAGATCAAGAGGCAGTCATTTGAAAATAACAAGGGGATACTGCATGGTTTAAAGTCAGGAAAAGTGTTTGTCAAGGTTGTATCCTTTCACCATATTTATTCAATCTGTATACTGAGCAAATAATCCGAGAAGCTGGACTAAATGAAGAAGAATGGGGCATCAGGATTGGAGGAAGACTTGTTAACAACCTGCTTTATGCAGATGACACAACCTTACTTGCTGAAAGTGAAGAGGACTTGAAGAACTTGCTGATGAAGATCAAAGACTATAGCCTTCAGTATGGATTACACCTCAACATAAAGAAAACCAAAATCCTCACAACTAGATCAATAAGCAACGTCATGATAAATGGAGAAAATATTGACATTGTCAAGGATTTCGTTTTACTTGGATCCATAATCAATGCTCATGGAAGCAACAGTCATAAAATCAAAAGATGCATTGTATTGGGCAAATCTGCTGCAAAAGACCTCTTTAAAGCGTAAATAAGTAAAGATGTCACTTTAAGGACTAAGGTGTGCCTCCCCAAAGCTGTGATGTTTTCAATCACCTTATATGCATGTGAAAGCTGGGCAATAAATAAGGAAGACTGAAGAAGAATTGACACGTTTGAATTATGCTTTTGGTGAAGAAAACAGAATATACCATGGACTGCCAGAAGAACAAACAAATCTGTCTTGGAAGAAGTTCAGCCAGAATGCTCCCTAGAAGCAAGGATGGCGAGACTTCGTCTCACATGCTTTGGACACGTTACCTGGAGGGACCAGTCCTTGGAGAAAGACATCATGCTTGGTAAAGTAGAGGGTTAGTGAAAAAGAGGAATAACCTCAATGAGATGTATTGATACAGTTGCTGCAACAATGGGCTGAAACATAGCAGCGATTATGAGGATGGTACAGGACCAGGCAGTGTTTTATTCTGTTGTACATAGGGTCTCTATGAGTTGGAAGTGACTGGAGGGCACCTAACAACAAAAACAAATCTGCAAAAATTTTTTTTTTTTGGTTTACTCTTATTTTTTATTTGTGAAATTGTTAAACATGCACGAGTAGAGAGAAAAATATAAAAAAGGCCTGTATGCAAATAACAGCTTTAACGTCCTTTACCTTCTGCAAACTTTACCTGTCGGCCACACTTGTTTTGTTGACAGGATAAATACTCTTTCCCATTATTAAATTTCAGAGTAATGAGTTCATCACTAACAAATTCTAATGGGTACCAATAAGAATTTTTTTATAGTATCATCATGAACATGAACTCATGGGTATATATAATCTATACATCAGCTGTGTTTTTAAAAATTCTCCATTGCAGACAGCATAGTCTTGCTCCAGAACACTGGAGATTAGCATTGTTCTTATGCTGTCAGGCCTTACTACAAACTTTACAGGGCATATTTTATCACCACTGATACTCCTAATAGCATTGGATCTGCCAAATCATATGTTCCAAGTAGCAGATACTTATATCACAGCCTGAACTTGCTGCTAAGTTTCCTATATTTGTAGCCAATCAATGCTGGTATCCATTAATGTTACCCTATATATGGATTCAAGCAGTGTTCCTAGGGGTGGAATATCCTACCTCCATAATCCTAAGAATACTATCAGTGGTATGCTTTCTTCTTCATGGTTGACAGTGTAGACATTAAATGATACGTTTACTATAACGGAGGAGATATCCCAGCATGTCCCAGATGATTTGACACCTAAATACTAACTGATATGATAGGCTCATGAAAGTTCTTAGGTTTTTTTTTCCCACCTTCTAGAGTATATGTGACTTACTAAGGCCCCGATGTGTCTTCCACTTCTTGCCTAACCAGTCCTTTGAGCATGAATTAAGGTATGGAATGGACTAGTGTTCTGTCCTCTAGAATATTCAGCTGATCCAGGCTTCTATGGACTATATTATGACATAAGATGAGAAATTCAACATATCCCTAGACAAGACTCTACATGTATACTCTTGTCCATCTCAAGTGAATGCTGACTCATTTTGACTTCAATGCATTTGGAAGATCAGTTTCTGTATGCCAACTACTCAAGGCTATGATAATCTACATTAGCAAAGATACCACAATATGTAATGCAGCTACAATTGGGGTCTACTTGACTGAGTTTGTAGTATTTTACTCTGGTTGTCCAGAATATGACAGTTTTTTCAGGAGCAGTTCTAGCTAAATGAAATGAAGATAGATATAAGCTACCATAGCTGTATTCTTTAGCTCTTTACATGTGGCACAAATTTCTGCTATCCCTCTGGCCCCTGCCCCCTGTATCACAGCATCCCTAGAGTCCTCTGATAACTAGGTGAGTTGCCAATTATTAATTACCACTCTTTGTCTGCTTGTCCCTTGGCACACAGAGCTTTAAGTCTCAGATATATGACTTATATCTGCCTGGCTAAAGTATTAGCCCTTAAAAGTGAGAATCTCTCAATCTGCAAAGTCCGGAAAGAAAGTAAGCACAACTCCACATGTGGATTACTGGGAATGAACAGATGTACACAACTCTTCTTCTCCCCCTTCATTCTTGCATACAGGTTCTTCTAAGTACAATGATTTTATCCACTTCAATTCTGATCCTAAAACACCCCCAAAACAAGTTTCTGTTGAGTTGTTTCTGACTCATGGTGACCCCATGGGCATTAAAGCAGAACTGTGCTCCAGTCCTGTCTTATTTTAGTGTCTTATAATATTATTTGGAGTCCCTGGGTGGTGCAAATGGTTAATGTGCTCAGCTGTTAACTGAAAGTTTGGAGGTTCAAGTCTACCAGAGGCACCTTGAAAGAAAAGCCTGGTGAACTACTACTAAAAATGTAGCCATTGAAAACCCTATGGAGCACAGTTTTTTTTTTCTGACCCACCTTGGGTTTCTGTGAGTTGGAGTCAGCTTGACACCAACTGGTTTATTTAATGAATACCTTTCATATCAAATAATAAAAAAAGTAATTATCCATCCATTAAATACAAATTATGTTTTCCAAATTACTAGAATTTGAAGAATGTGAAGCTTTTTATAAAAGAAATATATAAATCAAAAATGGGAACTATAAAAATAAAGGAGCTTGTAAAGAAAGCATAAGAGTTATAGCAATAACAGAAAACTAAGACAGCAAATGAGAGTGTATTAAAACTCCAGTTAAATTCATGTACCTCTTAGTCAATCATATATGAATTAATCAATCCATCCACTATATATCAAGGAAATAAAATTTAACAGACAATTGAAAAACTTTGAAAAATCATAACAGAAACTTTTTTTTTTAAAGTGCCCTTCTAGTTTATTATGGCTTATGAAACAAATATTTATCTCCTCTCCTTCCTTCTGGAGGGAAGGCTTGAGGTTTTGACACTCCTGAGAGGGAAAAAAAAAAAGTGCCATTTCTTGAAAGCAGCCTGAAAGTTATATCAAGAATACTAAAAAAAATTAAGCCTTTTTTGTGAAGCAATTGTCCTTTTAAAATGTCAATGTAAAGCAATAAAATCATGTTCAAAGAATTATGTAAGAAATATTTATTGCAGAAAAATTTATAATGGAGAAATTTGTCCCAAAATAGGGAATTGATTTAATAACTGTGTACATGGAAGAGAATGACACATAGCTCAAGAGTGGACTATTATGAAGCCAATAATAATGAGGTTTTCAAATAATACTAATGAGGAATTTTTATACCAATTTTTTTATTTAAGAAAAAATATAGAATTCCATACATTGTGTAAACCCAATTTGGTAGACAAAAATTCCCCAAACTTATACATTATACATGTGTAAACCTATTATAAACCTCAATCTTGTGTGCATATATGTGTGAATGTTTATAGTGCAAAAGCACTTACCACATATAAAGCTATAGAACAAGATAGAAAAATTATATCAAATATTTCTTAGCAATGATGTGTGTGTAACAACATTATGTGGTAGTCATTATTTTCTTCTTACTTTTCACATTTTAAATACTTTTATAATAGTCAAATATTACTGTTAAAAATAAAAAAAATTTAAATTATTGGTAGAATTCTCACCTTCCATGTGGGAGACCTGGGTTGGAATACCAACCAATGTACCTCATGCACAGCCACCACCTGTATATCAGTGGAGGCTTGTGTGTTAGTATGATGCTGAACAGGTTTCAGTGGTGCTTTGAGACTAAGATGGACTAGGAAGAAAGGCCTGGTGATCTACTGCCAAAAATCAGTTAATGAAAAACCCTTTGGATCACAATTGTCCATGTACATGGAGTCGTCATGAGTCGAGGGCAAACGAGATGACAGCTAACAGCAACAGCATTCTAGTAAGAATTGATGAGATTAGATAAAATATAATTGAACTCTATCAGATAAAATACAATGAGCTCTTGAAATTATACTACAATATTCATATAAATCTATAGATTCAAAGAGCAAAATGCAATTTCAGGAAAATAAAAGGAGAAACTCAGTTTGTTGATAGAATATAATTTTGAGAATATGATGTGTGTGTGTGTGTGCATGCGTGAGTGCATTGTGATACAGCCCAAAGGAGTGAATCCATACCATTCTTTTATGATATTAACATGTATGATCAAATAATTTTCTTATCGCTCTCAAAGGATTTATTTGTTAGGAACACATATTCACATGGCAAGAGAATGGAGGAGAAGAAAGTGTGCCCTGGCAGAATAGAGTTGCTTTAAAGGAATTTTGTAGATTATTAAAATGTTTTCAAGGTGACACTCTTAGTAATTTTGTAGATTGGTAAAATATTTTCAACAGAAGCACTGTTGCACTGTTTCTGCAATCATATTTTTCATAATAATGTTTGTTAAGTATATCCTAGGCAACGTGTCAGATTAAGGAGAGTCATTATGCGGGAACACCCTCTAGATTAGAAGTTGGCAAACTATAGTTTGCGGGACAAATTTGGTCCACAGTCTGTTTTTGTATGGTGCTAGAACAAAGAATGTTTCTTACATTTGCAAAGGCCTGTATGAAGAAGAAGAAAGAAAAAAAAAGAGAAGCAGGAGGAGGAAGAAGAGCAGGAGGAGGCGGAGGAGGAGAGAAAGACATGGGTAACTCACAAAGAATAAAATATTTACTATCTGGTTCTCTATAGAGGATGTGCTGAGCACAAATCGAGATGGCCATCACGTAGTTAAGAAACAATAGCACCTTTGGAAAAGAAATGTGTGTAGTAATGTAGTCTTGGGCTTTGGAGTCAGGCAGATTTAACTTCAAATCGCAGCTCATTCACCTCATAGCTGTGTAAACATGGGAATGATATTTGATATTTTGTTTAAAGCGGAGCTGAATATATTTTTCTCAAAGGGTTCAGCTGGTTTAATTCAAAGTTAGGTATAAGGTACTTAAAGTAGCCCATTATCATCATTATCACATACTGGCAGAGCGCTTCTCACCCACAGACATCAAGCAACTCTGAGACGTGTTGGTATAGAAAACTGCAGGCTCTGGCAGCCAGAGAAGAGGAATTGGTTGAGCGGTGAGATGTGGCAGGATATACATTCCTGACTGTCCAAAACTTGGCTGAACACATTCAGTACAGAGTGCCAAAGTAGGCTTTTCAGACCTACCGTGCCCGTCACTGATTCTCCGACTACATCTGGAAGTCTGTACTCAAAGTTCGTCACCTTCATTCTGAGTGGAGCAAGAAATGAGAAGTTACCATGGCCAAAAGAATATAAAAGCCAGGGCCTTGGCAATGCATCTTTTCTAGAAGTACTACATCTTGTGGTAAATTGTCATGTGGTTTCAGGATTTCAGTATATTAACACATGGAGTTTAGAAAACCTGAAAAGAAAACTATAGAAGGTAATATATCCAATGTGTTAAGCAAAGGATTTAACTACTTACAATAGCAATTTTTTTCTGGAAAATATTTTCCCTTTTTAACTGAACTTTATTTTCTTTTCTTCAGAAAAATAATTTCTGTATATTTATAGAGAAATCAAATGTGTTTTTCTTTCAAGAACCATTCTGACTTCCCAAGAAGTAAATGGCATATACTCTAAATGCTGTGACGCCTTGTTTTGCTTTTGTTTTAATCACTGGTATCTCTATTATTGTCTGTGACCTTGTATGTTTGTGTGTTTGCTTTTGGTTTTGTGTTGTTTTGTTTGCTTGCTATTTTTTTTTCTTTTATTGTTTTTCAACAGCAATTGTAGATATCACTAAATGTGAAAAATAATGCCCTAAAAATTTTCAAATGCTTTAATAATTTTATATTTGATTCCTTTAGTAGACATTTCAGGAATGAAAAACAAAACAAACAAACAAAAACTAAAAAATAATTAATTTAAGGTTTAAGCAAGGCTGAAATAGCTCACACTTAACTCTATTTACACATTTGGAGCATATATTCTCCACGTCTCACAGAATGACTATATGTCTGTTCATCCCAGACACATAAATGCTAGCGCTTTGCTTTGGAACTCTCTACATTTTTCCCTTATCATTATGGTAATATATTGGAATTTATTCCACTTGTACAAGAATGGTTCATATTTCATCATGAAAAAAACAAATGTTTCCACCATAAAAGAAGGAGTAGAACGGAGAAATAATGCCTGGAAATAAAATTATGCATAAATATGGGACATTCATCTTTTTAAAAAGATGTTTTCAATCTCTTAAACTCTTATAATAACAAAATTGAGCACTGTTTATTTTCTTATTATTTCAAAATTTAATTTTATATCATTTCATGACTAAGATGTATTTACTGAGAATACTACAAGCTTAATTGAACACTTAGTCTAACTATCAAATTGGGTGAGGTAAGCTGCCTTACCACATATATTATTAACTCTTTGAAATAGCAAACAAGAAAATGTATAAATGTAAATTGCCATCTTATATTTTAAAATATTTGCCATCATGCCAAGTTATTGGAAGACTTAAAGGCACTGTATTTAAGTAATATCTCCAGATCTCCATATCATGATTTAAAATATATAAATTATAAGATAATAATTAGATGTTCTAGCAAAATAATTTATTTTAGTAATTCTTAAAGTGTAGATAAATACTACCACATTTTATCGGGAGTCTATCATACTCCTGCTACAATATTTTACATCACAAACACTTGCATTCTGATCCATGGACATGGACTACATTTTTCCATACACATGTTGAAGAAGATAATTTTTCAAAACACTAATAGTTATGTATCACCCGCTCTTTTATCAATGTTACAGATTTATTCACATCATTGTAATGATTCCATGCTATATTTTAATTGCATTTTGTAACATTTATTGACTTGAATGTACATCAATGATTAATTATAGCTGTATAGTAACACATTTGTATATTGACATTGTTCAGGTAAGCACATAAATAAGTCAGTCTCTTTTTATAACTTAGAGGTTCAGCCAAAAAGTAGATATAAATCACATAATTTCATTTTAAATGTTTTTAATGATCAAAATTAGTATATGCTCCTACCAGAATTTATTAAAATTTTTACCTATAATCTTCAGATAGATATTGTCAAAAATTGTATATAAAGTTTTAAAATAGTTTTTCACTTTAACCAGGGATCCTTAACTAGAAAAAAAAGCAAACATGAAGACATTTAAGTTCTTTTTTTTGAACACTCATCGCCTTTGTCTTTATTCTTTTATTCTTCCTATAACTGTAGGAGGTAAACAAGAAGTGTTCGCGTTCCCAGGAACTTTGAAGAATGGGAATGATTTCTTATCATTTTGATGAATTTTCTTCTCAGGTTGTAGAAAATCTTTCCCTCCTCCTTTTCCCACTTCCTTTTCTTTTTTCAAGTTCCAGACTTTGTTATAAGGATTATTTTACACTTTGAAACCCCAGTACTATGAGTAGTAAGAACTTTTGAAATCCTCCAGTGTTACATGCAAAATCTACAAATGATGGAATTGTAGGAATTTAAACAGAATGCTCAAAGACAAATCAATATATTCTCCCTTTGCTCTGCATGTAAGGCCCTCCTTTGGGATGGAAAAGGATATTTTTACTATATTTAAGCTTGTGGTAATAATTGTAATCTGTGAGTATCTTACACAATCTACTATGAGACTCATTGTCATCATGGATGTCATCTACTCATAGGAATATATTTTTAAAAATCTATATTAATGATGACATTAATTTAAGGATACACAAGTTGGGATTCATGGAACCATTTTCAGAGAGAGTATTTCCTGCTCTCCATGATCATTGGCAGCAGTAGAAGTCAGCTGGTTCAGGATCCCACCATTACTCATGTTCACTTTCAGAGAAGAGCATAAGGGACATTGACTATGGATACAATCAGCATTTTATTGATCTGACAACCTTTGAAAATACATTATTTGTGGATAACATGTTGTTGTTGTTACGTGCCATTGAGTCAGTTCCCACTCATAGTGACCCTACCATATACAGCAGAATGAAACATTGCCTGGTCCAGCACCATCCTCACAATCATTGCTATGTTTACGTCCATTATTGCAGCCACTGTGTCAATCCATCTCATTGAAGTTCTTCTTCTCTTCTGCTGACCTTCCACTTTACCAAGCATGATGGCCCTCTCTAGGAACTGGTCCCTCCTGATAACATGTCCAAACTACATGAGATGAAGTCTCACCATCTTCATGTCTAAGGAGAATTCTGGCTGTACTTCTTCCAAAGCAGATTTATTCATTATTCTGGCAGTCTATGGTATATTCAATATTCTTCACCAACACCATAATTCAAATGCATCAATTACACTTTGGTCTTCCTTATTCATTGTTAAGCTCTCACATACTTATGAAACTATTGAAAATACCATGGCTTGGGTCAGGGGCACCATAGTCCTCAAAGTGACATCTTTGCTTTTTTTTTTTTAAACAGCAAATTTTTTTTTATTGTACTTTAGATGAAGGTTTACAGAACAAACTAGCTTCTCATTAAATAGTCAGTACATATATTGTTTTATGACATTGGATAACAACCCCAAGACATGTCAGTACTCTTCCTTCTTGACCTTGGGTTCCCTATTACCAGCTTTCATGTCCCCTCCTGCCTTCTAGTCTTTGTCCCTGGGCTGGTGAGCCTCTTTAGTCTCATTTTGTCCTATGGGCCTGTCTAATCTTTGGCTAAAATGTGAACCTCCGGAGTGACTTCATTACTGAGTTAAAGGGTGTCTGGGGGCCATACTGTCCTGGTTTCTCCAGTCTCTGTCAGGCCAGTAAGTCTGCGCTTTTTTTGTGAGTTAGAATTTTGTTCTACATTTTTCTCCAGCTCTGTCTGGGACCTTCTGTTGTGATCCCTGTCAGAGCAGTCAGTGGTGGTAGC
>NW_004443938.1:31846218-31849466 GCF_000243295.1 Trichechus manatus latirostris
TCCCTGAGATCATGGTCCCCACAGCCTTCAGCCCATAATTCGGTCCCTCACGGAGTTTGCATTTGTCCATGGAGCTTCCATGACCTTACCCTGAACAAGTGTACTGGCTTCCCCAGTTTTGTGTACTGTCTTACTCTTCACCAAAGTTACCACTTATCTATTGTCTATTTAGTGTTTTTCCACCCCCACCCCTCCCCTCCCTTGTAACCATCAAATATTGTTTCTTTTTGTGTGTAAACCTTTTTATGAGTTTTTATAGTAGTAGTCTCATACAGTATTTGTCCTTTTCTAGTTGACTTATTTCACTCAGCATAATGCCCTCCAGATCCATCCAAGTTGTGAGATGCTTCAAAGATTCATCATTGTTCTTTATCATTGCTTAGTAATCCATTGTGTGTATGTACCATAGTTTGTTTATACACTCATCTGTTAATGGACATCTAGGTTGTTTCTGTCTTTTTGCTATTGTGAACAAGGCTGCAATGAACACAGGTGTGCATATGTCTATCTGTGTGATGACTTTTATTTCTCTAGGATATATTCCTTGGAGTGGGAATGCTGAATCATATGATATTTCTATTTCCAGCTTTCTAAGGAAGCACGTATCATTTTCCAAAATGGTTGTACGATTTTGCACTCTCACTAGCTTGCATAACAGTTCAAATCTCCCCGCAGCCTCTCCAACATTTGTTATTTTCTATTTTTTTTGATTTGTGCCTGAATGCTGGGATGAGATGTTATCTCACTGTGGTTTTAATTTGCATTTCTCTAATGGCTAGTGATCCCGAGCATTTCCTCATGTATCTGTTCCCTGTTTGAATGTCTTCTTTGGTAAAGTGTCTGTTCATTTTCTTTGCCCATGTTTTAATTGGATTGTGTGTCTTTTTGTTGTAGAAGTGTTGGATTTTCCTGTAGATAGTAGAGATTAGACCTTTATTGGATTTTTAATAGCCAAAAAATTTTTTCCAGTCTGTAAGTTCTCTTTTTACTCTTTTGATGAAGTCTTTTCATGAGCATAGGTGTTTAATTTTTAGAAGATTCCAGTTATCTAGTTTATCTTCTGGCATTTGTATGTTGTTAGTTGTGGTTTGTATCCTATTAATGCCGTGTATTAGGGTCTCTAGTGTTTACCCTATTTTTTTCTTCTATGATCTTTATAGATTTTGGTTTTATATTTAGGTCTTTGATCCATTTAAATTTCTGTATATGGTATGAGGTATGGGTCCTGTTTCTTTTTTTTGCAGATGGATATCCAGTTATACCAGCACCATTTGTTACAAAGACTGTCTTTTCCCCATTTGATGGACTTTGGGAACTAGTTGAAGATCAGGTGACCCTAGGTGGATGGATTTATATCTGGGTTCTCGATTCTGTTCTATTGGTCAATGTATCTGTCATTGTACCAGTACCAGGATGTTTTGACTACCGTAGCTGTATAGTAGGTTCTTAGGTCGAGTAGTGTGAGTCCTCCTACTTTATTCTTCTTTTTCAATAATGCTTTCCTTATCTGGTGCCTCTTCCCTTTCCATATAAAGTTAATGATTGTTTTTTCCATCTCTTTAAGAATGTTGTTGGTATTTGGATTGGGATTGCATTGTATTTGTAGATCACTTTGTGTAGAATTGTCATTTTCACAATGTTGAGTCTACCTATCCATGAGCATGTTATGTTTTTCCATTTATGTAGATTCCTTTGGGTTTCTTGCAGTAGTGTTTTGTAGTTTTCTTTGTATAGGTCTTTTACATCCCTGGTTAGATTTATTCCTAAGTATTTTATCTCTTTAGGGGCTATTATAAATGGTATTGCTTTCTTGATTTCCTTCCCGTGGTTCTCTTTATTGGTGTATAGGAATCCAAAAGATTTTTGCATGTTTATCTTGTATCCTACTACTCTACTGAATCTTTCTATTAGTTGCAATAGTTTTCTCATGGAGACTTTTGGATTTTATATATATAGTATCATATTATCTGCAAATAGGGACAGTTTTACTTCTTCATTACCAATTTGGATGTCCTTCATTTCTTTTTCTTGCCTTATTGCTCTAGCCAGAACTTCCAGCACAATGTTAAATAGGAGTCATGATAAAGGGCATCCTTGTCTTTTTCCTGTTTTCAAGGGGAATATTTTCAGCCTCTCTCCATTAAGAATGATGCTGGCAGCTGGTGTTGTATAGATGCCATTTATTATGGTGAAGAATTTCCCTTCTGTACCCCCCACCCATTCATTGAACATTTATTATGTGGCAGGCACTGGGCTAAACACTTCACATGCATTATCTCATTTAATCCTTAAATCTACTCTGTGAGTTAGTTACTATTGTTTTTTATTTTATTTTTGAACTTTAAGTGATAGTTTACAATTCAAGTTAGTCTCTCATACAAAAATTTATACATACATTGTTATGTGACCCTAATTGCTCTCTCTATACTGTGACAACACACTCCTCCTTTTCACCCCTGATTTCCCATGTCCATTTAACCAGCTCCTGACCCTCTCTGCCTTCCCATCTCGCTCTGGACAGGAGCTGCCCAGTTAGTCTCATGTATCTACTTGAGCTAAGAAGCACACTCTTCACAAGTGTCATTTTATGTTCCACAGTCCAGTCTAATCTTTTTCTGAAGAGTTGGCCTCAGGAATGGTTTCAGTTCTGGGTTGACAAAGATCTGTTGGCCATGCTTTCTGGAGTTCCTCCAGTCTCAGTCAGACCATTAAGTCTGGTCTTTTTAACTAGAATTTGAGTTCTGCACCCCACTTTTCTCCTGCTCCAATAGGGACTCTCTGTTGTGTTCCCTGTCAGGGCAGTCATTGGTGGTAGCCGGCCACCATCTAGTTCTTCTTGTTTCAGGCTGATGCAGTCTCTGGTTTACGTGGCCCTTTCTGTCTCTTGGGCTAATACTTTCCTTGTGTCTTTAGTGTTCATCATTGTCCTTTACTCTAGGTGGATTGGGACCAATTGATGCATCTTAGATGGCTGCTGTATATCTATTTTATTGAGATTTTTTGTCAGGAATGGGTGTCAGACTTTGTTGATTGCCTTTTCTGTGTTGATTGAGATGATCATGTGATTCTTTTCTTATCTTTTATTTATGTGGTGGATTATGCTGATTGATTTTCTAATGTTGAAACATCTTTGCATACCTGGTATGAATCCTACTTGGTCATGGTGCATCATTTTTTTGATATGCTGAATTCTGTTGGCTAGAATTTTGTTGAGAATTTTTGCATCTATATTCATGAGAGATATTGGT
>NW_004443938.1:31850088-31915785 GCF_000243295.1 Trichechus manatus latirostris
AAGATCCATCTGATATCAGCAATGATATCTCTCATTCCATGTCCTCTTCTGAATCTGGATTGAATTTCTGGCAGTTCCCTGTTGATGTACCTGCCATAAAACCTTCTTTTTATATTTTTATAAATATGAGAACATTTAATTTGGATTTATTTTTTATTTCATACAACAATTTGAGTCAGTTTTCAATGAGTTAGTAAGTGAAGACTCATGTACTGGTTCCAATATTTAGTATCTGTGTCACCTTGGGCACAATGCTTAACATTTCTGTAAGACCCTTTTCTCATTTATAAAATAGGTATAAGAATATTACCTTACAGGGGGGTTAAGAAGATTAAGTGAGGTGCTATATGTAATTGAATTGTAACATTGCCTGGTACTAAGTACTTAGTAATAGCAATTTTAATCAAAAGCAATAAGCTGAACACCAAACTAAAACCTACTGCTGTTGAGTCAATCCCAACTCATAGCAACCCTATAGGACAGAGTAGAATTACCCCATAGGGTTTCCGAGGCTGTAAATCTAACACCGCAAATGCTTTGACTCTGGTCTACGACATTTACTGCTGTTTGCCCTCTTCCATTTATTTCATCACTAAAAATAATTTTTTATCTACTCTCTGCAAGAGAAGAGAGGATTAAAAACCAGTCTTGATTTCAAAGTCCCATGCTATCTGTGAAACCTCCAAAATGAGGCATGCTTAGAGCAGATCAGGTTCCAGGAAACACCTAAAATTTGATACCAGGCATAAAAGGTAGACAGAGGCATTTTGCAAAAAATGCTTTTTCTTGTTGGTTTGCCTTATTTTTTTAGTATATTTTATTTATGATTTTGTAACCAAAGATACAGAGTACTTAAATAAAAAAAATACAGTTATTCTGAAACAGAAACCACTTTCATAATCGTTGCTCTTAGGTTTTAAGTTTGTGTTTGTTTTGTTTTCTATTCTCCTATGCCCAATTATTTATCATGAGGAAGAGGTTTTTGATACTATTTTTTTTCAATACACATTATCTTTCCACTGGTTTGCAAAATAATTAAGAGTAAAATCTCATATTCTCTGGGATTCCTTGTGCAAACCAACAAGGAGGACCAATTAGTGAAACAATTATGTGAATATGATAGATACAGAGATATTAACTAAAAGAGGTGCAAAGTATTACTAGATAATGTCTTGCCTTAATTTAGTTAGGAATATAAAATATGTTCATATTCAAAGATAAAGTCAAGATATGATAAATGCCAAATGAGTGGTATAAACAATAAATGTAGGTTGTTGAGTTAAGAGAAGAGGTGATCACATCTAGCTTTGGTGACTGTTTAGTCAATATTTTTTTAAATATTTGATACTTGATATAACTGGTTCATATATATTGTCTTTGCCGCCAACTACCAGAAGCTATTTAGGCAACTCTTAAAATACAGATGAGATTTTTACCACCTAATAAAACTTATTTCTGCTTGTGCAATCTTTGCATTGTGATTTTGTATGTGATATGATATACGGTATGTATCTGCTTTGCTATTTTAAGTACCATTTCTTTAGATTTGACAGTGTTCTATTCGTAAGGAAGGGATAAAGAAGTTAGAAAGGAATCTAATAATAAAAAAACATGCTCCTTCCAAGAATTTTCCGAGGTTATTTCTTCCTTTAATTTTAATTTAATTTGTACCTTAATTTTATTTGATTTCCTGATGTATATTCTTCATATTCACAATATTACTGATGCGATTAATGGCATCAGAATTTATAATTTTTAAAATATTATTGTATGGATTACTGGCCCTAGTGAAATGCACCCTAATTACCTTTGTAATTACTCATTGTTTGTAGCCTTTCCATATATTTTTATTTGGAACAAAACCAGTCTCGAATAAGCTTATTTAATTCTATTTTCCAAATAAGATTCCATTATACCATATTGAAAATCTAATTTAAGAGACTATCTATTGTTCCAGGTCTTTCAGAAAAATAATTATTTATAATTTGATCTTTATAAACATGTTCCTTAAAAAAATAGATTTTTATTATATCGTAATAATTTTTATCTCTTAAAAAGTATGAAATGATAGCTACTAAAACATAATTATTCAGTTCTTAATACAAATTATTCAGTTATTTTAACTTCTAAAAACAAATAAGCCCTTCTTGTGTAGAATCTCAATCCAATTTCTTGCTACAACTTCTGTAGGTACTAATATGATAATGAACAATGCAGGTATCTTATGATAAATTTACAAAAGAATAATTTCTCTGTATTTTTCTTCCTCATCATTTTTTTTTTTAATAAAAGCCCTTTTTTGCTCTTAATTTTAGTATTTTTTTTCAGTTAAAATGGTCCTTGAAATTAAAGAAATAATTTAATTTGAATCCTAGAGGAATCTAGACTTAAAAATACAACTATGAGAAGGAGAAATAGAGTCCAGACAAAAGGGGAGGACTATCCAAAACCATAGAAGAGTTTTCAAGGATGAAAGCTGTGAATAAGAATAGTTTGTAGCAGCCTGTAAAGAAAGAGAGTAGTTTGTTGCAACTGGCTGGAGCATTTAAGTCAATTGCAGGGAGTAAAAATAAAACAAATTAAGCTGGATGGAAAGCAAGTAGACTCAGAATTGTCAGTAAGAATTTCATAGAGCTGGTTTTGACAGGAGGTTGGGTCTTGGTGCCACAGTGGTTAAGAGCTCAGGTGCTAACCAAAAGATTGGCAGTTTGAATCCACCAGCGGTACATTAGAAACCCTGCAGGACAGTTCTACTCTGTCTTATAGGGTATGAGTCGGCATCTACTCAAAGGCAATGGTTTGGTTTTTTGGGGCTAAATATGCTAGTAAGATAATTAACTTGCCAGAGACAGTGGAAAAAACAAGAATCATTAAATTGTCAAGAGAGGCTGATTCAAAGTTCTAAGATTTCTTTAGAATTCCTTGGGCTCTCTGAATTTCCTTTACAGTGGAGACACTAGTATTTTTGCTATATTATAAGTATTTTAAACTGGTACCCAAGAGACATTAAACCAAATGAAATTCTGATTTGGTAGGAATGTTGATAATGAGTATCTGAGAGTACAAATGCCTTGCTTTAGTATTTTTTAAATTTTTCACGTCTCTGAAAATTTAAAATAAAAATTTTCTAGTTTTGTTTTCAAATGTAAGAACTGTATAAAACACTTTATTGTATTTAAAATAAATAATAAATGCTTTTGCCTTGCATTTGCTATTTATAAGATATAACTGCCTTTTTTTTCTTCAACAAGGGAAACTCAGTTGAATGATCATGCAAATTCTGACATTTTACCAAAATTCAATACCCCTTTTTAATTAAATAAAATAACGCCAATTAACTGAACTTGGAGAAAACACCACTCTGTGTTCCTATTCTTCCCACTTTCATATCCTTTGTTCACATATAGCCATAAATTTATGATGCAAATGAGATTAAAGCTTTTTATATGAATGTTTAGTTTCAACAGATTTATTTAGAATGTTTTATTCTCTCTTGCAACTATTCCTCTCACTTTCCTGTTGTAGTCCATGAAAAGACCCACAAATAATGTGGTCAATATTTCACTGCCATAAAACATACTACCTTTATCTGGGTAATTGGTGATTGAACATACAAAAACAAAAAATAATTTTAGAATGTGCAAAAAAACAAACAAAAGAAGAGCATTACCAAAAGTGAATAAGGATGGAGGTACATTTCCTTTCCTTTCCGCTCAGGCCCATCATGTCCCTGGCTGAGTTTAGTTGCAACTCTTGAGAGGATAATATGTAGACTTGAGCGGAGAGGGCTCCGTGTGGTCCTCAAGCAAAGAGAGTTTGTTACCTCTTGACTATCATATCAACCAGTTGCCAGCAGTTGATTCCGACTCATGGCAACCCCACATAGGTCAAAGTAGAAATGTGCTCCATGGGGTTTTCAATGACTGATTTTTCAGAAGTAGATCATCAGGACTTTTTTTCTCAAGGCACCTCTGGGTGGACTCAAACAGCCAACCTTTTGGTTAGCAGCCAAATGTGTTAACCATTTACACCACACAAAGATTCCTTTGATTTTCAATTGCCTGTTAACTCCTCTCAGCCTTTTGTTATCTTTTGCTAGATCTTCAATAGAGCTTAGCAATAGCCATTCAGTCTAGTTTTTTTTTACATAATTACTGTTTTCTCAATACTTTTCAAACACTTGATTCATCTCTTGAGCTAATACGTTCCCTTCCATCATTATACAATCCCAGTTCTTTATAAAAGTTTTAACAATTGTACCATTACTTTATGCCTAGAGGGTCAGTTTTCTACCTACTCTCATGCCACGGTCTTCATTGCCAGAAGGTGACAAGTGAGTGAGCTCCAAAACCCCATCTTATCATCTGATTTCCAATCCTATCCTAACTAGCAACTTTCACAATTTGAATTCCCTAGGAAGCAGTATTTTGGAAGAGGGCCATATGATCAACACCTTTGGAAGGAACAAAGAAGAAACAGTATTAGGAAGATGTAGAGATTGATTGATTTTGTGGTCTGAAAGCCTAGGTCAACCCCAAAGGGAGTACAAGACATAAAATAGCTCTCAGAGATGTTCCATATTAAACCAAAATGACTGGGCCTTTAAACTCTCACCTGGATCAACCATAGGATGTGAGCTGGCCTCAGAAGGGTGTGGATGGTGGTTCTCTGAAGCAATGGCAATCCTTACAGAAGATAAGAGCCAATGACAGACAGCACTCACAGCATCTGGACAACGTGTCCTTCTTTGAAGAATATCTGGCTAGCACATCTCTATGTTCCCCACAGTGACTGAAATTTTAGCCACAGAAATAGGAGTACAATATCTATCTCTGCCAATTAAACTAAAATCTGTGCTAACCTAAATTAAAAACATACTATATTTAATAATATAGCTTTGTTTTTATGTGTCATTTAACTAATGAAATGAAAATGTATACAGTAATTAAAGCCTAAAAGATAAAATAATATTATTACACTTATGAAAATATAACTTTCAAAATGAAGTTAATATTCAAAGGAGTTTAAAATCCTGACAACTTTTACAAAGTTATATTTTGTCACTTTCTTAAATTTGGTTGTACTAATTTTTATTAGATAAGAAACTGGAAGTAACTTTATTTAAAATACAGAGTTTTAAACATTATAATGACTACTTCATTACCTTTTCTGATGATTTTCTCTGGATCACTGCTCATGTTGCTCTGTCACTACCTAGAACTTCTGGAGACATCTAAAAAGAAGCTGCTCTCTTTCTACAGATGCTGAAAGGAGACAATACACAGCAGTTTATATTCTTTCCAATTACTTCACTTTTCACCAAGACCAACACACAAGCCAATACCAGTAGAATCAATATTCTTTACTGCATTGTTGGATAAAACATGGGAAAAAAACTAAATTCAAATGTAAAAGATCACATTTTCTAGAGTCCAAAAGGAAAACCTCTAGAAAGTCTAACGTGTAAACATGTTAGATGTGTAAATATCCCTGGCTTCTCTGCTCTCAGTTCCTTCCTTCCCTACAAAAGTAAGTCAAATTTTTAGCCATCCTCTTCTTTCTGAATCCATCACTTTTAGAAACCCAATTCTGTGTACAGGGTTTGAACTCATCCCTTTCTTCTTCCCCTAGCAGAATATCTTCCCACATCTAACTAATTTTGTTTGGAGCTATAATGCCTTAAGGTGATTTCAGTCTAATAATAAGGGATGATTCTTACACTCATGTGTCCCTTTGAGGTTTATATGACAGGAAGGCAGGGATTTGATACTGTAATCATGCATCGTGGTCCAACCATCTTCTAAGTTTCATTCATTACACAACATTAGTCTAAATCCCAGACAAGCCTATACATTCTCTTGCTGTTTTATTTGAGTACTAGTTGGGCCAAGATTACATATTGTCTAAAGATATGAATTTAATTTTTATAGACATGCCCAAAGTAAGGAATAAAATATTTTTAATTGCCTCATAATTTGGCAACATCTTTTGTCCCATAAAAGAGTCAGTATTGCTCATAAGATACAGAACAGGATTTTAACTTTTCTTCTCACCAACTGCACTTACGTTATTTTGTTTGTTTGTTCATTTGTTTGGTTTAGATTAAGAAAATTTCCCAATACTGTCAAAGGATACTATATATATTTTTTTACTTTGAGAAATTTATTATTATTTTATCTATTTTTGCCAAGGACCTAGTTATACCAGGGAGAAAGAAACTTACTTTACAATTCACAGGTTCTAGTCCACTGTGAAAAAAAAGCCTAAAAATGATAGAACACTTTTTTGGTATGGATTTTATGGGTATAGTAGTCAAACTTCTATATGTTCTCACAAATAAAGTGTAGAAGAGAAGGCTGATTAAGCCTCAATAGCAAAATTATACCAACATACTCAGAAGGGTCTAAGAAATATTTCTACAAAATATGTAAACATTAACTACACAATTATTTTTCTCCTAGAATATACATTCTCCAGAACATTCCTAGTTCAATGTCCCAAAAAGCAACTTTTAGCAGAAATGTGATGGGTAGAGCGCAGAATCTAAGTAAGACTTGAATCTTCTGTTATTGATTCTCAATGGATGCGGGTATTTCAAATGTTGCATCATGATGTACAAAAACCAGAATAGGACCACTGACCACAGAGAAATAATCATTTCAGAGCATGAACCAAATCATACCTTAGTTATTTGTCTATATATAAAATGCAACCCTCCAAATGTGACTCACAGCAATTCAATTCTATTGTTGCTATTACCTGAAAGAACAAAGTCTGAATTAAATTTGGCACCATTTAAGAAATATTTTTAGTTAAAAATTAGGAATCTTTAGATGTAATATTAAAACTTTTGAAGGTTGGAGTAAACTTTAATAAATTACTTCTCATGTAGATTAGCTAGAACAGAGAGCTTTCTAGAAGAATCTGCTTAACCAACATCTGTTTCTTGATCAATTCTCCAATTGAATTTATGAAAAGTGACTTTGGAGACATAGAGGAATGTCTGATATTTATCAGAAAAAAACTTCAACAGGTGGTAAATATCTGCACTTTTCTTTCTACCCAAGAACCACTTCCAAAGAAGATGGAGAAATTGAAACAGCATTTCCTTTCTTATTTCATCCATATGGTTGGAGAAATGTAGTTGTTAGAAAACAGAGCTGCTCTACTTGAGTGTCCAGTAAGGAAGTCTTTTAGATTGTGGAATAGATTGATTTGCTTTTTTTTTTTTTTAACTCTGGCCAAGTTTTTTTTTTTTTTTTTTTTGACAGAAAAATCTTAGTCCTGACCAATATGTCACCTTTTAAAAGAAATTAGCAAATATTGTGAAATATAGAAAAAATAAAAATAAACCACTGTATTCCAAGAGAAATATTTTTGTTCTTTTTTTTTCCTTTCCATGTATATTGACATCTCTGCTATGTTTTCTTTTTAATGTGGTATGTTTTCTTTATTACTGAAATTAATTTTGGATACTGTGGGATTGTCTCTTTTTTACTAAACTTAGGGTAGTGGGAATATAAGTTTAGACATTTACAAAGAATATGTTTTGTCATTACAGAATAAGAATTTTCAAGTCTGTGTAAAATTTACTACAGAGACTTTCTTTAGCTTAACTATAAATTTCAGACTAATTACAAGTTTAGGTAGAAGCAAATTCTATAAAAAAGACAATGAATTACTGAAAAGAATAATTATACAAAATCACATTAGGAGATGCCAAATGTGCATAATGCTATCTCATATAGGTCAAATACTGCTCGATATTTTAATCAAGTGACTGGAAGGTAGAGAGAAACAAATGCTGATTACACTAGCAAGTGAGGAAATGTGGAGGAAACTGTAAACTTTGGGGTGGAAGGGATTACGATACCAAGCACACTTGAAATTAGAGCCATCCCATCATGCGTAAATGAGGTGTTTCTAAAGGAAAGAAAAAGTCTTGAAAGAAACGACAAGTGAAACTATGAAGATAAACTATTTTTTCGTTTACCCCATATACATTTTAGGCTGTTGCTGGTTATACTTCATCTGAAATAAAAAATTATATTTCATAAATTCTGCTTGGAAAAGATAGGTTAAAATGACTGTTTAGGAAATGTGTATAGGGAAAAATCTAAAAGAATGTATAGTATCCTTATGAAAATAAAGCCTATATAATATAATTTTAGAAGTGCATATCTTCCTAGAAAAATCAAACTCAAACCTCTTGTTTGCTTATTAGGAAATCTAGATTAAGTGTTTTTAACTGGCTTATCAGGATTACACAATGAGGAAGAGAAAGAATCAGGACTGAAGCTAAGCCTATTACACAGATTTCATCTAACTCTGCTTCTTTTTTGCTGAAATTAGAGAATGAGGAGGGATTACAGCCATGAGAAATCTCTCTGAGACTTCAAACTCTTCATGTCATGAAATAAGTGGAGTATACATTTTCATAGGACTGTATTCCTTTGTTAACTAGACCCAGAAAATCAGTCTGAATTATTTTAAAAGATGAGGAAACAAAGGTCACATTTTCTTTTGTGACAGACTTGAAATATACTTAGAAGTAAAATTTACTAAATTAGAGTAAAATAACATGGTGCATTTTTTTCTGCTGATCGAAGAAGAGTTAATGCCTTTGAATTATGGAGTTGGCAAACAATATTGAATATACCATGGACTGCCAGAAGAATGAACAAATTTGTCTTAGAAGAAGTACAACCAGAATGCTCCTCAGAAGCAAGAATGTCAAGACTGCATCTCACATACTTTGGACATGTTATCAGGAGGGATCCGTCCCTGGAGAAGGCCATTATGCTTGGTAAAGTACAGGGTCAGCGAAAAAGAGGAAGACCCTCAACTAGATGGGTTGACACAGTGGCTGCAACAATGTGCTCAAGCATAACAAGGATTGTGAGGCTCACACAGGACCAGCAGTGTTTCGTTCTGTTATACATAGGGTCGCTATGCGTCAGAACTAACCCGATGGCACTTAACAACAACAGCAACTTGATGACTTGGGGACTGAATAATTATAAAACCCTCATCCACCATAAACATTAAGTAGGTTTTGCTACTTAAAATCCTGTCTCCTTTTTAATGCAAAAATGTTGATTTCTTTATAATACATAAATCCTACTGGTGTTTAATATATATTCATGCACATACTTACAGTGTTTAATACGTTGACTATAATAAGGATAAAAATGGAAAAAAAATGATATCACCTTCCACTAAATAAATAGATATATGGTTACTTATATGGTTAGACAGATTGATAAATGCATTTTGGCAAGATAGAATAATATGCCAAAAACAAAACTATGTGAGTTAGCATCAGACCTTTTATAGGTACAGCTTTAGGCTTTCCTTAATCATGTGCTGTATATAAAAGAACTGCACGGTCATTGATTAACAAGACTGTTAAACTCTCTCTCTTTCAGAATAAAGATAGAGTAGAAATTGCAACAGAGATCTGTCATCACTGTGAGTGTTTCCTCCATTTATTCAACAGAACTGAAATTGCTTTACTTAACATTTATGTAAACGTAATTATCTTCAATAAAATAAAATTAAACTCATGAACAAATTAAAATTTGAAGAAGTTTTGGACGGTTGTAACTCAATAAAATACAAAATAAGCTAGAAATCAACTGCACAAATGTACATCCGTTGGGATTTTAAAATTTCTAAGTGATATTTTCATTTAGATAATCCTACTTTTAAGAGAAAGATTATACCTTAATTTTCTGATAGGATACAGAATGTAAAAATGTGTAAACAAGTATTAGTATACACTGATAAAGTGTGCAAAAATAAAGCAAAGGGAATATTCTCTTAGTTACAATGGGAACAGGAATTACATTTTTCAAACGCCAAAATTTCTATTTAGAGGCAATTAACAAACTAGATGTTAAAAATATGTTGTTGCTAGTTGCTGTTGAGTTGGTTCTAACTCATTACAACCCCACCATAGGGATCACATATGTTTAAAGTAGAACTGGACTCCAGAAGATTTTCAAGGCTGTGGCCAGTCCTTTCTTCTGAGGTGCCTCTGGGTGGGTTCGAACCACCAACCTTTCTTCAAGTAGTTCATTGCTTAACCATTTGTACCACCCAGGGACAACAATTAATAATATATCTACTAGCATTTGTTCTCTTCAGGAGTGAGACTGCCTATATAGAGATCTCTACTGGGAAACCATCTGAACTCATCACTAAAATTGCAAAAAAAAGTGTAACACACACGCACAGACCAAACAAAAACAAAAAACAATAAATGAAATAATTGATACATGGTGAAACATACTAAAATTCAATGGTACAAGACGAAAATTCCTTCTGATTTAGGACAATAAAAATTAGGACCTGGATTATTTCATTAAAGAAAATATTTTCTGTTTTTTAGACAATGTCATCAAGATTTGTGCAGAGATGGATAGAAAGAATGGTAGCAATATAATATACTAAGCATTTTTTTTATTCCATGTTAGGCAGAGGACTGGTATGAGGGTATTTTAGATTATTTTTCTTCCTTGACATCAACTCCAATAATTAGTATGTTGGAATGTCTGATATTTTACAAATCCCCTTAATCTGAAAATGGCACAATTGCATAGGAAGACAATTGCATATGATGACAATTCTCTCCAAATTGGAGTATAGACTCAGTCCAGTCCTAATCAAAATTCTATTGAACTTTTTAAAAATTACAAGCAGATTTTTTAATTTATATAGAAATAATGTATATTTTTTAAAGAAAAACAGAATTAGAGGATAGATACTGATTTTAAGAAATTATAATGCTGCACTAATTAAGACGCCATGGTATTTCCATAAGTATAGACATAGATCAATAAAACTGAACTGAAAGAAATAAAAAGGACCCACATATATCAGGTCAATTTAGTTTTGACAAAACTTCCCAGATTATTTAAGGAAGAAAAGGTAGCATTTTTCAGTAAGTGGTGCTGAAATAAATGGACATCCATATGGAAAAGAAAAAAGAAACAACTATTTCTTCCAGCACATGCAAAAATTAATTAAAAATGGATTATAGATTTAAAAATAAGAGCTGAAATAATAAAACTTTCCTTTTTTTCCAGCTAAGCAACTTCTAATTTTTCTTGCAAATCTCAGGCTTATTAATTAGCAATAGAAATTCTCAGTATCACCCTGGTCTCTGTTCTAAATGACTTGCAAACGATGTAGTACCTGCATGAGAAACTAATAAGCTTTAAGAACTACTCTCCTACAAATGAGCATTGCTGTAGTTTGATTACTGTGTAGATACCAGATTCAAAATCATTGGGATTTGAATTTTGGCATCAGTTACTGGTTATGAGAAATAAATAATTCCTCCAACCCTGTTTCCTTATCTGTAAAGCAGGGGCTGTTGTGTGGCTTAAGAAAAATGATACATCCAAAAATGATTGTGCCTAAAACTTAGTAAGTTCAATAATAATTAGATGCCCTTTTAATGTTATTTATCATTATTATTATCATTACCAAAAGGGAAATAGAAAAATTTTAAGACTTTTACACAGTGTGTAATCTAGTAATTATTTCTACATTTGATTCTCCTGAGAGTAAGCATATGTAGAACACACTAAATAGTTACAAAGGCTAGTAAACTATACTAATTTTAAAATTATTTTAGAAACAAATTTCCTCCTTAAAAATCAGAATTATTTGAAAGATAAGTTCCAATTGAAACTAATGTAAAAACAGGAGGATTTTATTAGGGTTTGATGGGGTACACCATAGAAAACCCTGATTTTCAGCTTCAGTCGCAACATGAATAGAGGTTGGAAATCATTACTCCTGTTCTTTCAACAAGTGATAGGAAGACAAACAAAAATCAACTATCCTTCATAAACCCATTAGAGAACTGAGGAGATACAGCAATCAAGATCTTCTAACCTGGAGAAGAAGCTGTTGAAGCTTTATTTTTTCCTCATTTTTGTCTGCTTTTTGCTTCAACTCTTGGATAATTCTGAGTATTAGAGATTTGAATTCCCTATCAGGTAGTTCTAGTGCCTTTTCTTCCACTGGAAAGTCATCTGGTGTTTTATTTTGGATGCCTACTGGAACCATCCTGTCCTGTTTTTGTAAATGTTTTTATATTGTCTGCTGTCTTCGGGGCATTCAGTAGTTATTTTTCTCATTTACTGATTGTAGCTTTGTTTGTTTCATCCTTTTTTTTTTTTTTTTTTTAATTTGGCTATGTCAGAGCCGGCGGGCTGTGTAGTCTTTGTTGTTTGCTCTTCTGTGGGCACGATACTTCTTGCCTTCTTCTCCAACTGGCAGGGTCAGTCGCTCAGATATGGTACAGCAGGGCAGGTCTAGCTGAAGAGGAGTTGCTTGGATGGGTTGTTTGTGGCACTTACTACAGCCACAGGGCGGGCTGGTAATCAGTGCAGGGCAGGTTTGGGTAGGTGATGCCTGTTCTGCTTGGTGGTGTGATATTAAGCACATGGTGCAGGTAGGCAGAATGGAGGGTGGAGATTGTGATGTGTGGGGCTAAGATGGGTATGGGAGAGAGGAGAGAGGAACAGGAGCAAAAAACAGAAATAAACAAAAAAGAGGACTAGAGGAGCTTGCCATTGGGGTGGAGAGATGAGAGACTATGAAACAGAGAAAAACGAAAAGGGAAGAAGAAGAAAAAAAAGAAAAGAAAAGACAATAATGACGAAATAAAAATTAGACAGACAAAAGAAAAGAAAAGCTCCCAGGGATCCCACCGGTGAGGCTATGAGGTCTGGAGAAGCTGTTCGCAGGTGTTGAAGTACAGACTGGCTAGAAGGTGTACAGGTGTCACTCAGTGCCAGGTATTCAGGGGACAGGAAGAGAAGGAAGGTATAGAGAGATGAAAAATTGAGTAATGAAGAAAGAGAAAAATGGAAAAAGAGGGAAAAGAAACAAAACAAATTAAAAAAAAAGAAAAACAAGAACCCCCCCTCCCCCACAAAAAACAGAAAAAACCACGGAGAAAGAAATGCCCTCAGGGATTCCTCTGTGAGTCTGCACAAGCTGAGAGGGTAGGTCCTAAGCCGTGCAGCACTGCCTGGCCAGAACAGGTTCCCAGCTCAAGAAAATAAAAATAAAACAAACAATTCAAAACAAACAAACAAACAAAAAAGCCCCGGGATCCCACCAGCATGGCAGCACGGACGGGGTAGCAGTTCCACAGTTAAGCAGAGCTTCGCAGCCTTTCAGGAACAAGCAAAGAGGGCTCACGGAGCCAGGTACTTGAGTGAAAGGAGGCGGAGGTGGTGAGAGGTAAGGAAAAAATCAAAAGAAGTGGAAAAAAGCAACACCAGCAGCCAAAAAATGACACTCAGGGAATCGGCCAGTGCGGGCAAGTGGAATTCAAGTAGCCAGTGCTTCCTGGCCAAGAGGCTGTGGCCATGGGAAGCAGAGGAGGCCGAGTGGGGGTGAAAAAAGTTGGGAGGTGGGAAAGCGTATATTGTCGGTTACCAGTTATTATGTCTCCTGCTGGAACCTCCATGGAGCTGCTTTCTCGTACCCTCTATTTGCTGTTCTCTGATAGGAGTCCAAGATGGCAGATCCGTGCTGCGTTAGCTGATAGGGGACGTCTGCATGTATGTCTCCTCGCTTTCTGTTCTCTGTCAGTTTTTTATTCCATTTGGTGCTTGGCTAAGTTCTTTATCTCTTCATTTGATGCTTAGGGCTTCAGGATTGCTGTTTTCTCTGTGTGGCTTAGTTTTTCGGATCTTTGCTGTGGAGGGTTGACGTGGTACTTCTGCCTAGAGGGCCATGTTGCCGGAACTCACTGCTGAAGCTTTAAGACACACTTAAAAGGTTATTTGGTATTTGATAAAGTACTAAAGGCTGAATTTGGACTAGAGTGACCGTGATTAACTCCTGAGACTGCAATCTCAGATTTGCCACACACTTTTGTTGGCTTTCCCACAAACAATGTGGGTTAGGGAATCCTATAGCCAGGGAAGCAAAGCGGAAGCAAGGGGAAAAAATAGTGTACCACAAGAGAAACACTTGGGAAGACCAAAGAGCCATAAAGCCACTGAAAGACAGAGATTAATTGGAGGATTATAGAACATTCCCTCTTCCTGAAACTTTATCAGCACACCAACAAGGCTACAGTATAATAATTACAGATGAAGGAGACTTAGGACATAGACTCTTTGAGAGGAGGAATACGTCGGGAAGCCCAAAGGAGACAAAAACAAGGACACTAAAGGAATTTGAAACCTCTGGTTCTTTTTGGAGCCCTGGTGGGCACAGTATTTAAGAGCTGGACTGCTAGTCAAAAAGTCGGCAGTTAAAATCCACCAGCTGCTCCGTGGAAACCCTATGGGGCAGTTCTGCTCTGTCCTATAGGGTTGTTTTGAGCCAGAATTGACTTGATGACAACAGGTTTGGTTATTTGGTTTTGATTTGGTATCTACGAATACAACAAACACGAAACACTGCCAACTCCTAACCAATTATCATGAACCTTCACAGTAAAGGACTCTTTTACCTCAGTTCCTATTTTCATACACAATATTTAGCTTTTAACAAAAAATTAGAAAGCATACCAAAAGACGAGAAAAGGAATAGTCTAAGAGATAAAGCATCAGAACCAGACTCAGATATGACACAGATTTTGAAACTCTCAGAATTTAAAATAGCTGTGATAAATATGTTCAGTGCTCTAATGGGTAGAGTAGACAAAGTGCAAAGACAGATGGCTAAAGCAAGAAAAGAGATGACAACTCTAAGAAAGAAACAAAAGGAAATGTGAGAAATAATAATACCAATGATAAAACAGTAGCAGAAATTAAGAATGCCTTTGATAGGCTCATCTCTAGAGTCAACGTGGTCAAGGAAAGAATCAGTGAACTTCTCAAATTGAAATGAAAAGAAGAAAAAGAATTCAAAAAAAAAAAAAAAAAAAGAAAGAGAAAGAAATAGAACAGAACACCCAAGAACTTCAGGAAAATGTCAAAAAAAGTAATATTTTCATCAGAAGGGAAGAAAGACAAAGCTGAGCAGAAGAAATATTTGAAGTAACAGTGAACAAGAGCTTTCCAAAATCAGTGACAGACACTAAGCCACAGATCCAGGAAGCTCAGCGAACACCAAGAAAGATAAATACTAAAACCTAAACCTAGGCAAGGGGCCCTAGTCATGCAGTGGTTGAGTGTTTGGCTGCTATGCAAAAGGTTGGCAGTTCGAATCCACCAGCTACTCCTAGGAAATCCTATGTGGCAGTTCTACTCTGTTCTATAGGGTTGCTATGAATTGTAATCAATTCAATGGCAATCTGTTTTTTTTTTTTTTTTTGGTTTATACCTAGGCATGTCATATTCAAACTATAGATAAGAAAAACCAAAGGAAGAAGCCAGAAAACAGAAGAGGAAGAATTTTAAAAAAAGGTAATACATTAATGTTAAAGATAAGAACTGTAGTGGAGTTCTCATCAGAAACCATGCAAGCAAGAAAAAAATGGAGTGAAATATTTAAACTGTTTAAAAAACAAAAAAAAAAAACACCAACCTAGAATTCTCTATCCAGTTATTTATCCTTCAAAAGTGAAACAAAAATAGTTTTTCACAGACAAACAAAATCAGAGGGAATTTATCACCAGAAGATCTAATCTGCAAGAAAATTAAAAGGAGCTCTTTTGGCATAAAGAAAATGATATGGGTCATTAACTAGGATATACAAAAAGCAAGGAAGAGCGTCAGAGAAGGAATGAATAGAGATAAGATACAGTATTTTATTTTTATCATTTTTAATTGAGCTACAAGATAATGATTTTTTAAAGCAATAATATTATATTGGGGGATTATAATGTATGAATAAGTAAAATGAATGACAGCAATGCCAAACTAATAGGAGGGAGGAACTGAGAATATTCTGTTTTAAGATACATACTCTACACATGAAGGCATATAATATTATTTGAAGGTATACTTACATTAGTGAAAATCATATGTTGTAAACTCTAGGACAACTACAAGCAGCCTTGGTGAGGCAATGGTTGAGCACTTGGCTGCTAACCAAAAGATCAGTGGTTCAAACTTGTCAGTGGCTCCGTGGGAGAAAAGACTTGGCAATCTGCCCCTGTAAGGATTACAACCTAGAAAATCCTGTGGGAGCCATTCTACTCTGTCATATACGGATCACGTGAGTCAGAATTGAATTGAAGGCACATGAAAACAGGACAACCACTAAAAAACGTTTTTAAAAAATTATAATAGACACGCTAAGAGAGGAGATGAAGTGAATTCTGATAAAATGTACAATTAAAATCAGAGAAGACTGAAAATGAAGGGGAAAAAAGAATACCAGAAAACAAAAAACTCAGTTACAACCCTGATATATATTAATCCAGCTATGTGAATAATCACTTTAAATGTGGATGGTCTAAATACACTAAATAAAAAAAGAGATTGTCAGAGTACATTAAATTAAAAAAAAAAAAAAAGAGAGAAAGAGAGAGACCAAAGTTTGGCTGCAAGAAATGCAATTTAAACGTAAAGACAAAGATTGAATAAAAGTAAAGGTACGGAAAAATACATGCCATGCTAACACTAACCAAAGAAAAGCTGGTGTAGGTATATTAATTTCAGACAAAGCAGACTTCAGAACAAGGAAGATTATCAGGGATAAACAGGAATATTACAAAATGATAAAGGGTTCAATTATCTAAGAAGATATAACAACGGTAAACATGAATGCACCTAACAACAGAGTGACACAATACACGAGGAAAAAACAAACAGGACTGCAAGGAGAAATAAGCAAATCCATTATTACAGTTGGGGATTTCAAGATCTCTCTGCTGGCAATTAATGTATCAGACAGAACATCAGTGAAGATAAAGTGAACCTGGGCAGCGCTATCAATCTACTTGACCTAATTGAATTTTATAGAATACTTCAGCCAACAACACCAGCATACACATTCTCTCAATATCGTATGTTAACAATTACCAATGCAGATCACATTCGAGCCACAAAGTACACCTTAATAAATTTAATGAAATAGAAATCATACAAAGTATGTTATCGGACTACAATAAATTTAAACCAGAAATCAGTAACAGAAAGATAGCTGAAAAATCTCCAAATATTTTTAGAGTAAACAATAAACTGCTGAACAAAACTCTAGGTCAGAGAAATCTCAAGAAAAAAAGAAATTAAACTGAGCTAATTAATAATGAAATAATCTGTGGGATTCTTTGAAAGCAGTGCTAAGAGGGAAGCATTTAGCATTAAATAAATTTGGAAAGAAGAATGATCTAAAACCAGTAACTTAAACTTCTGCCTTAGGAAATGAAAGAAAGATTAGCAAACTGAGTCTAAATTAACCAGAAGAAAAGAAATAATAATATTGGAGCAGGAATCAATGGAATGTAAGTGAAAACAGTAGGAAAAAATCAATGAACCCAAAAGCTGCTTTTTTCAAAAAAAAGACCAAGAAAATTGATTAAATTCTGCCAGGCTAACCAAGAAAAAAAGAGAAATGATACAAATTACCAATATCAGAAATAAAAGAGGGATTATTCCTATAGATCTGTGGACGTTAAGAGGATAATATAGGCTTACTAAGAACAAATCTATGCCCCAAAAGTTAACAACTTAGATGAAATGGGGCAATTCCTTGAAAGACACAAACTACCAAATTCAATTATGGAGAAATAAATATCCTGAACATACCTTATAACTATTAAAGATACTGAATCAATAATTAGTAAAATTGACAAAAAAGAAAGATTAGCAGGTCCAGATGATTTTACTGGAGAATTCTACTGACTATTTAAGGGAGAAACGATACCAATATACCTAGACACAGATCTTAAGCCTTATAAAAAAATTAACTCAAAATGGATCATTGACCTAAGTGTTCAATGAAAAACAATAACATTTCTAAAAGAAAAAAGGAGAAAATCTACATAATTTAGGGTTTGGTAATAAGTTTTTAGATACAACACCAAAGTATGATTCATGACAGAAAAATTTGTTAAGTGGGATTTTATTAAAATTAAAAAGTTCTGCTCTGCAAAAAACTCTGTCAAGAGAATGAAAAGTCACAGAATAGGAAAAAATATTTGCAAAACACATGTCTAATAAAGAATTGGTGTCTAAAATATACAAAGAACTGTGAAAACTTAACAATAAATAAAACCAACAACCCAATTTAGAAATAGTCAAAAAATCTGATAAGACACCTCACCAAAGAAGATATGCAGATGAAAAATGAGCATATGGATAGATGCTCAACACCACTTGTCATTTGATGAATGCAAATTAAAACAACAATGAGATGCCACTACACATATATTAGAAAGGCTACAATTCACAAAAACAAACAGACAAATAAATAAAAAAAAACTTGTAATACTAATTTCGGGTGAGAATGCAGAATAAGAAGAACTCTCATTCATTGCTGATGAGAATGCAAAACGGTATAGCCACATTGGAAGAAAATTTGGCAGTTTCTTACAGAGCTAAACATAGTCTTACCATACAATTCTAAATCATGCTCCTGTATATTTACCCAACTTACTTTAAAATATATGTCACACAAAACTTGAACCTGACCATTTAAAAACCATCATTCATACGTTTCAAAACTAGAAGCAATCAAGATGCCCTTCAATAGCTGAATGGGTAGACAAGCTGTAGTACACCAATACTATACTATACAGTGATAAAAAGGAATGATCTATCATGCCACATGAAACAAGGATGAATATTAAATGCATATTGCTAAATGAAAGAAGCCAGTCTGAAAAGGTTGCACACTTTATGAATATATTTCTATGACATTCTAGAAAATACAAAAGTATAGAGAAAGAGAACAGACCAATAGTTAATTGGGAATTAGGGAGGCTGGGAGGGGGGATGTTGAATAAGTGAAACACAAGGGAAATTTAGGATGTGAGATCATCCTGTATGATACGGTAATTTTTGATACATGACATTATGCGTTTACTAAAACCCATAGAATTTTAGCATAGAGAGCAAAGTTAAATGTATGCAAATTAAAAAATGGAGTTTGTGGGAACTGAGCACGGAATGTATAATGTGACAAAATAATCTACTGTATTACAAATTTATAAAATAACCTCTCTGAAGAGATGGCGGGGGGGTGGGGTAGGTGGTGACAGGTACTGAACTACTTAACTTTGGAAATGAATGCATACTGTAAGACTATAAAAAAGGGGACTATCCTCTAGTTGATACAGTTGTTTTCTAAGGAATCCAGTTTAACAATTCTGAAACAGTGTTCATGGACAGAAACCCTGGTGGCACTGTGGTTAAGAACTCGGCTGTTAACCACAAGATCAGCAGTTTGAATCCACCAGCCACTCCTTGGAAACCCTATGGGGCAGTTCTACTCTGACCTACTAGGTTGCTATGAGTTGGAATCAACTCAACGACAATGAGTTTGGTTTGTGTTTGAGTACATGGGCAATGGAATTGAACAATTAGGTAAACAGATGGTGGATTGTGGGAGCCTTGCTTCTCACTGGTCAAACAAAGAGGGTAGAAGGTTAAAATTATTGTTTTTAGTTGTCATGGAGTTGGCTTCGACTCCTGATGACCTTATGTATAACAGAAATAAAAATGTTGCCCAGTCCTGTGCCATCTTCATGATCATTGGTATATCTGAGTCCATTGTTGTAGGTGTTGTATCAATCCATCTTACTAAGAGTTTCCCTTGTTTTCATGACCCTCTACTTTACCAAACATAATGTCCTTTTCTAGTTATTTCCTAATGACATGTCCAAAGTAAATGGGCTGAAGTCTCACCATCCTCACTTCTAAGGAGCATTCTGGTTGTAATTCTAAAATTCATTTGTTCATTCTTCTGGAATTCCACAGTATATTCAATATTCTTCACCAACACCACAATTCAAATGCATCAACTCTTCTTCTGTCTTTTTGCATTGTCCAGCTTTCCAATGCATATGAGGCGATTGAAAAGACCATATTTTGGGTCAGGTGAACCTTAATCATCAAATCGACATCTTTGTTTTTGACAACTTTAAGGTCTTTTGCAGCAGATTTTCCCAATGCAACATGTCGTTTGATTTCTTGACTGCTTCTTCCATAGACGTTGATTGTTGATCATGTAGAATGAAATCACTGACAACTTCAATTTTTTTCGCCATTTATCATGATAGAGTTTGTTGGCCCAGTTGTGAGAATTTTTGTTTTGTCACGATTAGGTGTAATCCATACTGAAGGCTGTAGTCTTTCACCTTTGTCAGTAAGTGCGTTGTGTTGTCTTCATTTTCGGCAAGTAAGGTTATGTCATCTGCATATTGTAGCTTTTTAATGAGTCTTCCTCCAATCCTGATGCTGCCTTCTTCTTCATATAGTCCACTGTAGGGTTTCCAAGGAACAGCTGGTATATTTGAACTGCCGACCTTTTGGTTAGCAACGGTAGCTCTTAACCACTATGCCACCAGAGCTCCATAGAAATGGTTATATATATGTGTATATACATGGGTAAGAACACTAATATATATTTCCTTGTTCTTTCAGCTGAGAGGGCATAGAAGCAATAACACACCAGGAGCAATGAACACACCTAGTCCCTAGATATTCATTTGTAATACAGTTCTCCATTATAAGGAACGAGTGTTCCTTGGCTAAACTTCTGATTATAGGTGTGCTGTGAGAAATATACAAGATGAGCCTGGAGCAACTTGTTGTGCCAGAAAGTAAGCAAGTTCTGAGACAGATACACATTCTGAGACACATACACACATATTGATGAGACTATGTCAAAGAGACACAGAAGCCAACTAAAAGAGTTCCCAATGGCCAAATCTAGAACAATTTGAGCAACAAAATAAATAAGTATTAGACCACAACCCAAAGTAGCAAATAAACATGTTTGAACCCATACTGAGTTAAATTAACAATTGAAAAGTAAATAAATACAGGAGAATAGCCAAATCTCCCATGTAGAATAATTTTAAATAATTTATGTAGATGTTCCATCCTAAATGAGGGGGATCATAAATCCCCATTACTTAAATGTGGACTTTCATACTGACTTCCTTCCAAAATGTACAATATGGAAAGTAGAAAAAAGAGTAACTTTACATGAAGAAAACTGACAAACATTACCTTAGCCAGGTAGTCAAGCTTCACACTGACAGTCATATATCATGTGGATAGCATGTATTTTTGAAATAATGTAATGAGAAGGTCATTTTACATCTGTGATCTTCTTCCCAAAAACCCATAACTCCATGATAAAAATCATTAAGAAAACATCAGAAAAATCTCAATTAAGAGACATTTTACAAAACACCTGATTAATGCTACAATACATGGTAAACTGATGTCTACGACCAATCTGCACCTTGTAATGATAGAGTTACCAAACTGTATCCGTAAACTACAACCAAATATAAGTGAAAATTTGGGGTAGACATTTTTCAATGAGCAGACATAGAATTTTAAACAACTTTTAGCAATGTCATTAAGTTATCAGAGGTAGAGTTAGCAGCTCAGTCATCCTGTTGAAACTTTTGAGACCAAATATTTCACAATAGACATATTAAGATGTTTTGAGGAGTAGACTGGGTGGCCTATGATGGCACTTTGTTTATTCATTTCGTTAATTTGGTTTTTGAAGGTAGTAAACTGGGAACACTTATATCAATCCTCAAATGTTTCTTGCCAAAAAAAAAAATGTCTTATTATGCCCTAAGATGCAAGACTAGGCTTTAAGGGAGGGCTTGAAAACTTGAGCTTGAAAAGTAGCTTTTTGAGGAAGCAACTTAGACACTATAGATACTTCATCTTAATATTTGAAAAATATACTTTCTATGATTGAACAATGCATACCAAAATATGTACTAAATATTGGCACAAGTAATATGAATACTTCATATGCATTTCAAATCTTAGAATTGAATGATCATGGAAATAATCTAATCAAACAGCAGTGATCAAATCAGTATATATTAGCTTAATATTTAGGTGGTTGCCCTTCATCCTTTAAAGGACGATTTTTTTTTTTTTTTTGAGAATTTTTTGGTGATGCCATGGTTTTTCACCAATAGAATGGATACGGAATAATTGTTGGTAGTTTTTTATTATTTGGAAAAATGGGATGCCAATTCCAAGAGGGCCATATTGGTCCCATGTTCCATGAAGAACATCGCAAACTGTTTTCACCCCAAAAATAGCTAACGTACTTGAATATTTCAGAATGTCAGTAATCGTACCTTCCCAACAACACAAAGGAAATACTAAACATATTTGCAAGCTTTATCTCTCTGTAAGAAGCCAAAAGACGCAAAAGTTTTACACAAGCATCCCCTCATAGGAGTGGCTCTCAACGGTCAATTGTGGGACAGACCAACTTCCTTATTTTTCAGTCAGTTGCACTAGTACCCACCATGATGCCAGGACACACTAAAGTGGCTGAAATGCCTGTCAATAAACCTCCAGGGGTGTAAAATGTAGCTGGAACATAAATGTGTCATTGCCTGTTAAAGGGTTAACTGGAAATCAGCCAAACTCCCACCAAGTAGAATGGATAGCAAAACTGGTATATTCACAGGGAATATTACACATAAATGATAATGAACAATCTGAAACTACATGAAACAATATAGATAACTCTTGCAAGTATAATATTGAAAGAGAGAAGCCAGATCAAAAAGAGTGTGTATTGTATGATTCCTTTTTTTATAAGTATAAAAATAGATGTCAGGACACTGGTTTCCTTTGAGGATGGGGTCTTGATGAGAAAGGGCTATGAAGAGTGTTTCTAAGGGTGCTGGTAATGTTCTTTCTTGATATAGGAATGGGTAATATAGGAAAGTTCAATTGTGAAAATTTATCGTATTATAATATGTGCCTCTTTTTGTAATATATTTTTGCAGTATGTTTACTATAGGCCCAGCAACAAACTGAAAGAGGAAGAGGAGACAAAAGACAACTAGCATAGCCTCTGCTCTGGAACCTTACAGCCTGAATGAGGACAGAAGCCTATTATGTGGAAGCATTAGAATTTTTCAATAGGGAGGTATATTATAAAGGGTCAAGTACATACCATAAGCTTTCAGCTGCTAACCGAAAAGTTGGCACTTTGAACCCACCCAGTGACTCTGTGAGAGAAAAACCCTGCAGTCTGCTTCCATAAAGTTAATGGTCAAGAAAACCCTATGGGGTCAATTCTAGTCTTCTACCTGGGGTTACTATGAGTGTAAAATCGAGTTGAAGACAGCTAACATCAACTGTAAGTGTATTGTTTGTATTAATCATCAGCAGGCATCACACGATCCTAAATAACCAGATAAGAAGTATTACAGAAGGCTGAACTTGAAATATACATTGAAATACTAGTTTGGATAATACAGTTGTTGTTATGTGCCATCTAGTTGGTTCTGGCTCATAGCAACCCTATGTGCAATGGAACAAAACAATGCCCTGTCCTTTGCCATCCTCACAATCGTTGTTATGCTTGAGCCCATTGTTGCAGCCACTGTGTCAGTCCATCTAGTTGAGGGTCTTCCTCTTTTTCACTGACACTCTACCAAGCATGATATCCTTCTCCAGGGACTGGTCCTTCCTGATAACATGTCCAAAATATTTGAGACGAAGTCTTGCCATTCTCGCTTCTAATGAGCATTCTGGCTGTACTTCTTCCAAGACAGATTTGTTCGTTCTTTTGGCAGTCTGTGGTATAATTGAAAGGGATTGATTTCTCTTCAGACTTCCTTATTCATTGTTCAGCTTTCATATGCGTATGAGGCAATTGAAAGCACCATGGCTTGGGTCAAGCTCACTTTAGTCCTTAAAGTGACATCTTGGCCTTTTAATACTTTAAAGAGGTCTTTTGTAGTAGATTTAGCCAATGCAATGTGTCCTTTGATTTCTTGACTGCTCCTTCCTTGGGCATCGATTGTGACTCCAAGTAAAATGTAAACCTTGAAAACTTCAATCTTTTCTCCTTTTATCATGATGTTGCTTACTGGTCCAGTTGTGAGGATTTTTGTTTTCTTTATATTGAGGTGTAATCCATACTGAAGGCTGTGGTCTTTAACCGTCACTACTAAAAGCTTCAAATCCTCTTCACTTTCAGCAAGCAATGTTGTGTTATAGTCATATCGCAGTTTGTCAATGAGTCTTCCTCCATCCCTGATGTCCCATTCTTCTTCATATAGTCCAACTTCTCAGATTATTTGCTCAGCATACAGGTTGAATAAGAATGGTGAAAGAATACAATCCTGAAGCACACCTTTCCTGACTTTAAGCCATGCCCCCTTGTTCTGTTTAAAAGACTGCCTCTTGGTCTATGTATAGGTTCCTCATGAGCACAATTAAGTGTTCTGGAATTCCCATTCTTTGCAATGTTATCCATAATTCATTATGATACACATAGTTGAATGCTTTTGCATAGTCAATAAAACAGGTAAACATCTGTATTCTCTCCTTTCAGCTAGTCCTCGTCTGAATCACACTTGAATTTTTTGCAGTTCCCTGTTGACGTACTACTACAATCACTTTTAAACAATCTTCAGCAAAATTTTACTTACATGTGATATTAATGATATTGTTCTATAATTTTGTCATTCTGTTGGATCACCTTTCTTTGGAATGGGTACAAATGTGAATCTCTTCAGTTCCGTTGGCCAGGTAGCTGTCTTCCAAATTTCTTGTCATAGATGAGTGAGTGCTTCCAGCACTGTATCCATTTGTGAAACATCTCAGTTGGAATTCCTTCCATTCCTGGAGCCTTGATTTTTGCCAATGCCTTCTTTGCAGCTTACACCTCTTCCTTCAGTACCATCGGTTCTTGGTCTTATGATATCTCCTGAAATGGTTGAATGTCAATGTCATGGATTGAATTGTGTCCCCCCAAAAATGTGTGTAGCAACTTGGCTAGGTCATGATTCCCAGTATTGTATGATTGTGTTATCTGATGTGATCTCCTTATGTGTTGTAAATTCTATCACTGTGATGAGGTTATACTGATGAGGTCGGCAAGATTATTGTCTTAATGCAATCTCTTTTGAGATATAAAAGAGAGAAGTGAGCAGAGACACATGGGAACCTCATACCACCAGAAAGCAGTGCCAGGAGCAGAGTGCATCCTTTGGACCTGAGGTTCCTGCGCTGAGATGCTCCCAGACCAAGGGAAAACTGATGACAAGGACCTTCCTCCAGAACTGACATAGAGAGAGAGAAAGCCTTCTCCTGGAGCTGATGCCCTGAATTTGGACTTGTAGCCTACTGGACTGTGAGAGAATAAACTTCTCTTGTTAAAACTATCCACTTGTGGTATTTCTGCTAGAGCAGCACTGGATGACTGAGATAGCCAACCAATTCTTTTTGGTACAATGACTCTGTTATTCTTTCATGGTCTCTTGATGCTTCTTGCATCATTTAGTATTTTCCCGGTAGAAACCTTCAATACTGCAACTGGAATCTTTAATTTTTTCTTCAGTTCTTTCCACTTGAGAAATGCCAAGTGTGTTCTTCCCTTTGGGTTTTCTATCTCCAGTTTTTTGCACATGTCATTTTAATACTTTACTTTGTTTTTTCTATCCATCCTTTGAAATCTCCTGTTCAGCTCTTTGACTTCATCACTTCTTCTTTTTGCTTTAGCTACTCAATGTTCAAGGGCAAGTTTCAGAGTCTTTTCTGACATCCATTTGGTCTTGTCTTTCTTTCCTGTCTTTTTAATGACCTCTTCCTTTCTTCATGTATGATGTCCTTGATGTCATTCCACAACTCTTCTGGTCTTTGGCAATTAGTTTTCAATGCATCAAATCTATTCTTAAGATCATCTTTAAATTCAAGTGTAATATACTCAAGACTGTACTTTGGCTCTTGTAGACTTGTTTTAATTTTCTTCAATTTTAACTGTAACTTGCATATGAGCAATTGATGATGTGTTCCACAGTCAGCCCCTGGTCTTTTTCTGAATGATGATATTGAGCTTTTCCATCATCTCTTTGCACAGATGTAGTTGATTTGATTCCTATGTATTCCACTTGTTGAGGTCCACGTGTATAGTTGCCGGTTATGTCTTTGAAAAAAGGTATTTGCAATGAAGTCATTGATCTTGCAAAATTCTATCATGCGATCTCCAGCAAGTCCATAATTTTCCAACTACCAATCCTTCTTCTTTGTTTCCAACGTTTGCATTCCAATCGCCTAATTATCAATGCATCTCTGTTGCATTTTTTATCATTTTCAGACTGCAGAAGTTGGTAAAAATCTTCGATTTCTTCATCTTTGGCCTTAGTGGTTGGTGGGTAAATTTGAATAATAGTCATATTAACTAGTCTTCTTTGTAGGAGCATGGATATTAGCCCATCACCGACAGCATTGTACTTCAGATCTTGAAATGTTCTTTTTGAAAGAGACAAAATGCCTCTTCTATTTGTCGTTCCTGTATAGTAGAGAGTATGATTATCTGATTCAAAATGGCCAATGTCAGCTCATTTCAGCTCACTAATGCCTAGGGTATCGATGTTTATAAGTTCCATTTCATTTTTGAGGACTTCCAATTTTCCTAGAATCAGACTTTGTACATTCCACTTTCTGATTATCAATGGATGTTCGCAGCTGTTTCTTTTCATTTTGAGTTATGCCACATCAGCAAATGAAGGCCCTGAAAGCTTGACTCCATCCATGTCATTAAAGCCCACTCTACTTTGAGGAGGCAGCTCTTGCCCAGTCGTATTTTGAGTGCCTTCCAACCTGAGGGGCTTACCTTTCAGCAACATATTAGACAATGTTCCGCTGTTATTCAGAAGGATTCACTGGCTAATTTTTTTCAGAAGTAGACCACCAGATCCTTCTTCCTAGTCTGTGTTAGTGTGGTAGCTCGACTGAAAACTATCTACCATGGGTGCTCCTGCCAGTATTTGAATACTGGTAGCATATCTTCTAGCATTACAGCAACACACAAGCCCTACAGTAGGACAAACTGACAGACGCACAGAGGTGGACAATCCTAGTCTCAGCCTAAAGATGTGACTGTTTAAGTAATTTCATGTTAGTCTCTCTGGGGTGTTAAAAACAGCAACGATTAGCTCGTAAGAGAATTCATACTTGTAAGACTTAATAGTTATTAAGTTTTCAACTGTTCTGTAATGTTATTTTCGTTCTGTAGCTCATTTGGTTTGAATAGTGCTAATGAAGCCAAGGTTTAGCAGTTGCAGAATAATGACTTTATTTAACTCAAAGGCATATGTCATATGGTAACTAAGCTGATTCATCATGTCAATGGCCAACAACAGCAACAAATCAAAATCACTTGTGGTGGAATTATGAGGAGTTATCTATATATTCCTGCTAAAAACTAATTTGAGTTAAGAAGGCAGTAATATTTTCATATATAATATTCATATATAAACAAAAGCATTTGTAAGCACTTTTACATACATTCATATTGTCTTCCATTTTATATTATGATGTACCAGAACCAGAGATTATCTGGGTAATCTTGTTGCTTATTTTATATATTATAGTCTGTTTAAGAACTAAGATTTCTTCTTATAGTTTTAAATTATCTGTACAGTGAAGTCATTGCTTATAAATAAATATGAAGTAATTAGCAGAGGCTATATTGTCCACATTAATTGAAATTGGCAAGCCCTGAAATACAGGTCTACTTTCATGCTTTTGATTTACCAGAACCACAGATTATCTGGGGAATCTAATTGTTTATCTCCAGTAATCTTTGCTAGACCAGACCTTTTTGTCTTCCATAGCTTTCATTAATCATTTAGATCAACCCTCAACCTTTACTCCTCTCTCCCAACCTGGGATGTTATTCAGACAAACATCCCATCCAATTCATCTGCTGATTTTTACAGGTGCACTTGGAGATATTCAAAAGGAAAATGAACAAAGCTGCTTCATACTTATATGAAAATGAACATATTCTATGTAAATAAGCTAAAGAAAATCAGATTTGTATGTAAATTGCTTAGCTAAATAAATTAAAGTAACCAATCATCTAAGTATGTATTTAAGAGCAAGCAATAACTATTATAATAAAATACTATTGAAGCTTTAATCTTGTATCTTAGAGGTATATGCCAAAAAATGTGAATTAGAAAAATGGATAATAGCATCTGGAGTTCTTCCAGTAACTCAGATATTCATGGAATTATATGAACCATGTACTTATAAACTCATCACCAAACTTTTTAGTAAGTAAATTGAAACTTGTGAAATTGATACTATTGAAAAATTATGCCAAATAACATCAGAGTTAGTTATTTTTCCATAGACATATTAATGCTAATGTTGGAAAAAAAGCCTAAACTAAATCCTATCCTGGAAAAAGAAAATGTTCTGTAAAAGTAATCCATAATTCAAGAGAAACATCTTTTGGGGAGAAAAATGTTATTCTATATATAGTATTAGCCACTTATTTAACTTCATTTAAAAAAAAAATCTTATCTCTGACTTAAACCTGAGAAAAAATAGTTTGGCTGATAGTACCACATTGTCAGTGAGACATAATTTACAGAATTGATTATTATTCTATAGGGTTTACCAAGGTCTGTGTACGGCCTAGGCTGAAACCTTGGCAATCTGCAGAGTTGCCTATGTCAGTCCAGGTTGTGCACTATACAATCTCATGTCTCTCCACTTATGAAATCATGTCATATTGTAGGATAACATGTCCTGCTTGACCAGACCTTAACTCTTGGACAGCACTCTGAATCTGCATGGTGCTCACAGGTTGAACCTGATTTCTAGATAGCCAGGAGGCCATCAGAAAAAGGGCACCTATAATTAATATGGACTGCTCCATAAACATTATGTCCTGATCAGAGCCTGAATACACATTAGCACATGGAAAGTAGCTTTTATTACTTACAAGAATCAGAAAGTACACAACAGGAGAAGTTGCATCCTGAACACCCCTCCTTCAAAACTGTTTGGGGAGAGATGACTGGAGAGAGATGATTCTTTCCTATATACCCCACTTTGTGCCATGAGTGAAGGTCTTACATAGTACCCTACCTATTGCTGGTCTCCCTCTGGCCAGGTAGGTCTACTTAGGTGGACTGTAAGTTTATGCTATGCGTGTCCCACTGTGGTGCAGTGAATTGCTTTAATACTGCCTTTCTGGCTGCAGTCTTGTAACTCCCACAAAATGATTGGGTGGGACTATGCAAATAATGTGCTGTGGCCCACCAAATGGATTGGACAGTCTTGCTAATGCAAATAAGGTGCACAGAACTCTTGCAGGGGTAGGACCATGCAAATAAGTTGCATGGAATCCTTGTAGGGATTGGTCAGTTTTGCCATCCCTCTAGACTTAAAGGGAGTCAGTCCCAGAGGTTGGGGAGGACATAACTACTATCAGGAAGAAGAGACAGGAATGAATCTTGTCCTTTGGACCTGGGGTCCCTGCACTGAGAAAGTCCTAGACTCAGAAAGCAGACAAAGCTGTAACACAGAGGATAACACTGAAGATAGCAGGAGACAGCAGCAACATGGGATCAGCAGGCTAGCCTCCCTGACTCACTGAGCAAAAGAGCTCATTGCCTTCAGGCAGGAGGCTTCCTGGTGGAATGGGGTGCTTCCAGGCAATTTTCAGCAGAGCTAAAGAGCTTTGTGACACTTGCCCAATCAGGGCAGAGATCAGGCTGAAAGCTAAGAGCTGAGCGCTTAGAGCCAAAAGCAGAGAGCTGAGGGCTGAGAGCTTAGAGCTGAGGGCCAAGTGCTGAGAACGAGGGACAAGGGTTGAGGGCTGAGAGAGAGGCTTGCCTGCAGGCACAGCTGAGAAGAAGTTGTCCTGATCAAAGAACTGTATCCTGAGTTCTTCCTAACCTCCAAGTTGATCCTGATCCTGAAATATAGCCTGTTACTTGTCTAATAAACCCTGTGAATTGTGAGTATGGTCTGTGAGTTCTGTGTGGGCATTGAGATGAATTACTGAACCCAGCAGAGAAGTAGACAGTGCTGTGGGAGGACAGCTGGTATCAGAAGTGGTAAAAAGGGTTGGAGGATGGAGGTATATCTGACTTCCACCTCATAGGAACCAGCCTTGGGCTGAGGTTGATCTTGATTCGCCCCTCTTTCCCTGTAGTTAGAGGACCTCTGATGCCATGCCATTTTTACATCCACCTATGAGTCGGAATTGACTCAAAGGCAATGGGTTTTTTATGGGCCCCATAGCAGAGGAGACCAACAAAACTTCTTCTCTCAGCTGTTTTGTACCCCCAGTCTAATTGACTATCTTTTCATCCTACTGCATCATGCTCCCTTGACTTCCTGAAGAAGGGAGGTTAGCCCAGAATTTTATCTTTTTAATATTGTGAACAACATCAGGCCTCAGTGGAGGTGGTAGTTTGTTTTGAGGCCTGAAAATGCCAGCAAGGAGAGGAATGGAGAAAATCATGGCCACCTGGCTTGTCCAAAGTATTTATTCCTCACACATATACGTGTGGTGGTCAGAATTATAGTACAATATAAATAACAATGGGAATCATGAGAAAGAAATGGCACTCGTTGAATTAATTTATCTTCACAACTGAAAGAGTTCATTCCGTAATAGTCAGTGGACTCCATCATATGTGATACTAGTAGTAACTTCCAGAAATTTATATGATGGTGTACTCAGAGTCAGGGTATCTGAATTTTAGAACTGGTTCTACCATTTACTACCTATTGACCATGAATAATATACATTTGATTAAATCACGTTTATTGTTGTTGTTGTTAGGTGCCATCCAGTTGGTGATGCATAGCAACCCTATGTGCAACAGAACAAAACACTGTCCGGTACTGTGCCATTCTCAAAATCTTTATGCTTGAGCCCGTTGTTGCAGCCACTGTGTATTCCATCTCATTGAGAGTCTTCCTCTTTTTCGCTGACCCTCTACTTTACCAAACATGACGTCCTTCTCAAGGGACTGATCCTTCCTGATAACATGCCCAAAGTGTGGGAGACCAAGTCTTGCCTTCCTTGCTTCTAAGGAACATTCTGTCTATACTTCTTCCAAGACAGATTTGTTTGTTCTTCTGGCATTCCATGGTATATTCAATATTCTTCACCAACATCATAATTCAAAGATGTCAGTTTTTTGTCAGTCTTCCATATTCATTGCCCAACTTTTACATGCATATGAGGTGATTGAAAGCACCATGGCTTGGGTCAGGCGCACCTTAGTCCTTAAAATGACATCTTTGCTTTGAACACTTTAAAGAGGTCTTTTGCAGCAGATTTGCCCAATGAATTGTGTCTCTTGACTTCTTGACTGCTGTTTCCATGGGCGTTGATTGTGGATCCAAGTAAAATTAAATCTTTGACAACTTCAATCTTTTCTCCATTTATCATGATGTCACTTATTGGCCCAGTTGTGAGGATTTTTGTTTTCTTTATGTTGAGGTATAATCCATATTGAAGTTTATATAGTCTTTGATCTTCAGCAGTAAGTGCTTCAAGTTCTCTTCACTTTCAGCAGGCAAGGTTGTGTCACATGCGTACCACAGGTTTGTTATGAGTCTTCCCCCAAAACTGATGCTGTGTTCTTCTTCATATAGACCACCTTCTTGAATTATTTGCTCAGCATACAGATTGAATAAGTATGGTGAAAGGATACAACCCTGATGCATAACTTTCCTGACTTTAAACCATGCAGTATCCCCTTGTTCTGTTTGAACAACTGTCTCTTGATCTATGTACCGGTTCCTTACGAGCACAGTTAAGTGTTCTGGAGTTCCCATTCTTCCAATGTTATGCATAATTTGTTATGACCCACACAGTCAAATGCCTTTGCAAGGTCAGTAAAACACAGGTAAACATCCTTCTGGTATTCTCTGCTTTCAGGCAGTATCTATCTGACATCAGCGATGATATCACTGGTTCCACATCCTCTTCTGAATCTAGCTTGAATATCTGGCAGTTCCCTGTCAATATACTGCTGCAAGTGCTTTTGAATGGTATTCAGAAAAATTTTACTTGCATGTGATATTAATGATATTGTTCAATAATTTTTGCATTCTGTTGGATCTCCTTTCTTTGGAATAGGCATTAATATGGATCTCTTCCAGTCAGTAGGTCAGGTAACTGTCCTCCAAATTTCCTGACATAGATGAGTGAGCACTTCTGGTGCTGCATCTGTTTGTTGAAACATCTCAATTGTTATTCCCTCACTTCCTAGAGCCTTGCTTTTCACGAGTGTCTTCAGTGCAGCTTGGACTTCTTCCTTCAATACCATAGGTTCTTGATCATATTCTACTTCCTGAAATGATTTAATGTCTTCCAATTCTTTTTGGTACAGTGACTCTATGTATTCCTTCCAAATATACCTTTGATTAAATCGGCTTTATTAGGGTACAATATACATACAATGTAATTATCCCAAATTTTAAGTGCAAAATTTGATGACTTGTGATAATTGCATATAATGATGTAACCACCATGAAAATCATGATATAAACATTCCTGACATTCTAAAAGGTAGCTTCATAAGCTTATGCTCTTTTCAGTAAATTCTCTTTCCCCAGTTTCCTATACTCTGACAAATACTGATCTGATTCATATGACTGAAGTTTTGTCTTTTCTAGAAATTCATATAAATGGAAGCAGAATATGTAGTCTTATATATGACTCCCTTGATTTGGCATATAGTTTTTTTTTAAAATTTTTTGCCATACAAAAATTTATACATACATTGTTATGTGACCCTAATTGCTCTCCCTGTACTGTGACAGCACACTCTTTCTTTCCGCCCCTGATTCCCCATGTCCATTCAACTGGCTGCTAACTGTATCTTCCTTCCCATCTCACCTCCGGACAGAAGCTGCCCATTTAGTCTCTTGCGTCTACTTGAGCTAAGAGTCACACTCCTCACAAGTATCACTTTATGTCCCACAGTCCAGTCCAATCCCTGTCAGAAGAGTTTGCCTTGGAAATTATTTTAGTTCTGGGCTGATAGAGAATCCAGGGGCCATGCTTTCCGTGGTTCCTCCAGTCTCAGTCAGACCATTAAGTCTGGTCTTACTAGAATTTGAGTTCTGCACCCCACCTTCCTCCTGCTCCATCAGGGACTCTGTTGTGTTCCCTGTTGGGGTGATTATTGGTGGTAGCTGGGCACCATCTAGTTCTTCTGGTCTCAGGCTGGTGAAGTCTCTGGTTTATGTGGCTCTTTCTGTCTCTTGGGCTACTACTTTCCTTGTGTCTTTGGTGTTCTTCATTTTCCTTTACTCCAGGCAGTTGGGACCAATTGATGCATCTTAGATGGCCACTTGCAAGCTTTTAAGACTGATTTGGCATATAGTTTTTATTATTAATCCATGTTGTTATGTGTATCAGTAAGTTATTTGAAAGCCAAGTTATATTCCAAAATATAGATATACTAGTGTTTAGTTATACCACAATTTCCATGAGGTGATAGATGTTTGAGTTCTTTCCAGTTTGGAGCTATTATGAAGTATTGATGACATGAGTATTTGGATAGACATTTTTGTGAGTATTTGTTTATTTCCTTTTAGCAAATACATTAAGCAGTGGTTAAACACTAGGCTGCTAACCAAAAGGTTGACAGTTCGAACCTGCCAGTCACTCCATGGGAGAAAGAGGTGGCAGTCTAATTCCCTGAAGATGACATCTTTGGAAACCCTACAGGATAGTTCTTCTCTGTCATACAGGGATGCTATGAGTTGGAATCGAATCAGCATCAATAGGTTTTGAATTGTTGGTCGTATGACAAGTATATATTTAACTTTATAAAGCACCTTCAAACTGTTTTCCAAAGTGGTTGTATTATTTTGCATTCTCATTAACAATGTATGAAAGTTCCATTTTCTCCACGTTCTCACCAACACTTGGTAGTATCATCCTCTCTAATTTTAGCCATTCTAGAAAGTGTGTAACAGTATCTCACTGTGTTATTAATTTGCATTCCCTAATCATTAATAATGTTTTTCATCTTTTTATGTGTTTGTTGGTCATTTGCATATCTTCTTTGGTAAACTATTCAAATAATTTGTCCAGTTTTTAAATTGAGTTGTTTCAATTCTTTTATTTTTACAAAGGGTTATTTATAGATTCTGAATGCATGTCCTTTATCAGATAGGTTTTGAAGTTTTTTCTCCTACTCTGTGAGTTTTCAGTTTATTTTCATAATACACTTTCTCCTCACTTATTAACTATCTCATTATCTGACGTCACATTTTCACTGTAAAAAATTCCTTATCAGACCATTTTTTTTAAAAAAAAATTATTGTACTTTACATGAAGGTTTACAGAGCAAACTAGTTTCTCATTAATCAATTAATACGTATTGTTTTGTGACATTCGTTGCCAACCTTATGACATGTCAACATTCTCCTCTTCCCTGCTTTAGGTTCTGCATTACCAGCTTTTCTGTCTCCTCCTGCCTTTTTGTCCTTATCCTTAGACTGCCGTGCCCATTTAGTCCCATTTTGTTTTATGGGCCTGTCTAATCTATGGCTGAAGGGTGAACTTTAGGAATGACTTCATTACTGAACAAAAAGTGTGCCTGGGGGCCATACTCTCAGAGTTTTCCAGTATCTGTCAGACTAGTAACCCTGGTCTTTTTTTTTTTCCAGTTAGAATTTTGTTCTACATTTTTCTCCAGCTCTTCCTGGGATCCTCTATCCCTCTATTGTGATCCCTGTCAGAGTAGTCAGTGGCGGTAGCTGGGCACCATCTAGATGTGCTAGACTCAGTCTGGTGGAGGCTGTGGTAGTTGTGGTCCTTTAGTCCCCTGGACTAATCTTTCCCTTGTGTCTTTGGTTTTCTTCATTCTCCCTTGCCTCCAAAGGGGGGAGGGCAGTGAAGTATCTTATAAGGCTGCTCACAGAATTTTAAGACCCCAGACTCTACTCACCAAAGTACAATGTAGAACATTTCTTTATAAACTATGTTATGTGAGTTGAGCTAGTTATTTTCAGAGATAATTGTTCCTACAGCCCTCAGCCCAGTGATTTGGTCCCTCAGGGAGTTTGGATGTTTATGGAGCTTCCATGACCTTACCTTTGTCAAGCTGTGCTGGCTTCCCCAGTATTGTATACTGTCTTACCCTTCACCAAAGTTACCACTTTCTTACTGTCTATTTAGTGTTTTTCCCTCCCCACCACTCCCCTCCCTCATAACCAACAAAGATTGTTTCTTATTGTGTGTAATTTTTTTCATTAGTTTTTATAGTAGTGGTCTCATACAATATTTGTCCTTTTGTGATTGACTTATTTCACTCAGCATAATGCCCTCCAGATTCATTCATGTTGTGAGATGCTTACAGATTCATCATTGTTCTTTATCATTGCATAGTATTCCATTGTGTGTATGTACCATAGTTTGTGCATTCATCAGTTGATGGGCATCTAGGTAGTTTCCATCTTTTTGCTATTGTGAATAATTATGCAATGAACATGGGTGTGCATATGTCTATTTGTGTGATGGCTTTTATTTCTCTAGGATATATTCCTAGGAGTGGGATTGCTGGATCATATGGTCTATTTCTAGCTTTTTAAGAAAGCACCATATTGTTTTCCAAAATGGTTGTATCATTTTGCATTCCCACCAGCAGTGCATAAGAGTTCCGATCTCCCCGCAGCCCCTCCAACATTTGTTATTTCCAGTGTTGTTGATTCATGCCAGTAATGCCAGGGTGAGAAGGTATCTCACTGTGGTTTTGGTTTGCATTTCTATAATGACTAGTGATCGAGAGCGTTTCCTCCTGTGTCTGTTGGCTGCTTGAATGTCTTCTTCGGTGAAGTGTCTGTTCACTTCCTTTGCCAATTTTTTAATTGGATTATTTGTCTTTTTGTTGTAGAGAAGTTGGATTTTCCTGTAGATTTTAGAGACTGGAACTTTGTTGGATTTGTCATAGCCAAAAAATTTTTCCCAGTCTGTAGGTTCTCTTTTTACTCTTTTGGTGAAGTCTTTTGATGAGCATAAGTCTTTAATTTTTAGAAGATCCCAGTTATCTAGCTTATCTTCTGGAGTTTGTGTGTTCTTAATTATGTTTTGTATCCTGTTTATGCAGTATATTAAGGTCTCTAGCATTGATCCTATTTTTTTCTTCTATGTTCTTTATAGTTTTTGGCTTTATATTTAGGTCTTTCATCCATTTGGAATTAGTTTTTGTGTATGGTGTGAGTTATGGGTCCTCTTTCATTTTTTTGCAGATGGATATCCAGTTTTTCTAGTACCATTTATTAAAGAGACTGTCTTTTCCCTGTTTGATATGATTTGATGTACTTCAGGCCCTTGTCTAAAATCAAGTGATGGTAGGTGGATAGATTTACATCTGGGTTCTCAATTCTGTTCCATTGGTCAATGTATCTGTCATTGTACCAGTACCAGGCTGTTCTGACTACCATAGCTGTATAGTAGGTTCTGAGGTCAGGTAGTGCAAGTCCTCCTACTTTATTCTTCTTCTTCAATAGTGCTTTATTTACCTGAGGCCTCTTCCCATTCTATATAAAGATAGTGATTAGTTTTTCCATCTTTTTAAAGAATGCTGGTGGTATTTGGATTGAGATTACATTGTATTCACAGATTGCTTTGGATAGAACTGACTTTTTTCACAATGTTGAGTCTACCTATCCATGAGCATGGTATGTTATTCCATTTATGTAGATCTCTTTTGGTTTCTTGCAGTAGTGTTTTGTAGTTTTCTTTGCATAGGTCTTTTACACACCTGGTTAGATTTATTCCTAAGTATTTTATTTTTTTAGGGGATATTATAAATGGTATTGTTTTCCTGATTTCTTTTTCGTGGTTCTCTTTATTGGTGTATAGGGATCCAACTAATTTTTGTATGTTTATCTTGGATACTGCTATTCTGCTAATAGATTCAGCATAGTAGTAGGATACAAGATAAACATGCAAAAATCCTTTGGACTTTGTTAAATGTCTTTACTGTGTTGATTGAGATGATCATGTGATTCTTTTCTTTCCTTGTATTTATGTGGTGGATTACGTTGATTGATTTTCTAATGTTGAACTATCCTTGCATACCTGGTACGAATCCCACTTGGTCGTGGTGCATTATTTTTTTGATATGATGCTGAATTCTATTGGCTAGAATTTTGTTGAGAATTTTTGCATCTATATTCGCGAGAGATATTGGTCTGTAATTTTCTTTTTTTGTGGTATCTTTGCCTGGTTTTGGTATTAGGGTTATGCTGGCTTCGTAGAATGAATTCGAAAGTATCCCTTCCTTTTCTATGTTCTGAGATAGTTTGAGTAGCACTGGTGTAATCTCTTCTGTGAATGTTTTGTAGAATTCTCCAGTGAAGCAATCTGGGTCAGGGCTTTTCTTTTTGTTGGGAGTTTTTCTTTTACCTTTTCAATTTCTTTTCTTGTTATGGATCTGTTCATATTTTCAACATCAGTTTGTGTTAGTTTAGGTAGATAGTGTTTTTCTAGAAATTGTCCATTTTCTCTAGGTTTTCACATTTGTTGGAGTATAGTTTTTCATAGTAAGCTACTATGATCCTTTTTATTTCGTTTGGGTCTGTTGTATTGTCCACCATTTCATTTCATCTGGGTTATTTGTGTCTTCTCCGGTTTTTCTTTTGTCTGTTTGTCCAGTGCTTGTTTGCTTTTGTTTTTTCTTTCAAGGAATCAAGTTTTGATTTTGTTGTATTTTCAGATTATTTTGTGCATGAGTAACGTACATCTGGCAGTAAAGAATGCCAAGGTGCAAGGAGAGAGTAACGTTGGCTGCGATGATTCAGGTTATGTGCCAACTTGGTTGGGCCACGATTCTCAGTGGTTTAGCAGTTATGTAATGATCCTTCATTTTGTGATCTGATGTGGTCATCCTCCATTTTCTCATAACTCTGATTTTGCATAATGACCTGGTCTTTGGAATGTAAACATGTTGATAAGTGAGGAGAGGGTGTGTTAAGTTTTGAAGAACAAAGGCTTTCAATTTTTATGAAATTGAATTTATCAATTTTTTTCTCATGTAGGAATCATTCTTTTATGCTTCATACTATTTTTGGTCCATTTCAAGTTATTTTTTGTATACAGTGTTAAGTAAGCTCTCTATATAATTTAAACATATGTATGTGCATTTCCATTTTAATTTTAGAGTCATCCTTTCAATTTGTACCAAAAAAAAAAAAGTGCAAGCCTGCTGGAATGGAATTTCTTTGAATTATAGATAACATCTTAAAAATATTGAGACTTGTGATCTGTGAACATTGTATATATCTCCATTTATATAGATATTCATTAATTTCTCCAATAATTTTTTCCTGGTTTTAACTGTACATGTTGTGTATGTAATTTTAAAACTTTATCTCTAAGTATCCCATATATTTATGCTATTTCAGTGGATGTTCACATGGTCTTTTTCAATTTCAGATTTTGTTTTGCTGGTATATAGAACTTTTTTGACATACCAGCCTTCTATTTTGCAATCTTGCTAAACTCACTTATTTGTTCTAATAACCCCTATGTAGATTTCTTAGTATTTTCTACAGAATCTATTATGCCATTTTTCAATAAAGAAAATTTTTTTCTTTCCAGTCTATATCTTCTTATTTATTTTTCTTGCATTATTGTATTGATTAAGGGCTCTGATATAATGTTGAATAGAAGTGATGCAGTGTACCTCTTTGTCTTCTTTCCTAATTTGGGGTAAATCATTCAGTTTTTCACAGTTAAGTATGATTTTAGCTGTATATTTTTAATAGATACACTCTCAGGTTAAGAAAGGTCTCTCCTATTTTTAGTTTCCCTTGAATTTTTGTCATGAATAGGTGTTAAATTTTGTCAGATATTTTTCTGCATTTGTTAAGATGATCGTACCATTTATTCTTCTTCATTCTGCTTGTTTTTAGTCTTTTATTATGGCAAATTGAATTGACTTTAAAAAAAAAATAATTCTTGCATTTCTTGGATAAGTTCCACTTCATCATGATGCTTTATATTCTTTATATATAGCTGGATATGATTTGCTAATATTGTCTTAAGTGATTTTGCATCTATGTTCATGAAGAATATTGGTTTATATATTTTTTCCTACAAAATTTTTTTCTAGTTGGTGCATCAGTGTAATGCTGGCTTTTTAAAATGAGTTGGGAAGCTTCACTTATCCATGTTTACTAGAACAGAATATGTAGAGTGGGTATTATTGCCTTGTTCAGTATTGATAGATTTCTAAAATAAAGCAACTGGGGTCTTGAATTTTCTCTGTGAGAAGGTTTTGAACTACACATCTAATCTCCTTAATGTGTATAGGGTTGTTAGGTTATCTATTTCTTCTTGAGGGAATTTGATAATGTGTATCTTTGAAGACATGTTTCCATTTCATATCTAATTTATTGACATGTAATTCCCTTATTGTTTTTGTGGTGTCTGTAGAGTCTGAATGAATACTTCCTCTTTAATTCCTCAAGTTGGTAAGCTGTGTCTTCTGCCATATTTTCATCATCTGTTTGACTAGGGTATTATTAATTATTTGATATTTTCAAAGAACCAGTTTTTAGATTAATTGATATTTTCTGTTGTTCTTTTGCTCTCAATTGCATTGAGTTCTCCTCCTCAGTTTTTTCAGCTTGAGAATTGCCAAGTGTGTCTTTCTCTTTTGGTTTTCTAACTCCAGATCTTTGCACATTTCATGATAACACTTTACTTTGTCTTCTATAACCACCCATTGAAAACTTCTATTTAGCTCCTTTACTTCAGCATTTCTTCAGTTCGCTTTAGCTACTCCTCATTCAAAAGAAAGTTTCAGAGTCTCTTCTGGAATTCATGTAATTATACATATAAACCCCCCCAAAAAAACCAAACCCATTTCCATAGAATCGATTCTGACTCATAGCAACCCTGTAGGAGAGCAGAACTGCCTCACAGGGTTTCCAAGGAGCAGTTGGTGAATTTGAACTGCCGACCTTTTGGTTAGCAGCTATAGCTCTTAACCACTGTGCCACCAGGGTTCCAATTATACATATATCTTTCCTTAATTATGGAAACTGGTATGGACCTTCTTAAATTATGGAAAGTCTTTTCTTTCTTTCCTGTCTTTTTAATGACCTTTTTCTTTCTTCATGTATGATGTCCTCAAGGTCATTCCACAACTCATCTGGTCTTCAGTTTTTATTATTGAATGCATCAAATCTGTTTTTGAGATGGTCTTTAAATTCAGGTGAGATATATTCAAGGTCGTTCTTTGGCTATAGTGGACTTGTTTTAGATTTCTTCAGTTTCAAGTTGAACTTGCATATGAGTGATTGGTGGTCTGTTCCGCAGTCAGCCCCTGACCTTGTTCTGACTGATTATATTGAGCTTCTCAATTGTCTCTTTCTGCAGAAGTAGTTGTTTTGATTCCTGTGTATTCCATCAGGAGAGATCCATGTATATAGTTTTCCTTTATGTTAAAAAAAGATATTTGTGATTAAGACTTTGGTCTTGCAAAATTCTATTATGAGATCTCCAGCATTATTTCTATCACTGAGGCCATAAATTTCCAACTACTGAGCCTTCTTCTTTGTTTCCAACTTTCACATTTCAATCACCCATAATTATCAATGTATCTTGACTGCATGTTTGATCAATTTCAGACTGCAGAAGTTAGTAAAAATATTAAATTCCTTCATCTTTGGATTAGTGGTTGGTTCATAAATTTGAATAATAATCATATTAACTGGACTTTCTTGTAGGTGCATGGATATTATCCTATCAGTGACAGCATTGTGTTTCAGGACAATTGCTGAAATTTTTTTTTGAACATGAGTGTGACACCATTCTTCTTTAATTTGTCATTCCCAGCAGAGTAGCCCATATGATTATCTGATTCAAAATGGCCAGTTCCAGTCCCTTTCAGCTTACTAATACCTAGGATATCAATTTTCAAGCATTCCATTTCATTTTTGATGACTTTCAATTTCATAATTGTTTCTTCATTTTCTTCATATAGACTAATGGGATTAACTTGAAAGTTCAGTCTTCTCTCTTTCAAAAACATGAATTAAAAAAAAATGTTCCTTAGTAGAATAGAAATATAAGCATGACATGGTTATTTAAGGACTGGGTTGGAAGACATTTAGTAAGATTCATGTGAATAATATGTGCTTTAACAAGGAATGTCATTGGTCTGTTTCCAAAAATATGACAGGATATTTCTATAAAGATTTCTTTATTCTAACATTTTTACATGTTCTTTGTCAGACAAAATAATGAAGAAAGATTATGACACAATGCTTTTATTAGTCTGATTTGCTTATTTAATTAGTTTGGGAAACATTCTGCCATAGAAATACCTTTAGCATCCTAGACACTATAAATTTTTTTTTAACAGTTTCTTATTTTTCTCAGAAAAGAGGCTGTTGATGGCCTCAAGAGGTTTCTTCCTCTGTACCATTTAGGTCAATATGATTTCCAGGCTTTAGAATAATGAACAACAAATATGATACTTTTGATTGGCATTTTCAAAATCATTGTGTTCATGCATGTGTTCCTATGCTTTGAAAGATTTTTGTAGTGGAAAAAAAAATGCACTCAAATCCAGAGACAGCTGCTGAAAGTAAGTCTAATATTGTGTAATCTACATTTAATGTTTTTCCACAGCTCATTAAAATCTCATGTAGTTGGAAAACAAATGCAATAAAATATTTCTGCAGGTGTTGCCATGGTCAGTAATATCTTTTCTCTTAGAGTTTCATCTTTTTAATTTCTGATGTTAGAAGTGATTCCTTCTTAATTTGACAGTTTCTCATTTGAATGACTGTTCTTGTTACCATTTTGTCACCCTTTCTACATGTTGTGCTTGCTGAGTGTAACTGAGCCATTGGTATCAAGAATAGCAACTCAGTGATTAAGCGTCATAGGCTCAATACATTTTGTTTATAGTACTAACATGTCAGCCCCTCACTGATTTTACCTAAGCAATATATTCCTTTACAGTAGCTCTAAAGTCAATTGATATACTCATATACCACTTTCGGGCTCAACCTCTCCCCTTATCTTTTTATATTGGATGAGATCAACTCTGGACTCTCATCATAAATTTACTGTCAATGGTATGGTGATGTTGAAAGGGTACAAGTTTCAATATTCTACACTTGCTTTGTGATCATAATTAATGCATTATTCACATTAATTAAGCCAAATTGCATCATCTATACATTCATACCAGTCATACCAATGAAATAATATAAGTAAACAGCACATTCCACATGTTGGAGAGTGCAAGGTGATATAATTTAGTGTGCAAGCTCATTGGATTTACATCTTTACTAGCAAAAAGAAGAAATATCTTAACCCTTGATAGAGTGGTTAGTTTCTGAAGAATCAGTAAAATTTTACAAAAAAAGCAATTTCATATATTCATAGAAAAAAAACAAAACAAAATATTTCCATTGAGTCAATTTCAACTCATAGCAACCCTATAGGACAGAGAACTTGGAGCAGCTGGTGGATTCGAACTGCCAACCTTTTGGATAGCAGCTGAGGTCTTAACCACTGTGCCATCAGGGCTCCAGATTTATAGAATAATGGAACTCAAAGCTCTGATAACCCACTGTTTACAAGGGTCAAAATTAGATGGAAATAATCAAGCTGTTTGTTTAAAAACCTTGAAAGACCTTTCTTCCATTATTTAAACATATATGTATATATATATATATAAAAGCATATATGTTAGATATATATGTATAATTCACCAGATTGTAACCTTACCTTTTGATATTTAATTCCAGAGGTCTGGCTTATTGAAATCAAAGCTGATTTCATTTCCTATTTTATCTTTTCCCACATGCCCTACCACTCATCACAAACCTTCATCAATATTTATAACGGAATGCAAGAGAACCTCTGTTGCCTCTCTCATTTCTTTGTTTATGCAACAGCATCACATTAGAAAAGGTTGTGGAGCCTCTGAATAGTTTTATTTTATTTTTCATTGCAATATTTCTTCCAATGTCACTGCCACAGCAGGCAATGTCACTGCCACAGCACTTGTCCCACATAAACAGTGAGACTTGCTGCTCTCTCTTTTAATTGTAACAAATCATACACTATCTTTATCACCCCACTTAACTATAAATGCAGTGGTTATATAAAATTATGTAAGCATGCATAGCAGCAAAAGAGGTCAACCAAATTTTCAGAATAGAAATACTGATTTAAAAATAACCATATTTTCTTCTTTACTCTGTCATTGCTTCAGTGAATAAATACATCAACTTATTCACCTGAAACAACAGAAACACCAAAGCTTTCTATCAGCATCTATATAATGGTGGTTATAAAATTCACAAATAAACCCCACCCGTTGCCATCGAGTCGATTCCGACTCATAGAGACCCTATAGGACAGAGTAGGACTGCCCCATTGGGTTTTCAAGGGATGCCTGGTGGATTCGAACTGCGGAACTTTTAGTTGGCAGCCAAACTCTTAAACCAGTATGTCACCAGGGTTTCCAGTTCACAAACAGTATACCAAAAATATGCAAGAGGATGAACTGGGAAATTTCTTGGCAAAGGTTTTTGAGATTTAATCAGCATAACTCATCTCCACCCCCCTCCCCTAAATTTAAATAGCATTTTTTCTGTTGTTGTTTTTGTTGTTGTTGTTGTTAGGTGACTTCAAGGCAGTTGGGACTTATAGTAACCTATGTACAACAGAACGAAACACTGCCCTGTCTTGCGCCATCTTCACAATTGTTATGCTTGAGCTCATTGTTGCAGCCACTGCATCAGTCCATCTCATTGAAGGTCTTCCTCTTTTTTGCTGACCATCTACTTTACCAAGCATGGTGTCCTTCTCCAGGGATTGATCCCTCCTGATAATATGTCCAAAATATGTGAGATGTAGTCTCACCATCCTTCCTTGCTTCTAAGGTGCATTCTGGTTGTACTTCTTCCAAGACAGGTTTGTCATTCTTTTGGCAGTCCATGGTATATTCAATATTCTTCACCTACACCACAATCAAAGGAGTCAATTCTCCTTCAGGCTTCCTTATTCATCGTCCAGCTTTCGCATACATATGAGGTGATTGAAAACACCACGGCTTGCGTCAGGCACACCTTAGTCTTCAAGGTGACATCTTTGCTTTTTAACACTTTAAAGAGGTCTTTTGCAGCAGACTTGCCATATATATGTGTATATATATATATATATATATATACACATATATACACATATATATACATACATATATTCTATTCAGTTTGCCAAACAAACCAGTTGTTGTTGAGTCATTTCCAATGCATGGCAACCACATGTGTGTCAGAGTGGGACTGTGCTCCACAGATTTTCAAAGTTTTTCAAGGGTGATTTTTCTGGAGTAGATCTCCTAGCCTTTCTTCCAAGTTGCCTCTGGGTGGACTTGAACCGTTAACCTTTCAGGAATCAGTCTAGAGTATTGGTTGTTTATACCGCCCAGATACTCCTTAACAAATTTTGTGTTGCTGTTAGTTGTTGTGGAATCATTTCCAACTCATGGATACCCCATGTGTGCAGCACAGAATTGTTCCATAGGATTTTCAAGGCTGTGACCTTTTGGAAGTATATCACCAGGCCTGTCTTTGGAGGTGCCTCTGCGTGACTTTGAACTGCCAACCTTTTGGCTAGTAGTCAAGCGCTTAACTGTTTGTGCCACCCAGGGACTCCTTTGACAAATCTACTTGTTTTCTTTTTCTTTGTTCCAGTTTCTGAAAAAATTTACCTGTTTTCATTTTTTTTTTTTTGTTTGTTCCTCTCTGTGCCTTTGACCATGATATTTCATTCTTCTCTCTAACCAAATTATTTGAATTCGTTATACAACGTTCTCAACTTCTCTTAATAAGTAGAGGATTTCCCTGAATGAGTAAAGATTATACTCACATTACTGACTGATACATCCTTAGAGAATAACCACTAAAATGTATTGTATTTATGTCTTAAGCAACATCTACAGCCATGATCAAAATATGGAAAGAATCATTAGAGTAAATCTGAGAAAAAGCTAATGCTAGAAAATAGCCCATTGGTCCTTGACACACAGTGATTATATTTATGTCATAGTGCTCAAACTTTGGAGATAGTTGTTAAAATGTAAATGTTATTGTCCTAACAAATACAAACATAGCAAGCCTTTATCATTTTACAAAACGTATAATTTAGACTGAGAGAACTGAATGCAGCTGATTCAGCTTGTTTCTTTTTTGGAGCCAGAAGAGACGTGAAAGAGAAGGATATGTATAGCTATATGTTGAGATATATATAGATAGGTAGATAGATAGATAGACAGACAGACAGATATTTAAATAGATAGATAAACCAAAACCAAACCCATTGCTGTCGAGTTGATTCCATCTCACGGTGACACTGTAGGACAAAGTAGAACTGCCTCATAGGGTTTCCAAGGAGCAGCTGGTGGATTTGAACTGCTGACCTTTTGGTTAGCATTCTGAGCTCTCAACCACTATGCCACCAAGGTTCCATATATATATTTTGCATATATATGTATATATATATATATATATATATATACACACACAAATATGCATAATCACCAGGTAACATGAGTGTAAGGAGCCCTGGTGGCACAGTGGTCAAGCTCTCAGCTGCTAACCAAAAGGTTGGGAGTTCGAACCCACCAGCAGCTCTGCTGAGAAAGATGTGGCAGTCTGCTTCCATAAGGATTTACAGCCTTGGAAGTCCTATGGGGCAGTTCTACTCTGTCCTATAGTGTTGCTAGGAGTCAGAATTGACTCAGTGGCAATGAGCAATAAGTCTGGGAAGCTGAGCAGTCAACAGAAGAACATGGGATGTTAAGGCGATGAGGAAGGTGCAGGGGTGCATAGAGAGTGATAATAAAATTTTGCTCTGCTCATTTTATTCTGTTCTGGGATAATTTTGGTGCAAATTATTTTTATATATGAATTTACTACTGAACATATCATTCTGGCATAGTTTGGAATAACATTATCACACTTGAATAATACTTTTTAAAGAGAATATTACAAATATCACAACAAAGATTACATTCACATTGTGCACCTCTTTATATTTCTGAGAGTTAATAGTGCTTTCATTGATGTTGGCAAGATTATGAATTTCTGGAAGAAACCAGTCAATCATTCTTACATTTATTTCTGAGGAAAAGATGAACTCTAATTTGAATTCTCATCCACAAAAAGCCACAGTGCCTTCAATCTAACCAGAGAGCACCAAAACCCTACTTTGTGAACATAGTATATGGAATGTTCTAGAAAACAAGGACAAGCACTTTTAAATAGCAAAAAGTCCTATACTTTATACCAATATTCAACTCATAATTTTCCACTGTTAACCCTGAGCTAGCAACTTGATATATTAAGCTTTTTGAAGGAGGGTGGGCCTATTGGTAGTGAATATGTTTATTGGCTAAAGACCAAGCATCAGCTTATACTTAATTTAAATGGATAATCTTTGTTACATAAGCAAACGTTAAATCTTATCAAAAGAGAGTCCATTTGTTTGAGTATTTATTCAAAGACTCATCTCCACAATTTAACAGTACAAATGTTATTAATTAAATTTGCTTATACAAAGTAAATTATAAGCAAAATTAGAGAAGAAATACAGAATTTATCTTGTAAACAAATACCACAACAAAGATTACATTTACATTGTGAATCTTTTTATATTTCTGTTATTTCTCCATCACATTTATTAACTCTCTTGTTTTCCCTTTCTCTCTCTCTCTCTCACTTTCTTGTTGCCCTTGCCTTTTCATCTCTCATTAAACCTCACTCCCTCCTCTTAGATCCTGCTGAGTCTACATATATATCCATGCAGTTCTGAGCTGAAAATATGTCTATTTTCAGAGACAAAGTCTGTCATCTCCTCCTCTGTGTTTTATTCTTTCAAAAACTTCTCACCTCAAGTAGCTTCTAGATATGAGTTTTTGCTTAACTTAATTCATACTTAGCTTTATGTAGCACTACACCAATTTTTGAGGGCTAAACCCTGAGATAACCTCTCAGATTATGGCGTCAAAAATTGATGTAGTGCTACATAAAGTTAAGTATGAACTAAGTTAAGCAAAAAAAAAAAAAAAAAAGCTGAACTATATGAAGAAGAATGTGGCATCAGGATTGGAGGAAGACTGATTAACAACCTGTGTTATGCACATGACACAACCTAGCTTGCTGAAAGTGAAGAGAACTTGAAGCATTTATTGATGAAGATCAAAGACCACAGCCTTCAGTATGGATTATACCTCAGCATAAAGAAAACAAAAATCCTCACAACTGGAATAATAAAGAACATCATGATAAACGGAGAAATGATTGAGGTTGTAAAAAGATTTCATTTTGCTTGGATCCACAATCAACGCCCATGGAAGCAGCATTGAGCAAATCTGCTGCAAAAGACCTCTTTAAAGTGTTCAAAAGCAAAGATGTCACTTTAAGGACTAAGGTTCACTGACCCAAACTATGGTGTTTTCAGTCGCCTCATTCGTATGTGAAAGTTGGGCAATGAATACGGAAGACCGAAGAATAATTGACACCTTTGAATTATGGTGTTGGTGAAGAATACTGAATATACCATGGACTGCCCGAAGAACAAACAAGCCTGTCTTGGAAGAAGTACAACCAGAATGCTCATTAGAAGTGTGGGTGAGACTTCACTTCCCATACTTGGGACATGTTATCAGCAGGGACCAGTCCCTGGACAAGTACATCATGCTTGGTAAAATAGAGGGTCAGTGAAAAAGAGGAAGATCCTCAATGAAATGGATTGACACAGTGGCTGCAACAATGGGCTCAAACGTAGCAATGATTGTGAGGATGGCGCGGGACTGGACAGTGTTTCGTTTTGTTGCACGTGGGGTTGCTATAAGTCAGAATCGACTCAATAGCTCTCAACAACAACAACAAACCCTAAGGTATTGCATATATATGTTTACTTTCACTTTTATCCTTCTATTTCTTTCTTCACCTCCTTATCTTTGTATTTAGTTATTTTTCTTGATATTGATTGATATAAAACACTAAAGTAAAAACTTGAAAAAAATGGGAACCTGAGGGAGAAAATTCAGATGACTAGTCATTGCAACATTAAGATAAAAGGAAGAAAAAGAGAAACAATAATTCTAGGAAAAATCCCTCTGATATTTTGTAGTGAATTTTAATCTTTCCCAAGAAGGAAAACAAGTAAACCTTACAGCAGAAATCGCTTCAGATCAGTTGGCCAATTCTGTCCCAGGTGAGTGAATTCCTGGTTGTCTCCATTGCCAGTACTCTGTCCCCATTGCTAAACATCATTTATTTGGAATGCTTTCATGGCCTACAATATCACCACTGTGCTTAGATCCTAAATATGCATAATTTTAAAGACTTATGGCTGTCCAGGTGAACATTTTGTAGTGCAGCAAGTGGCGAATAGCAGCATAAGCACACTAGGCCAATGCCAGTTATGACGATGTGGGAAAGTATAAGTACAATGCCTTGAATATAAGCAAAGCTTCTCTCTCATTTGGGCGTACCAAGAAACCTGCAGAACCGGACAGGATCTATTTTCATAAAGGGAAAGATAGATCTTTTTATGTCAGTAAATCAGACTCAAAACTAAAAAATTGAACGCTTCCACATGCTGAGGGAAATGATAAGAAAATTAATCAATGGTGGGGTTGAAGCCCTTTAGTTCCTAATTATTAGATATCACTGATTTCTATTTAGCTAAAGGTGTGTAGGACTGAATGTGTGGCTTAACTATCTGTGAAATTAGACAGTAATCTATGGGGGGCTGTAATGCTGAAAGCAAAAGGTCTGAGTTAACTGAAAAATTATTTATGTGTGGGTATGTGGTGATGCAGTACAGCTGTGTGATTTGAAAGAGAGATAATCTAGTTGAATCACATTTTAATTTTTTAAAATATTTCTGGCTGACAAAAATATCTAGATAAGGTTATAAATTTAGCTACTCAGAAAGTATTTAGAAATATGGTTTAAGATAGTCTAAGGCAAAGCAGAACAGTTGAATGATTATTTAGGAGAAGCTCTCTGAGCTAATTCCATGGCCAGATTTATCTAACTCTTGAGAAAAGGAAAAAAGAGGCACAGAATGAAAGGGAATAGGCAGAGTTTGGCAAGCTGACATTCTTCATGCCTCTTATGGAAAGCAAGTATTTAAATAAGGTAGAAAAAGGGGCTCTCCTTATATCTGTAATAAAGAATAAAGTTGGCAAAAAGATATAAGGCAGTTTAAAAGTATTGTTTGAATTGTATTACAAACAATGAGCTTTAACGGCTTAGAGGACTAATTTAAAACAAACATTTGTAGTGTAATCTCTTAAAGTATATTCCCCAGACAAGTGGAGGATTGGAAAACCTCTTAAAACTATTTGTAGACATACACCACGTCCTGTAATGAGTGGCCTGGAGCCTAGCATGGAAAAAAGTTGTATCCAATGACAGAGAAGATATCACCTATGCATTCTTGGGCTTAACACTTCCCCCCTTTCTTTTTTAGACACAACTGTCTTCATAATTGAAAAACAAATATAGTTTAACATAAATTTAAAGACAACAGGGTAATCTATTGATTTAGGAAAGAGTGGTATAATAGAAAGAGACATGGTCTTAGATCAGAAAATTTATATTCTATCAACTCCAGGCTGAGCTATGAACTTTGAGTTTGACACCTTTTAGCTTCAAGGTCCTCTTCATGAAATGAAGAAAATAATATGTACTCAAAGCACAACTGTAAGAATTAAATATCAAAGTGTCAGGCACAGTTACTGATAGACTAATTTATCTGTTTTTTCAACAAACATTTAGTGAATGCCTACTCTGAGTGAGGAATTATGCCAAGTACTGAAAAAAAAAAAAAAAAAGACTAATAAAACACAGACTTTGACTTCAAAGAGTTCATAGAAGAGAGGGTGCAAGTGGAAAAATAAGTGTACAGAATATGGCATCCTAGAGGGAATGGTTAATTATTATGTGTAGAGATGACATCAGAAGAGATTTCATAGAGGAGAGACAAGTTATTGATCAGGTAGTACACAGTAGTGTGGGAATTGCCCAGTCAGATGAGGTGGGTGACTGTTTGCTTACTGGGGGGAGGGAGTGGCATATGTTAAGTTCAGATGCTTGAAGGAGAAAGCCGTCTTAATATAATATGGTGGCACCAGATGTCGTCTAACTTCACAAGGTGGGTGGAGAATCAGCATCAGCCCAAGGTTGATTCCTATAAGGTGGAGGTCAGACACCTCCACTCTCCAATGTTTTTACCAATTCTGACACCAGTTGTCCCTCCCACAGCACTCTTTATTTCTCTGCTGGGGTCAACAACTTGTTATAATGGCCACACAGAACCCACAGACCATACTCATGATTATGGGGTTTATTAAGGAAGTAACAGGATACCATTCAAGATCAGGGTCAACTTGGAAGCAACAGGAACAACTCAGGAGACAGGATATAGTTTGTCAATCAACACAGCTTCCAAACAAGAACTCTCAACTCCTTGTTGGCTATGCCTGCAGGTAAGACGTGCTCGGGCCTCTGCCTCTGGCCTCTGCCATGCTTGCGCAAGTGTTACAACTCTTTAGCTCTACCAATAAGTGCCAGAGGCACCTCACTCCACCAGGAAGCTTCCTGCTCAAAGACATTCAGCTCTCTCACTCCATGGGTTGGTCCAATGCCACTGCTGCCTCCAGTGTTACAGCTCTCCAGTGTGACAGCTCTCTGTCTCCTGGTTCTCAGCTCAGGGACCCTGGGTCCAAAGGATGTGTTCTGCTCCTGGCTCTTTTTCTTGATGATAGTGTGGTCCCCCCTTCAACCTGTGAGACTGGCTCTTTTTAAGTCTAGCAGGATGACAAAACTGACCAATCCCTTTTGTGGGCTACAGGCACTTCATTTGCATAGTCCATGTCCAATCCTGGTAAGTTATACACTTTATTTGCATAGTCCCACCCAATCATTTTGTAGGAGTTACAAGACCATAGCCATAAAGGCCATATAAAAACAGAAACCTATTGCCCTGCACTTAGAAAATTACAAACTGAGTCTAGACATGTCTGTATGAGAGACTCATTGTCTCCTTATCCTCTCCAAAAGCAGGAAACGGCCAAAGTGACCCTCAGTGAGTGAATGTTTAAGCATACATCCGTACCATGAAGTAATGCTCAACAATAAAAAAAGACTGAACTGTCGATACACACAACAACTTGGATGAATCTCAAGGGCATTATGTTAATGAAAAAGGTCAATATCAAAAGGCCACATACTGTATGATTCTATTGATGTAGCATTCTCAAAATGGTAAATTTAGAGATGGAAAACAAATTAATGATTGTCAAGGGTTAGAGATAATAGGGGGAGGTATGGGAATGAAGTAGCATACGGGAGATCTTTGTGCTGATAGAATAGTTCTGTGTCTTGATTGCAGCAGTGGTTACACAATCTACACATATGATAAAGTAACATAGGATTATATACAAATAGTGTACCAATGTCATATTCCCTGTCTTTACATCGTACTGCAATTATGTAAGATTAAATCATTGGGAGGAAATTGGGGGAAAGTGGGTGAAGGGTGTATGAGACCTCTTTGTATTATATATGCAAATCATTGTGAATCTACGGTTATTATTGTTAGGTGCCACTGAGTTGACTTCTACTCATAGTAATCCCATGTGACAGAGTAGAACTGCCTCATAGAATTTTCTTGTCTCTAATCTTTATGGACCCTATAGGACAAAGTAGAACTGTCCCATAGGGTTTCCAGGGAGCACCTGGTGGATTTGAACTGTCGTCCTTTTGGTTAGCAGCCAAATTCTCAACCACTATGCCACCAGGGTTTCCAATCTTTATGGGAGCAGATCCCCAGGATTTCCTCCCATGGAGCTGCTGGATGGGTTAGAACTGTCAACCTTTTGGTTAGCAGCCAAGCACTTAACTGCTTGAGCCATCAGAACTCCTTTGTGAATCTACAGTTATTTCAAAATAAAAAGTTTTAAAAAATTGGTCTTCAGAAAATAACAATAACAAAAAAGTTACTGATGGTGAGAAACCATGCTTTTTGTACATTGTAAAGAAAGAGAGGCATTTAGACAGTAGTACATTAGATGAAGGAAACAAGAAAACAATTAGTTGGCTTTTTAATTTAAATAGAAAAAAATGCATTAAATCATACCTCAATTCTTAAAATAAGAAAACTAATAAGTTGAATACACATTGTGCCATATTTTCTCAGTGCTTAAACTACTTTTTGATTGGGATTTCTGGCTATTCTCCAGTAGCGGAAAAAGAGAGTGAAAAATATGTTGTTAATATCTTATTTTTCAATATAAATTTACATTTATTAACACAATTTCTAATTACTTTTGAGATAGCTTCTACAATTTCCTGTAGAAACAACCATATGCAGAAAAATTCTACAAAATTTAGAGGAAATACTCAGGTTAACTTGCATTCATTCCATGATTCTGTTATTCCATTTTTCTCATAATATTTAAATTTTTATATTATTTATAATTCATATATATACTTTCATAATTTATACATATTTATAATGTATGTATATGTGTATATACATGTATGTGTTTATATATATATATTTTATGAGTGCCCTGGTTGCACAGTGGTTAAGAGCGCAGGCTGCTAACAAAAAGGTGGGCAGTTCAAATCTACCAGCCACTCCTTGGAAACCCTGTGGAGCCATTCTACTCTGTCCTATAAGGTCTTGATGAGTTGGAATCAACTCGAAGGCAATAGGTTTATACACACACACATACACACGTTCATTTGAACACTTGGAACAGTTTTAAAGGAGCTGTTTTTTCATATTTTCCAGTGACCAAAATATCAGAATAAATAAATTTTGGCGTATGAGTCATGAAAATTCAAAGAATGAAGTGTGTTTCAGCCATGGCTAAATCATGGCTTCCAACAGTGCCATCAGGTCGGTGTATTTCTGTACGTTTGTTAGCTTGTTTTCTCTTTTTGGCTTAATTCTCAGAAAGGCTCTTCTACAGAATGATAAAAATGACTACCAAGAGCTGTTATTAGTTCATAGCATCCTTATAGTCACTAACCTCAATAAAACTAGAGTGCCTCTCCATAATTTTTGTGGTAAAATCCCAGCAGTAACATTCATTGGCTTGACTTGAGTCATATACCATTCTTGAAACAATCACCGAGCACAAACCAAAACCAAACCAGTTCCCGTCGAATTGGTTCCAATTCATAGCAACCCTGTAGGACAGAGTACAGCTGCCCCATAGAGGTTCCAAGGAGTGGCTGATGGATTTGAGTTGCCAACCTTTTGGTTAGCAGCTGAGCTCTTAACCACTGTACCACCAAGGATCCCACCACTGAGCACAGGGGAAAGAATACACTGATTATCAAGGTTGAGCCATATGTCAATTCTTGGAAAGGGATAGGTTCAACCTCACTTGAAACACATGATTTGAGTCCTCAGGGAGTTTTTCCAAAGGATAATACAAAGAAAATAAAAAGAAAAGTGAATGTTGCTAGCAAGGTTAAAAAAAAAAAAAGTATTTTTCTGCTGCTAAATCAAGCTTTTAAAAAATATTAAAACTGTAATTTATATGTCATGTTTGTTTTTATTTCTAGGTGGAAAATTCAATGCATTATAAAAGACAACACCAGTGTCCCTGATGTTTTCATAGCATCATATACTATATTTTAATTTAATTTTATGTATTAAACATGATTTATGTACATTGTATCCTACAAATATGGTTATTTGCCTATTTTACTTTGTGTCTCTAAGCTCTTTCAGGGTATGGTCTATGTCATATTCAACTTTGCATCCACAACCCTTTAACAGTCACTGCTTCATACTATTTGCCCAGGTATTGATTTTTCAGTCATGTAAAAAATTTTTTATCGTATATTCACTATGATACAGGCATAATTCTAGGCCCTAGTATGCATCAAAAATAAATAAATCTCATGTACTCATGGAGGTTACATTCCAATGAGGGCGCAGGAAATATCCAAATAAACAAAGATATAGATATATTATATTATGTATAGTAATGTTAGGTAGAGCCATGAGTGCCTTAGTTATCTAGTGCTGCTGTAACAGAAGTACCACAAGTGGATGGTTTTAACGAAGAGTTTATTTCCTCACAGTCGAAGTAGGCTAAAAGTCCAAATTCAGGGCGTCAGCTCCAGGGGAAGTCTTTTTTCTCTTTGTCGGCCTTCTTCTCTTTGGTGTTCCCCTGGACTAGGAGCTTCTCTGCACAGGGACCCTGGTCCAAAGGACACGCTCTGCTCCTGGCACTGCTTTCTTGATGGTATGAGGTCCCCAACTCTCTGCTTACTTCCTTTTGCTTTTATCTCTTGAGAGATAAAAGGTGGTGCAGGCAACACCCCAGGGAAACGCCCTTTACATTGGATCAGGGATGTGACCTGGGTAAAGGTAGTGTTACAATCCCACCCTAATCCTCTTTAACATAAAATTACAATCACAAAATGGAGGTCAACCAGACAATTCTGGGAATCATGGCCCAGCCAAATTGATACACACATTTTTTGGGGAACATCATTCAAACCATGACACATGAGCTAAGAAAAATCCTAAAATAGCATATGATAATAGAGAGAATGGTCAGAAAAACCCTCCAGGAGGAGGTGAAATATGAGGTCATGCAATGTTTGAGTAAAGATCATTCCAGATGGAGGGAACATCAAATGCAATATCTGAAGACAAAGGGTGACAATCATGTCACTGGTATGTACTCAGAACAGCAAAAAGACCAATGAGTACAGTGTGCTAGAGGGAAGGGAGGTAGGAAAGAAATGCCAGAATAAGTAGGGTATCATAAGTCATGGTAAGGAATTTGTATTCTATTCTAAATATGACAGAAATGGGGCAATGTGTAATGTACCTTTTAAATATTTTAATATTTTTTCTCCTTTTGATTTTCAGTGAGTTTTGATAAATGTACACACGTGAGAAAACTACACTTCAATCAACATTTCCAGATCCCCCAAAATTCTCTTTTGCCACTTCCAATTACTCCTCATCTATCTATAGATTATCATTACTCCAATTTCTATCATCACAGAATAATTTACCATTAAATATGATGTTACCATTAGGTTTTTTATAGATGCCTTTATTAAATCAAGTGAATACCCTTCTATTCCTAGTGTGCAAAAATTTCTTATTATGAATGTTGTTGAATTTTTTCAAGTGTATTTTTTGCATCTATTGCTAACATCATAAAGTTTTTTTCTCCATTCTATTTGTATGGTGAATAGACTGGTTGATTTTTGAAAATGGAAACAAGTTTGCATGACTGAGATAAATACCACCTGGTCATGTTATTTCATCATGTTTATATATTCAATTTGAATTGCTGATAATTTATTAAATTTTTTTGCATCTATGTTCATGATTAATATCCATTCATTATTTTCTTTTCTTGTAATGTCTCTATCTGGTCTTTCTGTCAGAATAATGCTAGCCTCATGAAAAAATTTCCCTATTCTCTACTTTCTGAGAGCACTTATATATGATTAGTATTATTCCTTTCTTAAAGTTTGTTAAATTCTCCAGAAAAGCCAACTGGGCTTAGGGCTTTTTTTTTTTTTTTTTTTTTTTTAGTGTTTTGGAGTTTAATCAAACTAAATTATAATTATATACTTGACTTCACCTTTAATTCTCTGCATGTTTCTGGGTGTGTGGGCATGTAACAATAGGGCAGAAATTAACTTATGGAAAGTTGCCAACTGGCAGAGTAGAAGGATTTTCTCTAAAATGTATTTAATGGCAGAGGTTATAGAAACTTCTCTGTTCAGAGACATCTACAAGACGTAGGAGACATTACACCATACTCTCAGTCAATAGTGCCAGCCTACCAGATTTCCAAAATCCTCAAGGAGATACAGAGCTACGTATAATGCCCTCATAGAATAAGTTTCTACCGTGTGTGAGAAATATCATTAGACAATCTCAGGGAGTGTCATACTCTCCTGGTCCTTTTTGCTATGCTAGTCTTTTCTGAAACTCTGGCTATGCGCCTGCCTGAACACCGGGTGAAATAACTGATACAAACTAACCCTAGCATGTTCCTGAGAGTTCATTGCTCAACTGGGAGAATTCAAGGTCAACTTCCCAGGACTTCTGAGGTTTCCTGTTCTTTGACAGAACCGGCAGTTTTATTAGTAGACAAAATAGGGGACCACTTATGTAAAATGAGTATTTGCCTTTTCGATAAATAACCAGCTTTTTAAGTGACTACTAAGCCCCTAGCACTCAGCTATGTGCTGAATCTCAAGGGTTGGATAAAGCAAGCTTAGGACCTCCTCATTGCTCAAAAGGCCTCACTGTGTCTATCCCTCAACAACACAGGACCTCTGAAATCGGTCTAAAACCAGTCAATCAAAACACAGGACAGTTTGCCAGCATCTGTTTTAATGATCAATTCAGATTGCTAGACTATCAGTTTGTTGGAGCAATCAGTCAACTTCCACTGAGCTTAATACAAATGAAAGGTATTTCTCCAACATGACGTGCTTTATGCATGTCTATGTAAGCTCTAACATGACTTGAACACATGCTCAGTTGAAGGTGTGACTTTTTGGCATTAGAGAATTTCTAACTTACAAACTCTAGAAGAAGCCCCCCCTTTTTTTTTTTTCTGGTTAATTTTTCCAAGGGGCTCAGTTCTTGCTTCTTTTCATTTCTATTTCCTGCCACATCTCATCCGTGCCCCTCTGCATAGTCAAAAATTTAGTATCACAAGTATAGACTGTATAATGCTGGACTAGAACTTTTCCTCTCTGTCAAGCCAAGGTGCTGTGTTTGGATCTAATCCATCATTATGACCTAATTTGTTCTCAGCTTTAAAGAAAAAAAAAAAAAATCAAATCAACTCTTGTCAGTCTAATAGAGTTGTCTCAGCTTCCTTCCACGGAGTTACTATTTAGGCACTGAACTTGTAACTCATTAAATAGAGCTAGAGTGGCTCAAAAGAATTGAGGTTATTTCCTAACTTCAAGGCTCATTAAGAGAAGAGCTTCCAGAAAAGTGTTCCTGGTTTACTCCTAGTTTAGAACTTGTTTTATACTGTTTGTTTGAATTAATAAAACTTCCTAAATATATTTTAGGGCATTGGTAAAATCCTTAAGAAGTATAGTATTTTATATAAATATAAGAAACTGAGTGAGTTGTTCAAACGACTTGTGAAAATACGAAGGATGAAAGGGAGAAAAGGAGATTGTAGTGTTGTAAAGGAGGAAATAAATGGTAGCAATAAGCTTAGTTATGAATTAGTGAATACATTTATTCATTTATATAACAAATATTTATTGAATTCCTATTATATGACAGACCTCATTCTAGGTATTTGAAGATACACCACTGAATAAAACATATGAAAATGATAGCCTTCATGTAGTTTATATTTTAATTCAGGATATAGAATATAAAAAAAAGTAAAAAATACATATCAGATAATAATAACTTCTAGATGGAAAATTTTGAGGGAATAATAGTGTAGAAGAATGTGCCTGGAGGGCAGATTACACATGGGGAGGTCAGGGGAGATATCACTGATAAGATATTATTTGATCTATGAGTTAAAGATGGTCAGAGAGAGCCATGTAGATACGGAATAAACAAGAAAGGCCCTACTTTATTAGTTGGCAAAGTAGGGGACCACTTACATAAGATGAGTATTGCCTTTTCAATAAATATCCAGCTGTGTACTGTGTTTCAAGGGTTGGAGAAAAGAAGTTTAAGTCCCCACACTGCTCAAAAGGCCGGATAATTGCTGTCAGTACTCTAAAAACCATACACAAGGTGATGATGAAGCATGACTATATATAAGACATTCTTAATTACGTAGTAAAATAGAATTCAATTTGTCTAGTAAAATTACAGAACTTTGCAGAAGGAAGGAAAACATTCCAAGGAACAGGGAGGAAAGAGGTTGGGAAGCAAGGGTAAAGGTTCAACGATGTAGAAATAAAAATGGTGTGGGGACGAGGAAGAAAATAGGTAGAATAAATAAATTGGTCTAATTATAAAAGGGAGTTATTTGGAGGAGGTTAGATGGATAATGTAATGTAGGGTTAGGAGGTCCTTGGTTTCTGGAAGAAAATGTATGTGATTGTTGGAATAAGCAATAATTGACATTGTAAGTAGTTCTTGCTAGCCAAGAGACTCTTCCTCCTTGGTAAATTATGATGTCTGAATGTTCTACTGTTTGTCATATTTGGATTTAAGCATTGTTCTGGAAGTGCCCTCTGAATATACAATACAGTAAAACCTGTGAAAGCCAGAGACAGTGTAAGGCGGAAACCTGTTAGAGACAGAAAACTCAAATATTTTCCCTTAAAACTAGCAACAGAAAAGGGGTAAGACCGCACCCTGTCAATGGCAGGAGACTTGAGACCCAGAAAAACAAGGCAGTCCCTTTGAGTTCCAGCCTTCACTGTATGTAATATATTAGCAAGATCAAATTTACTTGCTCCTAGTGTTGCTCCCCCAATACCTTTTACTGAAATCCTCTCAAATGGGACTGTCAATTCTCTTGTAACTCATAGTATTATTATTAATAGAGGTAATAGTCATAGTTGTTGTAGCAGTAGTACTAGTACTAGTAGTAGCAGTATTCAAACTCTCTCTTCCCTTTGGCAAACTTCTTTTCACCTAGTGCAAAGACTAAAGTTGTGTGTCAGCTTGGCTGGGCCATGATCCTTAGTGGTTTGGCAGTTATCATATAGTTTGGCAACTTTTTAATGATATAATTACCTCCATAATGATATCTGATATAATGTGACATCTGTTGTGAGCAGCCAATCAGCTGAAAGGGAGTTTCCTTGGGGGTGTGGCCTGCATCCAATATATTTTTGGCAAGGCTCACTGGCTTTTGCTTTCCCAGGATCTTTCAGCTGGCTCCTGTTCATCTGACGTCCAGTTCTTGGGACTTGAGCTAGCAGGTTACCTGCATTCTTACCTGCTGATCTTGGGATTCTTTGGCCTCCACAGCCTGTGAGCCAGAGGCATCCTACCTGATCTAATCTTGGATTCACCAACATCTGTGGCTACGTGAATCAGGAGAAGCCTCCAGCCTGACTCATGAACTTGGGACTTTCCAGTCTCTACAACAGCATGAGCCATTTCCTTTATATAAATCTCTCTCTATGTATGTTTATATGCTGCACTGGTTCCGCTTCTCTAGAGAACCAAGCCTAAGATACCTAGGTACATGTTCAAGTATTTCCAATATTAAAAATTTCTCTATAGCATCCTCCCTATTTATTTATTCTATCAAATCTAACATCCTTGAAAGAAGATCTCTGTCTCCATTTCTCTTCTCCTACCCTCCTATAATCTGGTTTATGCTTCCTTCGCTCCACTAAAGATCATCATAAATGGCATCTGAACTACTAAATTTAATAAACATACTTAAGTCCTTATATTTTTTGACCTCACTGGTTCATCTGGTGCTACCTTTCTGTTAGCCCACAGGAAACTCTCTTGCATCCCCTTTTCATGATTCTCTTCCTATTGCAGTAATCACTGTCTCAGGCTTTTCCATAGGTGCTTCTACCTATGCCTATCTTTTAGCCTGGACATTATCATTGATGACCAGAATGTCACTTATTATAAATATGCTGCAATTGCTCAAACTTTAACTCTAATTCAGACCTCAGCCAATAGTTTCTGGCTTATTGACATATCCATTAGCTCAAAGATCATTCAAATTTAAACTGTTACAACCCAGTGCCTATCTGCTTCTCTCCCTGTTTTCTTCATCTTACTGGAGCAATCGTGCACCTAGTTGCTAAAGTCAAAAAATTAGAAATCATTTCTGTATTCTCATCATCAATTTTCAATTGATCTCATAATTCTGTTAAGTCTAACTGCTTGGTATATTTCATATTTATTCTCTTTTAATTTTTATGACTACTTCTTAGTTCAGGTTTTTATCAAGCCCATCTTAATAGTTCAATGGTCTCCAAATTGCCCATCTATTCTTCCATTTTATTTCTCTTCAATCCATTGTTTTCAAGTTAGAACCATTTTTCTGAAATTTGAACATGATCATCCTACTACTCTTGTTAAAAGTCTGCCATCCTCCCAGCATATAGTAGAAAATCCTTTTAAGACACTTAGTAACCTCTCTGTTCTTTTATTTTCATCTCCTCATCTTCTCTGTTTGCATGCTACACTCTAGTAACACTGAAAATGCAGGTTGTTTCTTGATGTGTCTTGCTGGCTACTATTTCACAAATATATACTTTTTTCCCATTTTATCCTCATTTCCTGGAGGGCACTTCTATCTCTATTTTTCCAGCATTGTCCTCAAAAGTTATTGAAGATTTTACTAACTTTAATGCTCAAAGATTATTTTGTCTTTGTTGCAGATGGATTTCTTGCTCAAGCCTCTCTTATGACCCTCAGCACGTTGTTTCACTGTTTTTATTTACATTTTCTTCTTTATTGGAGCGTAGTCCTGGAATAGAGAGGTCACATGTTTTTCATCTTTGTATCACAAGCACTTACCACTCTCTGGAACATGGGACGAGGGAATAATTCTCAAGAATATTTGTTGCATGAATAATATTGGCCTTGAGGAACAAATAAAATATTCATATAAAAATTGTAAATGAATCACCAGATATTTTCTTGGAACTTTCCAACAAATCGAGAAGAAAATAAGATAGAGATGAAGCAAGTACGGCCTATCTTGTTAAGTTAGAGGACATGATAAGACATTAGGGAAGGGATGTCATGGGAAAAGTTCTAAAGACAAGAATAGTTAAAAGGCTAGTGGGAGAAATAGAACAAATGTGATAATCAAATCCCTATTGAGACAGATAAGAAAGGAGAAAAAAAAAAAGACTCTCACTATAAGAGCATAGAGTATTGAAAAGATAAGAATAAACACCTGCAAATATTTTTAGAACTCCTGACATCATTGAAAATAGCTGTTTGGATTAGATTGTTGCTGTGTGCCATCAAGTGGATTCCGACTCACAGTGACCATCTATGATGGAGTAGAACTGTCCCATAGGGTTTCTTAGGCTGTAATCTTTGGGGAAGCAGATTGTCAGGTCTTTCAGAGCCATTGGTGAGTTCGAACTGACGACCTTCTGTTTAGCAGGCAAGCACTTAACCATTGCACCACCATCCTCTTTACTTGGATTAGACAGGGGCTATCAAACTGTCTTATAAATAATGGAAGAGAAAATAAAAGAAGAAATATTTAATTTAAAAGGAGTTTATTACTTCACCATCAGTGATACAAGTTCACACATAAAAACACAGGAAATGAGGAAATACAGGAGATAACAGGGAAAAGCTAAACATGGTCTAACGAAAAGGGAAAATTTAGCGATTCCGAATAAAAACAGGTGCAAAGAAAAAACGGGGGCATAATGTGTAAGAGAATTCTCATCAAGCATGAATGAGAAAATAATTTATTGCAGTTTTCAGCTTTCTACTAAATGAAGTTAGACTAGCCACTCAGGCAGATTTCAAATCTGGTATTTTAGGACAAGACTTTCAAATCAATATTATTATGTTCTTGAACTAAGTTGGGGTAAACGTTTTATATGTATACTTTAGGATTTGTGTTAAATTAACAAAGACAGGCCTCCTGATGCCAAGAGGAGAAGTTTTTAAGGAGGAAGCACACATGTTCCAACAGCCTCAGGGCACTTGGAAGGGTGGTTTCAGAGAAGGAGAAGAGAAAGAGCATTTCATGAACAATAATTGATTGGATGCAGATGTTCCGCCATCTACGTTTGCCTGTTGCCCTAGTCTGCTGGCTCTCTGAGATCAGATTCCAGCATACACTCTTTGGGCACTTTCCCCAGAATCCTTCTACCTACTCCATACCTTTTCTATTTCTTCATTTCCTTTCAAGTGATGGAGTTTCAAAAGCATTCCTTTGATCTTTGCTTAAACTTTCCCCTACTGTAGCTAATATTTCCTTTTCCTTCTTTTAATGTCTGACATTTATTGATCTATTTTGTTGATTCCATACAAAACCAAAACAGAAATTACATATATGTATATACACACACACAAACGCACACACAAGCGTACACGCACATATTTATGTGCTTCTAAATATATGTAATTATACAGTTTCTAAACATCCATAAACAAATTACATCTAGACTAAACTTTGCATTCCCCCTCCAGAACATACAGAGCAAACAACACAGTACACAGATTTCATGCTTATCTTCCAGAACTTCTTTCTCAGCTTTTACATGAAATATTCAGTGTGTATGGTGGTGGTTTTATGTTCATCCGTTACCCCTGACAAAATCTCATCTGTCTGCTTTCTCGATCTCCAGTTTCTTACCTTTTACTGTCAAAACTTTTGTCTGAACTATAGATTGATACATAGATTTTTAAAAATCAGAATAGTAAGAGATGATAATTTTCAATTTAAATTACACTAATGGTAGGTCTTGATTAGACCAGATGGTCTTCTGCCTCTGAGTTCCTGTTGCTTAATGTGTCTAAGTTCTCATTAGTTTTGTTCCTGCTTTTAATATTAGTGCAGTATGCACTATCTTAAATAGGAATCCATTTCTCAATAAGATATACCATGGTTTCTCTAATGTACGCTATGATAATATTTATAATGTATATAAAGTGCAATGAATAATCTGTACTTTGGATCAGAGCAAATGGCAAGATAAATACATTTTATTTTACTCAACATTATGTGCCTAACTCTGTCCAAGTGCTTTACGTATACCAATTCAACCAATTTTTATAACAACCTCTTGTGAAACATTTCTACTTAACAGATAAAGAAACGGAGGAGACAAGCCAAGTGAAGTAGCTTGCTCAAGATATTATAGCTGATAAGTGGCTGAGAATGTATGGGAATCTTAGAGCAATTTGTCTCCAGAGCATTTGCCTATAAATTTGAAGCTATATCGTCTCTTCTTAAAGTTGGCTGTCAAGAGTTAAATATTTATATTTTAAAATTTTCATCACATTTTTATTTTTGTAACTTTTTATTTTGAATTAGGTTCAGATTTACAGAAAAGTTGCATATTAATTTAGGGAGAACTGATATTTCTGTGATATTAATACATCATATCCAATAGACATTTGTGTCTTTCAGGATACCATTAAAGTTTTCTTAAGATAACCAAAAAACCAAACCCGTTGCCGAGAGTCAATTCTGACTCATAGTGACATTATAGGACAGAGTAGAACTGCCCCATAGGGTTTCCAAGGAGCTGGTGGATTGAACTGTCGACATTTTGGTTAGCAGACTGAGCTCTTAACCACTGCAACACGAGGGCTCCGTTTCTTTTTGTTTTTTTTATTGTTGTACTTTACGTGAAAGGTTACAACTCAAGTTAGTCTCTCACGCAAAAATTTATACATAAATTGTTATGTGACCCTAACTGCTCTCTCTATACTGTGACAGCACACTCCTCCTTTCCACCCCTGATTTCCCATGTCCGTTCAACCAGCTCCTGACCCTCTCTGCCTTCTCCTCTCACCTCCGGACAGGAGCTGCTCATTTAGTCTCATGTATCTACTTGAGCTAAGAATCACATTCTTCATGAGTATCATTTTATGTCCCATAGTCCAATCTAATCTTTGTATGAAGAGTTGCCTTGGGAATGGTTTTAGTTCTAGGTTGACAGAGAGTCCAGGGGCCATGCTTTCTGGGGATCCTCCAGTCTTAGACCATTAAGTCTGGTCTTTTTACCAGAATTTGAGTTCTGCACCCCACTTTTTTCATGCTCCATCAGGGACTCTCTGCTGTGTTCCCTTTCAGGGCATTCATTGGTGGTAGCTGGGTACCATCTAGTTCTTCTGGTCTCAGGCTGATGCAGTCTCTGGTTTATGTGGCCCTTTCTGTCTCTTGGGCTAATATTTTCCTTGTGACTTTGGTGTTCTTCATTCTCCTTTACTCCAGGTGGGTTGGGACAAAATGATGCATCTTAGATGGCCGCTCGCTAGCTTTTAAGACCCCAGAAGCCACTCACCAAAGTACAACACAGAAGATTTTCTTAATAAACTTTGTTATGCCAACTGACCTAGATGTCCCCTGAAAGCATGGTCCCCAGACCCCTGCCCCTGCTACTCTGTCCCTCGAAGTGTTTGGTTGTGCTCAGGATACTTCTTAGCTTTGGTTTACTCCAGTTTTGCTGACTTCCCCTGTAGTGTGTGCTGTCCTTCCCTTCACCTAAGATAATTCTTGTCTACTATCTAGTTAGTGGATAACCCTCTCTCCCTCCCCACCCTGGGAACCATCAAAGAACGTTTTCTTCCATGTTTAAACCTTTTATGCGTTCTTATAATAGTGGTTTTATACAATATTTGTCCTTTTGTGACTGACTAAATTCACTCAGCATAATACCTTCCAGATTCCTCCATGTTGTAAGATGTGTCATGGATTCATCCTTGCTCTTTATTGTTTCATAGTATTCCATTGTGTGAATATATCATAATTTGTTTATCCATTCGTCCGTGGATGGGCATCCTAGGTTGTTTCCATCTTTTTGCTATTGTGAACAGTGCTGCAATGAACATGGGTGTGCATATACCTATTTGTGTAACTGCTCTTACTTCTCTAGGATATATTCCAAGGAGCAGGATTGCTGGATCATATGATACTTCTATTTCTATTTTTTTAAGGAAGCACCAAATCGATCTGCAAAGTGGTCGTACCATTTTACATTCCCACCAACAGTGTATAAGTGTTCCAGTCTCTCCACAACTTCTCCAACATTTATCATTTTATGTTTTTTGATTAATGCTAGCCTTGTTGTGGTGAGATGGTATCTCATTGTAGTTTTGATTTACATTTCTCTAATGGTTAATGATCATGAGCATTTCTCCATGTGTCTGTTAGCTGCCTGAATGCCTTCTTTGGCAAAGTGCCTGTTCATATCCTTGAGCATTTTTTAATTGGGTTATTTGTTTTTTTTTTTTGTTGAGGTTATGTAGTCTTTTGTAGATTTTAGAAATTAGATGCTGATTGGATTTGTCGTAGTCAAAAATTTTTTCCCAGTCAGTAGGTAGTCTTTTGATTCTCTTGATGAAGTCTTTTGATGAGCATAAGTGTTTGATTTTTAGGAGCTCCCAGTTATCTAGTTTCTCTTCTGGCATTTGTGCATTGTTATTTATGGTTCATATTCTGTTTATGCCATGTTTTAGGACTCCTAGCATTGTCCCTATTTTTTCTTCCATGATCTTTATGGTTTTCCATTTTATATTTAGGTCTTTGATCCATTCTGAGTTAGTTTTTGTGCATGGTGTGAGGCATGGGTATTATTTTAATTTTTTTGCAGATAGATATCCAGTTATGCAAGCACCATTTGTTAAAGAGACTGTCTTCTCCCAGTTAATGGACTTCGGGCCTTTGTCAAATGTCAGCGGCTCATAGGTGGAAGAATTTATGTCCGGATTCTCAATTCTGTTCCATTGGTCTATGTCTCTGTCATTGTACCAGTACCAGGCTGTTTTGACTACTGTGGTGGTATAATAGGTTCTAAAATCAGGTAGTGTGAGGCCTCCCACTTAGTTCTTCTTCTTGAGTAAAGCTTTACTTCTCTAGGGCTTCTTCCCTTTCCATATGAAGTTGGTGATTTGTTTCTCCATCTCATTAAAAAATGCTGTCGGATTTGGATCAGGATTACATTGTATCTGTAAATCACTTTGGGTAGAATTGACAGTTTCCCATTGTTGAGTCTTCCTATCCATGAGCAAGGTATGTTTTTCCACTTATGCAGGTCTCTTTTGGTTTCTTGCAGTAGTGTCTTGTAGTTTTCATTG
>NW_004443938.1:31917137-31920843 GCF_000243295.1 Trichechus manatus latirostris
TGTGTTTTCATTCTTGTTTGATTCTATGAATTTCTTTATTCCATCCTTAATTTCTTCTATAACCCAGTAGTTTTTGAGCAAGGTGTTGTTCATTTCCATGTGTTTGATTTTTTTTTCCTTCTTTTTTCTGTTATTGATTTCTACTTTTATAGCTTTATGGTCAACAAAGATGCCTTGTCATATTTCGGTACTTTGGTTTTTGTTAAGGATTGCTTTATGGCCTAATATGTTGTCTATTCTGAAGAATGTTCCATGTGCATTGGAAAAGAAAGTATACTTGGCTGCTGTTGCATGGAGTATTTGGTACATGTCCATGAGATCAAGTTGGTTGATGGCAGCACTTAGATCTTCTGTGTCTTTGTTGAACTTCTTTCCGGATGTTCTGTCCTTTATCGAAAGTGATGTGTAGCTCTCTTACTATTATTGTGGAGCTGTCTATCTCCCTTTTCAATGCTGTTAGAGTTTGTTTTATGTATTTTGGAGCAGGGCTCCATTTCTTAAGATAGGTTTTGATAATTCCTAAAGATGATATCTTCTTTGCAGTTACTGTAAATAGAATTTTCTCTATTATAACCTATTGTTTATGTTTATCAATCTAATTATTTCTTTATGTCACTTTTATATGCCACCAGCTAACTCAAATATTTTATTGTTCTAGTTACTTTCATCATTGATTTTCAAGGGTTTTCCAAATATATTAGAGATAATTTTACTTCTTTTGTAATTCTCATGCTTATCTTTGATTTATTTTGTGTAAGTGCATTGGCTAATACCTCAGTTGCTATGTGAAATAGAAGTGAAAACAGTAAGTATGCTTGTGGTGTGCCTGTTCTTAGATGTATGCCACTAAAACCTGTAGTCTTTCCTGAAAAATATATTGCCAGCTTTAGGAAAACACACACATGCTTACACATAAATATTTTAGGAGAGTAACATAAACTCTTGTTTTCTTAAATGTTTTATCAAAATGGTTATTGAATTTTTTCAAAGCATTATTCAAAGTCTATGGAGAAAATACGTGGTTTTTTTTTTTGTTAGATCTGTTAATGTCATGTATTATATTAACGATTTCCCAATATTGACTCAACCCTGTATTCCTGGAATAAATTTCACGCAGTCATACTGTAATATTTTCTTAATGTGCTGTTAGATTTGAAGGTATTTTAATTGTTTCATGCTTATGCTCTAGAGATCTTTGAATACAGGATAAAAGTCATCTGTAAATAATCTAGATGTGGTACATTTGTTAACAGATTTTTTCCTTAAAAACTTTATCTATTTCTTCTATGGAAATCAGTCTTTTTAAGATTTTTTACTCTTTACTGGAGTAAATTTTAGTAAACTGTGTTTTACTGGAAAGTTATCTGTTTTGTATAAGTTTTTAAATATATATGCATAGAGGCCCTCAAAATATTGTTATAATTTTTAAAAATGTATTCTGTTTCTATGATTATTTCTCCACAAGGTTGCTATAAGTCAGAATTGACTCAATGGCAATGGGACACCTTTCTTCTCTTTTTTTTTTTTTTTCATTGTATTTTAGATGAAGGTTTACAGACAGTTTCTCATTAAACAGTTAGTACACATATTGTTTTATGACAATGGTTAACAACTCCACAACATGTCCACACTGTCCCTTCTCAACCATGGGTTGCCTATTACCAGCTTTCCTGTCCCCTCCTGCCTTCTAGTCCTTGTCCCTGGACTGTTGTGCCCCATTAGTCTTGTTTTGTTCTACGTGGCTGTCTAATCTTCGGCTGAGTGGTGAACTTTGGGAGCGACTTCATTACAGATCTAAAAGTGTGTTCAGGGCCATACTCTTGGGGTTTCTCCAGTCTCTGTCAGGCCAGTAAGTCTGGCCTTTTTTTGTGAGTTAGAATTCTGTTCTACATCCTCTTCCAGCTCTGTCTGGGACGCTCTGTTGTGATCCCGGTCAGAGCAGTTAGTGTTGGTAGCTGGACACTGTCTAGTAGTATTGGATTCAGTCTGGTGGAGGCTATGGTAATTGTGGTCCATTAGTCCTTTGGATTAATATTTTCCTCGTATCTTGTTTTCTTCATTCTCCCTTGCTCCCAAAGTCGTGAGACCAGTGGAGTGTCTTAGATGGCTGCTCACAGGCTTCTAAGACTCCAGACGCTACTCACCGAGATAGAACGTAGAACATTTTCTTTATAAACTGTGTTATGCCAATTGAGTTAGCTATTCCCCAAGACCATGGTCCCCACAGCCCTCTGTACAGCAATTCAGTCCCTCAGGCAGTTTGGATGTGTCTATGAAGCTTCTGTGACCTTTTCTTGTACAAGCTGTGCTGGCTTCCCCAGTATTGCATACTGTCTTACCCTTCACCAAAGTTACCACTTATCTATTGTCTGTTTAGTGTTCCCTCCACCCTTCCCGTCCCTTGTAACCAACAAAGATTGTTTCTTTTTGTGTGCCAACTTTTACATGAGTTTTTACAGTAGAGGTCTCATACAATATTTGTCCTTTTGTAATTGACTTATTTCACTCAGCATAATGTCCTCCAGTTTCATCCATGTTATGAGATGCTTCACAGATTCATCATTGTTCTTTATCGTTGCATAATACTCCATTGTGTGTATGTACCATAGTCTGTTTATCCATTCATCTGTTGATGGGAATCTAGGTTGTTTCCATCTTTTTGCTATTGTGAATATGCCTATTCATGTGACGGCTCTTATTTCTCTAGGATATATTCCTACGAGTGGGATTGCTAGATCGTATGGTATTTCTATTTCTAGCTTTCTAAAGGAGCACCATAGCATTTTCCAAAATGATTGTATCATTTTGCATTCCCACCAGCAGTGTGTCAGTGTTCAGATCTCCCTGCAGTCTCTCCAACATTTGTTATTTCCTGTGTTTTTGATTTGTGCCAGTAATGCCAGGGCGAGATATTATCTAGCTGTGGTTTTAATTTGCATTTCTCTAATGACTAGTGATCATGAGCATTTCCTCATGTGTCTGTTGGCCACTTGAATGTCTTCTTTGGTGAAGTATCTGTTCATTTTCTTTGCCCATTTTTTAATTGGATTATTTGTCTTTTTGTTGTACAGGAGTTGGATTTTCTTGCAGATTTTAGAGATTAGACCTTTGTCTGACTTGTAATGTCCAAAAATTTTTTCCCAGTCTGTAGGTTGTCTGTTTACTCTTTTGGCGTAGTCTTTTGATGAGTATCTGTGTTTGATTTTTAAAGATCCCAGTTATCTAGCTTATCTTCTGGAGTTTATGTGTTGTTGGTTATGTTTGTATCCTGTTAATGCCATGTATTTGGGCCTCTAGTGTCAATCCTGTTTTTTCTTCTATGAAATTTATACTTTTTGGCTTTATATTTAGGTCTTCGTTCCATTTTGAAGTACTTTTTGTATATGGTGTTCGGTATGGGTCCTGTTTCATTTTTTTGCAGATGGACATACAGTTTTGCCAGCACCATTTGTTAAAAAGACTGTCTTTTCCCTATCTGATGGACTTTGGGCCCTTGTCAAAGATCAGATGACTGTAGTTGGATGTATTTACATCTGGGTTCTCAATTCTGTTCCACTCGTCAGTGTATCTGTTGTCGTACCAGTACCAGGCTGTTTTGACTACCGTAGCTGTATAATAGGTTCTGTGGTCAGGCAGTGCTAGTCCTTTCCCTTTCCATATAAATCTAATGATTAGTTTTTCCATCACTTTAAAGAATGTTGTTGGT
>NW_004443938.1:31921300-31949714 GCF_000243295.1 Trichechus manatus latirostris
AGGGGAATGTTTTCAGCCACTCACCATTAGGAATGATGATGGCCATTGGTTTTGCATAGATGACCTTTATTATGTTCAGAAATTTCCCTTCTATACCTATTTTATTGAGAGTTTTTATCAGGAATGGGTGTTGGACTTTGTTGAATGCCTTTTCTGTGTCTATTGAGATGATCATATGATTCTTTTCTTTCCTTTTATTAATGTTGTGGATTACCTTGATTGATTTTCTAATGTTGAACCATGCTTGCGTACCTGGTAGGAATCCTACTTGGTCGTGGTGTATTTTTTTTTTTTTTCATATGTTGCTGAATTCTATTGGCTAAAATTTTGTTGAGAATTTTTGCATCTGTATTCATGAGAGATATTGGTCTGTAATTTTCTTTTTTTGTGGCATATTTGCCTGGTTTTGGTATGTGGACACCTTTCTTGTTTATACTTTCCTCATATTTTCTCCATGAAACTAGCTAATAGTCTTCTTTTAAAAAAAAAATTGGAATTTTGAATCATTAGTCTAGTATTTTTCTATGCTCTACTTCATTAATTTCTGTTATATCTTTATTATTTGCATTTTGTGCTTTTTCTTTTTGGTTAATTGTGAATTCTTTTTCAAGATTTTTGAGTTGTGAATTTAATTCTTATATCTTCACATTTTCATTTTTATTGATGAAAGCAATAAAGGTTATAAATTTTTGTCTGATATAGCTTTAAATATATCCAATGAATTTTGATATGTAGTGGTTTTACCATCATTGTATCTTAGAAATTTAAGTTTTGGTTATGTTAACTTTCACAAACATATTTGATAGAATGTTATTCAATTTTCACATGAAATTTTTTTTATGATTTTGTCATTGATTTTAGATTTATTTTGTTGTGATCAGGGGGATTTTTTTCATAATACTTCTACTTTATGAAACTTATTGGTGCATTAGGGAACTTTGTTGTAATATTTCTACTTTATGAAATAAATTGATACTTTCTTTGTAACTGAATCAATTTTGTTAATGTTCCAGGTATGCTAGAGCTACAGAGTAAAGAGTTGTCTCTATTGGTGAAAAGGACTCTAATCTAATACAAATGCTATGAAATCAGCTATGTTTATTCAGTTCTTTTCTATCCTTATTTATATTTTGTTCACATGATCAGTCTTATACTGAGAGTGCTTTGTTAAAGTCTTCTACTTTTAATATATTTCTGTTAATATTTCCTTCCAATCTGTGTTGTTTCTACTTCATAAAAAATGTTTCTTTTGTTGTTTTGTGTATAGTTATTCATAACTGTTTTATCATTATTGTAAAATGTGAAGTTTAGCAATAAAAAGTGCCCCTTAATGCATTTTGATCTGAACTTTACTTCAGTATCAGAATTTAAGCTCCTGCTTTCTTATTGTTTGCATTTTCCTGGTATGACATTGTTCAACTGTTTTATATTTGCTTCTTGTATAGAGCATAGAGTTGGATAATGTTCTGTGAGATAAATTGAAAGTCATATTTATTGGGTAAGTCAAACCTTAAGTTTCCCAAAAATTCTGCTCCACTGTTGCTTTGATCATTACATATTCCTTTTCAGAAATCCAATGCCAGCCTAACACTTGCTAAGTTATTTGGTCTTTTTGCATGGAAACATTGATGATTTTTTTTTATTTATCTTTAAATTCTAATAAATTACTGGGCTATGCCTTGAAGTTCACCATTCTGGGCCAATTTCCTCAAGTACCTGGTGGACCTTTGAAATATGTAGATTCAGGTCATCTTTTATTTTTGCAGAGTTTTCTTGGGCTAGAGCATTAAATATTAATTCTATTCCATCATTTAGTTTTTTCTTCTTCATGGCATCCAATTATACACATATTGACTATTTTTGCCTGTTATAAACATTTTTTTTCTCTCATACAATTTTACCATTTTTCTTTACATCATTTTTGTTCATGTGGTTCTTTTCCTGCTTTTCTTCAATGATCCTCCTAAACTTATTTGAATCTATCATTTCTTGGTTTCCTATTCCTTTAATTTTTTTTGTTTGTTTATTTTTCATATTCTTTTTTCTTAAAGGATCTTAATTTCCTGTCCTTTTTCCCTTCTGCTTTATTATTCTATTTCCAATGGTGTTCTTTCCCCCTTTTTTTAATATTTATTTTCAAAAAACATTGCCTTTCCAAGGCTGCCTCATGTAATTCTATATTCCTTTTGAAGTCCTTTTCCTGTAGTAAGTTCTCTGATCTAATAGGACACCTTTTCAGTATTTTTATACTTAGAGTAGGCTTGCTCAGAATGATTCTAGTTTAATATTGCATCCTCCAGTTACCTCTTCTTTTGCTTGCCTTTTTTTTTTTTAAGGCAATCTCTTTGTTCTCTATCACAGCTTGTGGCTAGAATGTAACAAATAACTCTTTTGAAAATCAATATCTATTTTACCACTAACAGGTAATTTGGAATTCATAGCGTCCTCTGTTTTCTAGTTAAAATGAAATACATATGATGCATATGGCTTCATTTGTTTTTCTTATTTATAAGTATATTTTTAGAGAAAATGTTGGGAGCATTTTATTTATGTAGCTACCATTATCATAATTAACCAGAATTTATATCAGCCTTATTAATAACCAGTATTTTAATTTATTTAATATCAATTTTATTAGATGATATTTTATGGTCACATAGCTAGTTGTATAGTAAATCATTGTGGTTTATTTACACTGAAAGTTTAAAGAAATGACACATTTGTGACAATTTTCATTAATCAACTGATTTTAGAAACTCTTCTAGTGAATACTTGCTTAATTAAAATCTTTTAATAGAAAACTATCTGGCAAATCCAACATTAAATCTGAGCTTTGTGAAAAATTATGGTGCTTAAATATTTATTTTTGCAACTTCTCATGGCCCTTAAAGTATAATAATAAACCCTAGTAGAATAGCAGAGTTCTTGTTTTGACATGAACCAAAAGAGAAACTTAGCAGCAGTCTCTTGAATTCCCCCTATAGTCTATTCCCAGCAGTGATACTTTAAAATCTGTTTTATCATATCTCTTTTAAATGCCAATTTACTGAACATGCATATGGGCAGGCATATTTGAAGACCTCAAATTGCTGATGTCCTAAGAAAGATAAGGAAAAAAGAGCATTTCAAAATGCAAAACCTACTCCATCAGCCTGAGATCAGAAGAATTAGATGGTGCCTGGTTAGCACCAATGACAGCACTGACGGGGAACGCAACAGATAGTCCCTGATGGCACAGGAAAAAAGTGAGCCACAGAACTCAAATTCTAGTAAAAATTGGCATTTAAACAATAATAGCAGATGAATGTATCCTGGGAAAGATACAAGTGGACATACAATTGTAAAGCTGGTATCATTTAGTTCAAGTTAATGTTTTATCATTTATTTCTTTATGCTTGGGATCTAATTTTTGCCATATATCACATAATTATTTTCTAGTTATTAGTATGGTGTGATAAACATAAAATAGCCATATAAAATCAGGAATTAATGGTCTGACTGAGACTGGAGAAACCCCAGAAGATATAGCTCCTGGACTCTCTGTTAACCCAGAACTAAAACCATTCCCAAAGCCAACGCTTCAGACAAAGAATAGACTGGACTATAAGACATAAAATGATACTCGTGAAGGGTATGCTTCTTAGTTCAAGTAGATACACAAGACTAAATAGGCAGCTCCTGTCCAGAGGTGAGATGAGAAGGCAGAAAGGGATAGGAGCTGGTTGAATGGACACAGAAAATCTGAGGTGGAAAGGAGGAGTGGGCTGTCACATTACAGGGATAGCAATTAGGGTCACATATCAATGTGTGCATAAATGTTTGCATGAGAAACTAACCTGAACTGTAAACTGTCACCTAAAGCACAATAAAAATAAATAAAAAAGTACAAAACCTTTTAAAATGTACAAAATAATAATTTTAATAATACCTAACAAAATTTTAAGTTTACTGTGTGACAAGCACTGTTCTAAGTCCTTTCAATGAATTAACTTATTGTATATAAATTTACAGTTTGTAGCAGACTTTTATTAGGTGTAAGACTAATCTTTTTATTTCAGATAACACAGTAAAAGAGATAGCTACGTATATTATGTACAAAGCATAAGAGGAAGCCTATTCAATAATAATTCTGTTGATCAAACTATCTAAAGAGAGAAGAGACTAAGAATCAGGATTGATTAGAGTGGACTACTGAAGTTCTTCTTCTTCTTTAGCTTATTAGAGCTAATGACCCCCATCCACTCATCACTCAACTAAACTGATATATATTCTGACAAGATATCAAAGGTTCTGGTAGGATGTCACAACGCCCTCACATGAGGCACCATCTGTTGCAGCGGCGGCGAATGTCGGGGCGGTGGAGACAGTAACCAAACACAACTCTTACAGAGAAGTGGGGCCAAGGAGGGTCACTAAGAGGAGTCGACCCCGGCTTCAGTCCCAGGAGTTTATTTATAGTCAATACAGCAAGTAATGAAGCAAATAACAGAACAATGGGCTTTGGGTGAGTAACAATAAGTTTCAGGCAAGCTAGAAGGAATTCAGGTAAACAAGCCAATCAGTAACGGGACAATAGGTTTGGGAAAACAAGTCGTGACAAGTCTCAACATGCTGTACAGCATAGGGGCCTGTGGGAGCTGCAGTTGTCAATAGTGCAGCCATGTTTAAATGGCACATATCCCCACAGTAGGACTGTGGGAAATTCACAACTTCCTGAAGAGAATCCTCCATGCTGGATGACTATTGTTTGCTTGTTTAGTCAGCGGGAAGGATTTGCCTGCTAAAAGGCACTAGTCTCCCCACAACTCTGTTCCTAAGGGACAATGATAACACTCCGTAAGTACAAATTTGTTAGTTTTATTTTATCTTTTAACAGAAAGTGATATATAAAAGGAACTTTTATCAATGATAAATCATTAGTCTCAAATAATAATCATTCTGTGGAATGTCCCAAAGAGAGACTAGAGTTCCAAAAATGCAGCAAGAAATTGGCTATGATGAAGTGAGGAACTCAGGATTCCTGTTAAAAACATAACGCATTTATGAGAAGTAATTTGGACAAAAGTTATGCTTTTCATAGTTCATAAGCATACCTTAGAGTTTTGGATGATATTTGGTAATAATAGGTAACATTTTCCTTCAATGTCCAAGATATTACTTCTAGGTAATAATTTCTTTTGATATGGTAACTAAACCTGTTCTATATCATAAACCACAGGTAAATGTCTCCCAGTGTCCCTGAGGGATGCATGAAAGATGCCATTGTTGCTGTTGTTAGATGTCTCTGTCATAACGACCCTATGTACAACAGAAGGAAACACTACCCGGTCCTGTGCCATCCTCACAATCGTTGTTAAGTTCGAGCCCATTGTTGCAGCCACTGTGTCAAATCATCTTGTTGAGAGTCTTCCTCTTTTTTGCTGATGCTCTACTTTATCAAGCATGATGCCCTGATGGCAAGGTGGTTAAGAGCTCAGCTGCTAACCAAAAGGTCTGCAGTTCGAATCCACCAGCTGCTCCTTGGAAATCCTATGAGGCAGTTCTACTCTGTCCTGTAAGGTCACTAGGAGTCAGAATTAACGCCACGGCAACAGGAAAGATACCATATTTTATGCAAATAACAGGCATGTTACCCGTTTTTTCCTAACCTCACCCTCCTTCTGCCAGGTATACCCATTGAAAAGTGCCACTTTGCTAATTTTAACGTGCTTATGAAAATACCTCATAGGGTAAGGTACAGTTGGCTAAAAAAAGTACCACATGCTATTTCCATAAAAATACGGTGTGCATGTGTGTATGCCTAAGGAAAGAAATATTAACACTATTAGCTGGCCTTGCTCCTAAGCTCCAAAGCTGAGGCCCCTAGAAAGCTACATCAAAAATTAAGAAGCATCATCATTTTTTAAGCTAATTATCTCAAAGCAGATTCATACAAACTCTATTTGCCATTCTCATACTGCCCCCTCCACAGCGTACACAGTATCTCTCTCTCTCTCTCTCTCACACACACACACACACACACACACACAAACACGTAACAACTAAAACCAAAATCATTGCCGTTGAGTCAAATTGCACAAAAAGTTAACTTCATATCTAGGTTTTCATCAATTTTAATAACAATAAAAAAAGTCTAAGTCATCATTTCCCCATAAAGGCAAAAAGAAATGCAGTCACAAGCATGAAAGCTAGAGAAAGGACTGCTAGCTCTAGTAGCGCCATGGTCCTGGCCAGAGCAAGATTCTCAGTCTGACTGCTGTAGGGGAATGAGTGCAATAGGACCGTGCTGGAATTAGCAGTTTCTCTTCCTCTTAGTAGGAGGCTGTGTCCTTTACCAGATACAAAATCTCAAAAATCAAACCCGTTGCCATCAAATAGATTCCGACTACATAATGACCCTATAGATACAAGGTAAGGAGAAATAAAAGAGAAAACTGTATTGTCACAAACTAACCTCTTAACTCATAGTGATTTTGCACTCTAGCAAAGGCTCAAGCAGTGACTTAGAATCATACAAATTACTATCAAAATTCACCATTTATATGACCTTGAACGTCCCTGAGTGGTGTAAATAGTTAACACAATCAGTTGCTAACTGAAAGGTTGGAGGTTCAAGTCAACCCAGAGGTGCTTTGGAAGAAATGCTTGGTAATCTACTTCTGAAAAATCAGCTATTGAAAACCTTACTGTGAAGTACATGGGCTTGCCATGAGTCAGCATCAACTGGAAATGACCTCGGGCAAGTTACTTAATTTACCTGTGCCTTGGTTTCTGCATTTTTCATTGGGTATAGTATTACCCCTATCTCATGCAGAATACTTAGGATTGAATGAGTAACTTTATTAAAGCAATGAAAATCGAATCTGTCACAAGAGAAGTGCTATACAACTCTGAGTTAAAAAAAAAAAAAAAATCAACTTAAACACTTCGGCATCAGACTTCCTGAGTTCAGATGCTGGATTTACTTTAATAAGGCTTATATTGAAGAGAAGGCTAGGATAATTATACGTAAAGTTATTTGAGCGATATATAAATGATTTTTTTTAAGGATTTTAAGGAAAAGAATTTTGCATGCCATTTGCCATTTTTCTGTTATGATGTAAAAGAGTAAAAACGCTTTGAATCACAAGCATGACTTCCAATTTTTATGTAAAAATATCAAATCATGGATTGAAAATAAATTGTCTAAATTTCTCTCCTATTTCTTTTTATTTTGTGTGTTGTTATGGAACCTTGAGCCAGTTTTTTAAAAATACAGACTGTGTTTTTACCCTGTGTGGTGAGAGAATTCTGAATGGTTTCTACATGGCCATACTCACACAGAGCAAATATCGTGGGGGAAGTTATAACATTATAATTTTGCTGAATCAAGAGAACACGAATCTAGATTTAGTTGAGGAACACTTAAACATATGGTTCCCTTAAAGATTATTACTTCTTTTTTTTGAAATTGTAATTCTAAGAAGGGAGTGTAATACTAGCAGCTGGTAGAGAATCCTTGAGTCAAAAGGCAGAGATACCATCTGACTGAAGCCTCATGTCCAGACTGAGTGTCTTCATCTAAATTGAAAATTTTTGAAAGAAGAAAAAGCATCATATTTTTTATATTCTTCCAAGTAGCGGATACACGTATCATTTCCAGAAATGAGGTAATATTTGACTAAATCCTGAAATAATAGAGAAAGAGAGGAAGCAGGTTGGTTAAGTGTATGAATTGAGACCCTTGATAAATGAAACACGAGGCTAAAAGTGGGAGAAACAAGTGAAGGTATCAGAAATGGGAGAAATAAACAGCTACTTTATCAGACAATCTGTTATATACTTTGTGTGTCTGTGCATGTGCATGTGCAAATGTATGTAGACATACACACACACAGTTTATCCTTATTTGTGAATTCTGTATTTACAAATATGTCTGCTTGTTTTAATGTATTTGTAGTCTCAAAATCAATACTCACAGCACTTTCACAGTCATTCATGTACATGCCCAGATATGTTCCCAGCTGAAGTTGAACAAGGGTACGCTCTGCCTTCTTGTTTCAGCTCTCATAGTAGAAACAAATGTCATTTTTATGGTCTACTTAGTGGTATGCTTTTTTCATATTTTTGTGCTTTGTGTTGGTGATTTTGTGATTTAAAATGCCCCCGAAGTGTAGTGATGAAGTGTATGTAGTGTTCCTAAGCAGAAGAGGTATGTGATGTGCCTTATGGAAAAAAATACAAGTGTTAAATAAGCTCATTCACCATGCATTTTAGAGCTGTTGGCCACAACTTCAATGTTAATGAATCACAACTATATATAAAAAATACGACGTTTTCAAACAGAAAACACATACAAGAAGGTATGTATTGATCAGTTGACAAAGTGTTGTGACCAGAGGCTCGCAGAAACATAATCCTGTATTTCCTTTAGGAGCAATGGTTCAGTATTCACTAATTCGTTGTTCATGGTGACTTTATAGAATATAATTACCATCAATAATGAAAATTTATGTCTGTGATTTTATACTTCTATTTTTATATCAACTCCTCAAGTAAGTTAGGAGCCCTAGTGGTGCAGCGGTTAAGAGCTCAGCTGCTAACCGAAAGGTCAGCAGTTTGAATCCACCAGCCTCTTCTTGGAAATCCTATGGGGCAGTTCTACTCTGTCCTATAGGTTCGCTATGAGTCAGAATCAACTCCATGGCAATGGATTTGGTTTGGTCTTTGTCATGGATTGAATTGTGTCCCCAAAAAATACACATCCACACAGTTAGGCCATGATTCCCAGTATTGTGTGGTTGTCCTCCATTTTATGCTTGTAATTTTATGTTAAAGAGGATGAGGCTGGGATTGTAATACCCTTACTAAGGTCGTATTCCAGATCCAATGTAAAAGGAGTTTCCCCAAGATGTGTCCTGCACCACTTTTTATCTTACAAGAGATAAAAGGAAAGGGAAGTGAGCAGAGAGGTGGGGACCTCATACCATCAAAAAAGAAGCACCATGAGAAGAGTGCGTCTTTGGACCCAGGATTCCTACTCAGAGAAGTTCCTAGTCCAGGGGAAGATTGATGAGAAGGACCTTCCTCCGGAGATGATAGAGAGAGAAAGCTTGCCCCTGGAGCTGATACCCAAAATTGGACTTCTAGCTTACTAGACTGTGATAAAATAAATTTCACTTTGTTAAAGCCATTCACTTGTGGTATTTCTGTCATAGCGACACTAGATGAATAAGACAGTTTTCGAGTATGCTATGTGTTCATTTTGAGTAACGTTTTATTTTTAGAAAGGCAGTGATGACATCTAGTTTTTAAATCAAATTTAACTTTTATTAGTTATTATCATACTTGATTTTGTCCTTAAAACTACCATAGCTTTCATGACATAGTATCTGTTTGTTTTCCCTCTACCACTCTGACCAGTCTTTTTCAATTTGTTTTTCTTAATCTCCCTATGTCTGTCCTTCAGATTATTAGTATTCATCATATTTCTCCACTCAGCCTTCTTTACCTATTATTCTAGGTATATTTTCTGGAATATCTCACCTGTTGTCATGGCTTCTACCATCTGCATTTAGATAAATTTAAAATCTATATCCCTAACCTAACTTCTCTAATGAGCCTTAGACACCATATATTCAACTGTTTACTAATCAGCTTGACTTTGAATTTTAACAGCACCTTACTTCAATATACCAAAAACTTAACCCATTATCTTCACAACACAATAGATTTCTCTGTATTTTATATTTTAATGAATGGTGACTCCTATGGAAATCTCTTAGTCAAATTTTCTAATCCTCATATTCAATTGCTCCTCAAATAGGATTGTGTCTGTAACACTTAAACCTACCATCCTCTTTACATGCTCATTATCACTGCCAAAAGGTAAGGATAACTCTCAACAGCAATATTTAAATCATTGGTACCCTACCTGATCAGGCTTACTCCACTTTCATACAACCTTCATAATTACACCAAAATGATTAATTTTGCATAAATGTGTATTGGATCACATCATTTTCCAGTTTAAACTTCCTCAATGCCTGCTGTGTCTTCTGTTTAGCATGTCACATACAGTCTTCCATGATCCAGTCCTTGGTTTCCTCCTCTATTTCATTGCTTACTACTCTCCCTTCCTCAGTGTATATGTCAGTGATTAGTTACTTACCATTATCTCGTAGCAATCTCCTTATCCCCTTGCCTTTGCATATGCTGCTTTCTTTCTTATGGAATCACATGGTATAGCTTACTCACAAACAACATTCTTACGAACCTTCAGAACTTACCACATATATTCCCTCCTCTGATAATATATTTTTTTTAACATTCCATCTTTCACATTGAGTTAGGTGCCTAACAATATGCTCACATGACTGCCAGCCTTTATTGTCTATAATTTAATGTCAGCTACCGTGTCAGTTTATTATACTGAGATTCTTGAAGGCACAGGTTCTATGTATTATTTATGTCTCTTGGTGTCCTTGTTTGATAGGGATGCCATGACAAAGTGGGTAGCTTTAAAGAATAAAAATTTATTGTCTCACAGTTCTAGAGATTAGGAGGGCTAATTCAGGGCATCATCAGGGCCATGTTCTCTCTATTTGCTCTAAAGGAAGATCCATTCTTGTCTCTTCTACCTTCTGATAGTCTTAGGTGTCTCTTGGCAATCTTTGGTTTGTAGATATATCTTCACATGGTGTCTTTCTTTCTCTGTGACTCTGTTTCAGGGTCTGTTCTTTCCTTTTATTAGACACCACCATACTCTGGTATAACCTCTTTAACTTAGTTGATAACATCTTCAAAGAATGAATCTATTTCCAAGAAGGGTCAGATTGGCAGGTAAAGGGGTTAGGATTTCAATTTTCTTTTTTGAGGGGACAAAATCCAATCCAAAACACTCAGGATCAAGTGTATTGTCTGTGGAAAAATATTGTTGTTTAGTAATTATAAACTAAATGAATAATTGATGGAGTGACTGAATTTATGAATAATTTTCTGTGATATGTAGAATGATAGATAGCCAACATGGCCATGTCCTAATCTCCAAAACTTGTGAATATATTACCTGATATGGGAAAAGGAACTTTGCAGATGTGATTAAGTTTAGGATCTTGAGTTGGGAAAATTATCTTGGGTTATCCAGGTTATTTTTGTTGGCTTCCACCAAGTCAATTCCAACTCATGGTGGCCCCATGTTTGCAGAGAAGAACTGTTCCATAGGGTTTTCAAGGCTGTGATATTTTGGAAGCAGATCACCAGGCCTGTCTCCTGAGACACCTCTTGCTGGGTTCGAACTGCCAAACTTTTAGCTAGTAGTCAAAGCACTTAACTGTTTAGGCTACCCAGAAACTATCCAGGTATGCTCAATGTAATCACCTTGGTCCTTATAAAAGGAAGGCAGTAGTGTCAATGTTAGAGACTGATTTAAATGTGCTTTGCAGCTGGCTTTGAAGTTGAAGAAAGGAGCCACAAGATAAGGAATCCAGTGGCCCCTTGGAATTGGAAAAGGCAAGGAAACAGATTTTCCCCTAGAGCCTCTAGAAGGAACTTAGCCCTTCTGACATCTTTATTTTAGCCCAGTGAAAGCCATTGCAAACTTCTGACCCCCAGAATTATAAAATTTTAAATTTGTTTTTATATTTATTACAGCAGCAATAGAAAACTAATATAATGACTTATTACTATATTCCAATAGCATGTAATTAACCAACCAGTTGCCCTTTAGTAGATTCCCACTCATGGTGACCTCGTATATGTCAGAGTAGAAGAACTATGCTTCATAGGGTTTTCATTGGCTGATTTTTTAGAAGTAGATTACTAGGCATGTCTTTTGAGGTGCTTCTGGTGGACTTGAACCATCAACATTTAGGTTAACAGCCATATCCATTAATTGTTTGCATCATCCACGAACTCCCAGCATGTAATTGGGAAAATAAAAAGGTACAATTTTTTTTTTGACTGATTAAAACCATTTTAAAGTAAGTAACTATCTTAGTCAATAAAAACTGACTGATTGACTTTTTATTGAGCAAATACCCTGAGAAGATAGACTATATAAAGAAGAATGTGATATGCCGATGACACAACCTTGCTTGCCGTAAATGAAAAGGACTTGAAGCACTTACTGATGATGATAAAAGACTACAAGCTTCAGTATAGATTACATCTCAATATAAATAAAACAAAAATACAACTGGACTAATAAGCAACATCATGATAAACAGAAAAAAGATTGAAGGACTTCATTTTATTTGGATCCACAATCAACATCCATAGAAGAAGCAATCAAGAAATCAAACCAAATGTTGCATTGGGCAAATCTGCTGCAAAAAAGCAAAGATGTCTCTTTGAGGACTAAGATGTGCCTGACCCAAGTCATGGTATCCTATGCATGTGAAAACTGAACAGTGAAAAAGGAAGACTGAAGAAGAATTGTTGCCTTTGAATTATGGTGTTGGCAGAGAATATTGAATATACCATGGACTACTAGAAAAATGAACAAATCTGTCTTGGAAGAAGTACAGCTAGAATGCTCTTTAGAAGCAAGGATGATGAGACTTCATCTCATGTACTTTGGACATGTTATCAGGAGGATCAGTCCCTGGAGAAGAACATCATTTTTGCTAAAGTAGAGGGTCAACAAAAGAGAGGAAGAACCTCAAGGAGATGGATTGACACAGTGGCTGCAACACTGGGCTCAAGCACAGCAAAGATTGTGAGGATGGTGCAGGACTCGGCAGTGTTCCCTTTGTTCTGTTGTACACAGTGTCACTATGAGCTGAAATCGACTTGATGGCACCAAACAACAACAATAACCATCTTAGATTAATATTTTCTGTGATTTTTATTGCCAAATGGTATGTAATGTATTTTGGGCGGATTTACCATAATAAGAAAAATATTATTTTAGACTAAATAAAATCTTAAAGCTTATAAAATGACCCTATTTCATTTTACTAATAAAAAAGATGAAGGTCAGAGACATTAATTAATTTGTCGAAGAATTCAGAGTAAAGGATTTCTGATTCCTATTCTAATGTTCTTTCTTGTGTATGTCTAGCAAACTAGGCATCATTTTTGACATTTCTCCACCAATGATTTTCCTTGGGTTTCTTATTTTTATCTTCTGCATTTGAAGAGTTGCTAACAATTAGCTTAAATTTAAAAAAAAAGGACAAAAAGAATAATCTAGAAACTTGTAAAATCCACAAAATAAATGACTAGTACCGAAAAAATAAGGCATAATGGTTTTGCTATCTAACTCTAGGTCATGCTAACAATAAAATTTTTGACAGACAACTAGAAAAGCAGAGATAGTCTTTTCATTCTGGGTAGGTTTGCCAGATAAAATACAGGCCACTCAATTAAACATTCAATTTGAATTTTAGACAGAAGAAATAACATTTTAGTATAAGTATGACCAAAATTTTGCATAGGGCATACTTATACTAAAATGTATATAACCCATTGCCATCGAGTCGATTCTGACTCATAGCAACCCCACAGGACAGAGTAGAACTGCCCCATAGGGTTTCCAAGGAGCGGCTGGTGGATTAGAACTGCTGACCTTTTGGTTAGCAGACCAATGCTTAACCACTGTACCACTAGGGCTCATATATATATATATATATATATGTATATGTATATGTGTATGTATATATAAATGCATATATATGTGTGTGTAGGTATTTATATATGTATATATATCCCTTGTAAATCTGAAATTTAACTGGTCATCCTGCATTTTACTTAATAAATACGGCAACTCTAATTCTGAGCACTAATGTTTAGCTTTAGGACTAAGGTTGAATTTACTCTCATACAGGCAATTCAGGCCAGTTATCAAATTTATTTCAGATCTAGTTTATCTAAAGTAGCTCCCTGGGTGGCACAAATAGTTTACACTTGACTCCCAACTTAAAGGTTGGCAGTTCGAACCCACCCAGCCATGTAGTAAAGGCCTGGCAATCTACTTCCATAAAGATTACAGCCAAGAAAACCCTATGGAGCGGTTCTATTTTATAAAACGTGGAGTCACCATGAGTAAGAATTGACTCCACAGGAAATTTTTTTTTGTTTTTAATCTAAAACAGACCCATGTTCTGATTTAGTGAGGTATGCATAGAATGCTCATGAATATTCCCTTATTTATAGAATCATCTATCCATTGCATTTTAGAATTAGTATCTGTCCCAGGTTTTGTTCTACCCCTCTCAAGCCACTGTGGAAACTACCAGATTCCATAGACCTATTGACAGAGTAATTATGATATCTTGACAAGAATGGGTTTTACACTTGGTGAAGGGAATTCAGTGCATCATGAATAATTTCTAATGATAATATAATTGGAGTATAACTATGGTTAAATGTAAGGATCGGTTAGTTTTTAAGCATAAGCCTTCCAACATACACAATTTTTTTCCCACCATGAACATATATTTTTTAGTTATTTCTTTTCTTCTTCCTTCTCTTACAGGGAAAAAAAAAGGTAACAAAAAGATTTTTTGGCATTTGTCCCTTAACAAACAAATGGCTTGTTTACTAAGATCTCCACCCCTCATAGATGTTTAATTTAGAATCCAGTGGGACAATTCTGCCTGTGCTAGATGTCTTGTTCTCAGCATTCATAAGCATTTGTTGCTTCCCAGCCAGAACAGAGGCAGTTAATGATGTCCATAATGCTCCATCAACATGACTTAAATTCAAAGATGTTTGCATATGTAATAATCACACAGGAAAAAAAAAGTGATAATTAAGAGTCTGAAATACAAAAGGGTAATGCACTGTCCTCCTCCCCAGTAGGGAAGTTCATTAGCAGTGGAATCATGTCATTTGCCCATCTGTTCATAATTGCATTCACCCCAGGAACTAAGTGAAGGAAGTGACATCACATGGTCCTTATATATACAAGTCTGTAAATCACATGTATGTTCGTACTGCATGGATGACTGAAGGAAAAAAATCAAAGGCAAAACAACAACAGCAAAAACCCCATCAGCAACAATAACAAGTAACTGAGCCTTTTCCAAGCTTAGGGTAGGCACAGATAATCTCATTAATTTTGTAATCTCGACAAGACGTTCCATCTCTAGGAAATCTCACAGAAAAATAAGACGCTGCTGTTTCTGTGTGCTATCAAGACCATATTGTAGGGGCAATTATCTTTCAACTGGTTGAAGACACACCTCTTGTTTGTATGTCCTAGACATCGGGTGCTTAGCAGCTGCTGTAATATCACCGGGCGAATGAAGCAGGCCCTCATTAGATTAGCACTGAGCTTATTGCTGGTGCCAGTCTCATTATTATTGGTGACTAAACTGGCAGATTGTCAGGATGCCTCATGGCCAGATGAGCTTTTGCAGCTCTCTGTAGTTATTATAAACAAGGAACTGAAAGCAATCCTTTGGGCATAGTCATGTCTCAGAGGCTTTTTTGTGAGCAGCAATCAACTTGCATAGGCAGCATTGGTAAACAACATCTTATTTTAAGGAACTATATTAATTAAAGCATGGCATGTGGTTGGGAAAGAGAACTTGTTAATTATTTAATGTCACCTGCTCTGATCAGGCCCACCAGTTGAAAGTGACATGGTTTTGCCTCAAATATTCTCTGCCTGTCATGAACACCAATGAAAATATAGACTTCCAAGTGGTGGAAACCTGTTTTTCATTTTAAATAATCTGCAAATGTGAGACATTACATCATAGTCTTAAATGCAAAGCAGATTTTCTTATTTTCCTTGGAAAACAGTATTGCATCCAAGGTCTGTACTCTGATGCATTGCAAGCTATTTTGAATTGGTTAGGTCACCAGAATATTTCTTCCAAACTGTTTAAAAAATGGTTCACAAGCATTTGGCAAACCATGCCAAGTGAATATTTGAAAAATGAAGACTAGAATTGGGATTGTAGTATCCACCTGAGTAACCGAAGAAATTCGTCTAACCAAATGAATTGAGGCTTAAAACAATATCTATAATGTTTTAAAAAATGTGATCATGTGAGCAATGCCTCACCTTACTTTCACCAGGGTGAATATATGCATGAAAGGAGAAAACAAATAGCTTTAACCAAACCCTAGAAAATAAAAAACGTATTTTCTCTGTTTAAACACTCATAGGTTTTCTGGATTTAAGGAATAAGAATAAAGACCCTGAATTCTAATATCTACATGTCAAAAGAAATTTTTGGAGCCTAAGCCACCCAGTTGGTTTATTGCTATTTTCTAAGTGCAAGTTAAACTCCAGAAGGCTGAATATTTTTCCAGCAAAGTATCTATAAATAGCTGCAGGGCCAAATCTGATCTTCTACTGTTGGTTTGTGAGGCTTTACTGTGAATTTCTATGTTCCAGTAAAATATACCTTTTCCAAGAGAACATCTCCCTGACAAAGAGAAGCCATCCAAAAAATAAGACTGAGATTTCAACCATTTCCCTAGAGAGCAGTAATGAATGCACTATAGATTTTAATTTCAGCATTTGGCTTTGCCTTTAAATAGAATAGGAAGTTGGCAGTTCAAATTATGCAGCCACAGAACTTTGATGATGCTGGAATCCTCATGCATTTTCTCTGTATTCTCTCTGTCTTCAGCAAACACCACATCTAAACTCATTGAAGTTCTATTAATATTCATCTTAAAATCATCTTTGCAAACTCTCAGAAGTTCACCTGTTGTAATTGTTGTTGTTAGCTGCCCTCTAGTCAATTCTGACTCATGGCGACCCCATGTGTGCCGAGTAGAACTGCTCCATAGGGTTTACAAGGCTGTGACCTTTTGGAAGGAGATCACCAGGACTGTCTTCTGAGGCACCTCTCGGTGGGTTCAAACTGCCAAGCTTTCAGTTAGGAGTTGAGCATTTAACTGTTTGTTCCACCAGGAATTCCTCAGAACCTCACCTATAACAAGTTCATTCTTCCAGGCTATCTAGTTCCTCTTAAAGTAAATAAACTGTGTCTTTCAGGGACCATTTGACTGCACGGGGATTTGTGTGAGATACAAAACTAAATCTTCCTTTTTGTGGGGCATATGATATTTACTCTACCTACGATATCAACATAGGAACTCAACTTCTATTCAAATTTTTCACTAAAAATATTATAAAATAACAAAGCACCTTAAATAATTCCCATCTCCAGGTGCATTTTAATGTTTCCTCTTAATAAGAATAATCATTTTAAGGCATACACTCAACAGTAGTTATCAACTTTTTTATAGCTACTTTTAGAAACTTATACATATTTTTAAAAATAAATGCTTTTTTCAGGGGTTGAAAACATAGCCTTTTAAGAAAAGAATTGCATGACTCAGAAACATGAAATACATTAGATTTTGCTTTAAATCGGCCTGATCTGAGACCAAAAATTAAAAAAAAAATGCCACTTCAGAAACTTTTAAACACTTGAAAATTATGTTAATATGCAAATCATGTTGTTCTTTTTATATAGCAAATGCTTGGTATTCTTTGAATATACTAATTTTTGCTGTATTTTTTTGTATTTTAGATATACAGATAGATAAATATATATATACTCATGTAAACTATTATTATTTTCAAGAGCAGTCTATTGAAAAATACCATTAGGAATATTTGAACACAAGTGACTTTTTCTAAATGCTATTGAATATTGAAATGTATAGACATTCAAACATTTGTATAGCACCGTGTCTTCAACAAAAATTGGCAAATTTTTATTAGCCTAAACTCTCATCTGTTGCTGGTGAGATTGTAAAATGTTGCCTCCTCCATGAAAACAGTTTGGAGATACCTCAAAATGTTAAACATAGAGCTACCTTATAACCAAGCAAGTCTATTTCTAGTTATATATCCAAAATAAAAGAAACCAGGGACTCAAATAGATACTTCTACATGAATTTTCATTGCAGTATTATTCACAATAACAAAAAGGTGGAAATAACCCATGTGCCCATCAACAGATAAATGGATAAATGGATAAACAAAATATGGTATATGCAGACTGGCTTAGTTACCTAATGCTGCTATAACAGAAATACCACAAGTGGGTGGCTTTAACAAACAGAAATTTATTTTCTCACAGTTTAGGAGGCTAAAAGTTCAAAATTCAGGGTGCTGGCTGTAGAGGAAGGGTTCCTTTCTCTGTTGGCTCTGGGGGAATGTGCTTGTGTCTTTCTAGCTTCTGTTTCTCAGTTACTTGGAGATCTCATGTGATGTGGCATTTATCTTCCCCCATCTGTGCTTTGCCTGGTTGCTTGCTCAATCTGCTGTTATATATCTAAAGATAAATTGATTTAAAACACACCTTACACTGATATTGCATCATTAACATAACAAAGAAAACACATTCTCAAATGGGAGTATAACCACAGGAATAGGGGTTAGGATTTAAAGCACATATTTTTAGGGGACACAATTCCATCTATAACACACATGATGGAATATTATTCAGCTATAAAGAGAAATGAAGTTCTGATACATGTTACGGCATGGATGAACCTGAAAATGTTATGCTGAGTGAAATAAATTAGACACAAAAGGACAAACATTGCATAATCCTACTTATATGAAATATTCAGAATAAGCAAATGCATAGTGACCAAGATTTATTATTGGTTACCAGGAGTGGATGCGAAGGGAAAATCGGGAATATTCCTTGAAGGGTACAGAGATTTTTAAGGGTGATGAAAAAATTTGGAAAAGAATAGTTGTGATCTGTGGGCTGAAAATCTTATAGACCAAATCTCCTCCAGTTCCTAAACCAATGGAAATCAAACCTAGAAATAAAGTATGGTCCAAATCTCTGATCAGGAGCTATATAGAGCAGAGGTAGACAAACTTAGTCTTGAAAGTACCATATAGTAAATATTTTCAATTTTGTTGGCCATCTGGACACTTCCACAACTATCCAACACTGCAATTGTAGCATGAAAGCAATCGTAGATAATATGTAAACAAACAAGTATGATTAGGTTTCAATAAATCATTTTTGTGGACACTGAAATTTGAATTTTATATAATTTTGATATGTCATCAAATAATATGCATTTCATTTTTAAAAACAATTTAAAAATATAAAAAAACCTGTTCTTTGCTCACAAAAATACGTGGTGGGTTAGATTTGATCTGCAGATCAGAGAGAGTATGATAACTCTGCTCTAGAGTCCCTTGTGTGCCTCGTACATGTGTGTGTGTGGGGAGTGGGGGTGGAGGGGTTGTTCCTGAGCCCCAGGGGTCCTAAAAATCCATACCATTTGTCTTAGAGTCAGTTCCAAGTCATGGAGACCCACGTGTGTCAGAGTAGAACTGTGCTCCATAGGGTTTTCACTGGCTGATTTTTCAGAAGTTGATCACCAAGACTTTTTTCTGAGGCACCTCTGGGTAGATTCGAACTTCAGACTTTTTGGTTAGCAGCCCAACACATTTCTACAATGGGTAATTAGCCTATATGACTGCCAGATTAGCATTTGCCAATCTGCATTGCTTGGTAAGGTATCAGGGGATAGTAAATCCTGCTTCTACAACCCTAATCTACTGGCTGAGCTTCTTTTCCCAGAAAGGTTCATCTTCTGGGAACTAAGTTGCTGGCTTAGAAAACAACTACTGCCCAGTAGCCATGGCTGCCTTACTTGTTGTACAATTAATACTGTGCATTTTTTGTGAGCCTTGAATTACTTTTACGCATCCTTGACCTCATCACAGATTACATGGGCCTCTTGTGGTTTCTTGACTGCCCAATGAGTCGATGACAGACACAGATGTTAATCTTCCTCTGTCACCAACTTTATTTTCCCTAATTTAAATCTGCTAAATCCACCATCTTCTTAGCCTGATGATGTAGAAGCATAAATTGTTAGAGAGAACATTAAACTAAAAATTATGGGAAATTTTTACCCATCAGTGTCTCAGATGATAATGATCTCTAGGCCAATTTGTCCCCTAAGGGTCTGATCAAGGAATTGATTATGAACTCTGGCATGTCTGGTTAAAATATCACTTCTAGTGATACATACTAATTGGCTATGTGGCTATGATATAATACTTAAATTTTCTAATTATTGTTTCCTCAACAGTAATGTGGATATATTAATGTATCTACTTTATATGAGTGTTATGAAATGTGATAATATATGTGTCTATGAGTCCCTTGGTGGTGCAAATGGTTAATGCTCTCAGATGCTAACCAAAAGGTCGGAGATTCAAGTGCATCCAGAGGTGCCTCAGAAGAAACATCTAGTGATCCACTTCCAAAAAATCAGCCATGGAAAACCCTATGGAGCACAGTTCTATTCTGACACATATGGAGTCACCTTGACTTGTACTCCACTAGACAGAACTGGTATATGTATTTCTATGAAAAATATAGTGGCTTAAAACAACATACATTTATTATCTAAGAGTTTCTGCAGGTCAAAAAGTTCCCGCACAGCTTAATTGGTTTCACTACTCAGAGTCTCTTCAGACTGCAATCCAGGTGTCAGCTGTGACCTTGTAGAGACCTTGTAGAGGCTTGTTTGGGGAAGGATCTTCTTCGAAGACCCATCAGTTTATTGGCAGAATTCATTTCCTTGTGGCTGCAGGGCTGAAGGCTTCAGTTCCTTAGTGGAGGCCACTCTCTGCTCAGAAAGCCTGCTTACGGTTCCTTGCTATATGAGCTTCTTCAACATGGTCGCTTACCACACGGGAGCTGACTTCTCCAAAGGCAGCCATGGAGAGTTTCTGATTCAAGGATGGTCAGTATCTCTTGTAAAGCCTATCACTTGACCATTTGCTCTAAAATTTTTGCATATAGAAGGATCCCTCCATAGCTTATTAAAAATGCAGACTTGAGTCCTACTGCCAATTATTCTCATTAAGTTGGGGTGGGGACTGGAGACCTACTTTTTAATAAGGTCTTTCAGTTATTCTCATAAAAGTTGTCCAAAAAACATATTTGAAAAAATCATGTATGTTAGATAAAATAAGACTGCTTGATTTGTATCCAGATGTTTGAATACTTAGGTTATCAACAAAAATGTGTGACATTAACCTTGTGTCCTTAATATATATGGAATAATGGAGAAAAAAAGTAATAAGAAATTGAAATACTTAGCTTATGCTAATGGTTATATTTCCTTAATCATAAAACAGTCCATGCCAATCCATGAAAAAGCCAATTATACAATCTATCTAAAAAAGATTAAGGGAAATGCCATCCCATAACACAAATGAGAAAAGATATAAAACAATGCTGAAAAAGAGAAGCTGAGGATGTATTCAGTAGAAAATAATTGAAAATGTATTTCCTGTCTTGTGTAAACTGTTAATAAATTGCCTACAGTCTTACTATAAAAGAACTTAATATTTAATCAAAAGAAATTAGAATGTATTTAAAACCACTAATAAGAAGCCAAGCAAAGAAATGAGTAGTAAGGAAACTATTAGCACTAAATTAAAGATGTGTAAACATATTAACTAAATATAGAACCACATTGTGCATCTGATTAGTCAAAGACATATTCAAATTCATTTATTATATGCCCTGTGATCTCAGTGATATAAATGGCCAAATAATTCAACTAGATTCAATTTTGTAATCTGGAAAGCTGTCTGATATATTTTAAAAAGGCCAGACTTAGGAAAAATACAGATGTAATTTAAAATTAAACTTTATCCCTTGTTACCATTGTGAGATGTAATGAGATATTTAATATCTTCTTCAAGGCACTCATATATGAAATGGTGGTGATATTTATTGTAGATTTTGTGAGAAACAAACAGATACATGGCTCCCGGTAAGCATAAAATAAATATTGACCTCTTAACCCATTTTCTTCTTTCTGGAGTATTCCATATGGAGAAGACGAACACCCTGTAAGATGTTCAATATGATTTTATTACAAAAAATGGAAATTTTCTAAAGTTTTTTTTTTTCCTAATTCTTTTCATTATTTGCTTATCTTTGAAAATGCAGACTCCTCCCATGGATATTTCTATCTATATGAGCAATGTGATCCTTATAAATAAGACATGTGAAATAATTTGAAATATTGAAGTTCTTAGTGTCTAAGTTGATAAAGCAGATTTCATGCCAGACCAGGCCCTATGTGAGCATCTCAACGTAGTTGCGTTGTTGATAGAGCATAGGGACACCAGAGACATCTAAAACCTTGTTAATCCTGGCTGGACTATGCATATACTGGACAGATTAGTCACTTGCCTTTGCAATGTTTATGCTTCACAGTAGTCCCAATTAAATTTTACTTATAAATTCAGTGTTGACCCAAATTCTAAGACTTGCCTCTCTTCCTCGCCAGAGGAAATATAATGAGACAGGGGTCACCGACTCATGCACTCAATATTCATTAGTTTATAGCTAGCTCCACTCTGATCTCTAGTCCCCAGTTCTTGGGTAGTTGTGCCATCCTGAAAATGCCTGGATCTGAGTTTCTGCCTCGTACTTCAGAATCACCAAAATGGAATCTATGTGTCCTGCGCACTTTTTCAGTTTCCTGACGTCTTATTCTGTATCCAGAATTTCTGACTTTACCTCCACCTTCCAAACAACCTATCTTGTCCTCAAAGTCCAATTTCTAATCCCTATTGTCAGATTTCTCCAATGCTACCAGTGCTTTTGCAAACCCCTCTCATTCTGGGGTATAATGTTAAAACCTGGTTTGAAACATTTGCTTATTGCACTTGATTTCACCAATTTTAATCACAGGGAAATAATTCTGTTTTGTACCTTTCTTTAAATTCTTTTATTCATATGAATTATCCTTGATTGTGACCAATTTTTAGAGGTCTATAACGTTCTCTTCTTGGCTTTACTAAACGGGCTTGACCTATTTTATCCGAATGCGACTAAAGCTATTGTTTTGAAAGGCAAACACATTATACCAGCTAGAGGGCTGTATCACTATTCTGTAAAATTCCTGAGGGAGGGGAAAGTATCTGCAGACAGAATATACTGAAAAATGTAAGACTAGACTAAATTGCAAAACAAAACAAAATAAAAACATAATGTATATATTCACACTTTTTTATTTTTCAAATAATTACACATTTTTCACACTCTTAAATAGGAATGTTATGTGAAATGTAACATATTGCTAGGAGAAATAAATACGCAAAACACATCTATAATGGTCACATTAAAACTTGCAGCTGAAATCATTGGGGATTTTTATACACGTACATGCAAAGTGTGTAGTTTCTTCTGTCTCTTGCCTTTATTCATTTAATCTCACATGGTGACAATGTAAACTTCTCTTCGTCATTTTTGTTTTATTCAACCTGAATATGTCATTATTTATGAGGTAAAATTATGACACTTCATGACATATTCATTTGGTGCAGTTTCTTGCACTTTAAAACTTTTAAACCATAACACTGATATAGTTTTTATGCTATATTTAATAACCGGCAGCCTGGGAACTGTGACAAATTAATCCCTCTCAGAAGTCAAGAATAACCATGGCTCAAATGGTGTCCTTTCCTTCCTAGTAGAACCATGACCTGACTAAAATTTTCAGATTATAAGGTATATTTGGTAATTCATTTTTAGTGTCTGGATGAATATGTATATTAAAGGATGTTTTTTGGAGTTAGACTTGAGTTTGAATAACTTGTAACTCATTTATTAATTAAATGGCTTTGAGTAGAACATTTGAGCCTCAATTTCCTCATCGATAAAATACAGATACAAAAAAATAGCTCATACAGCTATTGTGAGAACAAAGTATAATAACACATGTAAAGTGCATGATTTTTAGTAAATATTCAATAAGTATTTTAAATGACTAATATTCTTAATATAGAGAATTTTGAATTAAAAGTAGTATATAGAACTTACTAACTTTATTCTAATATACTGTAAAATATATATTTGAATTACATATACCTTGAAATATACATTTGTCTCACACACTTTGGAAATGTTATCAGGAGAGACCAGTCCCTGGAGAACGACATCATGCTTGGTCAGTGAGAAAAAGGAAGGCTCTTTACAAGATGGACTGACACAGTGGCTGCAACAATGGGCTCAAGCACAGCATTGACTGTGAGGATGGTGCAGGACCAGGCAGTGTTTTGTTCTCATAGGGTCACTATGAGTTGGAACTGACTCAATGGCACCTAACAACAACAACAGGAATATTCATTAAAAAAAAAAAAAAAAAAAAAAAAACTTCAACTTTCAACTCCCTCTGGTATGTTTTTTTCCCTAACCCTCCAAAGTGTTCTTAGCAGTGACTTCATGTTGCCAAATCCAATGAAGTTATGTCTGCCCTTACTTCACCAGACCTCTCAGAGGCGTTTGGTCCTAAATGACTACTGCTTCCCCAAATACTGAGGTTCTTTACGTTTTGGTCTTAGGACTCTTCTTATCTTTCTATATATTCTCTAATTTGATAATATCACTAAAAGTAATTACTCACCTCAGTTGAATATGATCAAGCAATTCAGGGATAAATCTACCTCTTAATTTACAGTGGAGACAGAAGTATTTCCTGAGATGAAAATTCCTTATAGTCCATAAATCTACTTGCTCCCATGATCATGCTTTTCTCCTCTCTTCCTGTTACCATGGAGGGGTTTCATGCTGCTTATCAACTATCAAATCTTCTAACTATTCTTTGAATATCTTGTCTCCTACATTTTCTGGACACTAATGCTATCAGTTGGGTTACACTTCTATCATCAACTATACCCTCATTATCGCATTTTTTTTAAACAAATTTTTTTTGTGTGTGTGTTTTAGCTGAAAGTTCACAGAGCAAATTAGTTTCTCATTACACAGTAAATACATAAATTGCTTTAGGACTTTGGTTGCCAGCCCTGGGATGTGTCAACACTCTCCCCTTCTCCACCCTGGGTTCCCTGTTTTCCTGTCCGTTCTTGCTTTCTCATCTTTGCTTTTGGGCTGGTGTGCCCATTAGTCTTGTACACATGATTGAACTAGGAAGCACGTTCCTCATGTGTGTTATCGTTGGCCTTGTAGACCTGTCTAATCTTTGGCTTAAGGGTGAACTTTAGGAGTGACTTCAGCACTCAGTTAAAATGGTGTCCGGGGGCCATACTCTCTGGGTTTCTCCAGTCTCTGTCAGACCAGCACGACTGGTCTTTTTGTGTGTGTGTATGTGTGTGTGAATTAGAATTTTGTTCTTACATTTTTCTCCTGCTCTATCGCGAAGCTTCTATTGTGATCTCTGTCAGAGTAGTCAGTGCTTGTAACTGGGCACCAGCTAGTTGTTCTGGGCTCAATCTGGTGGAGGTTGTAGTAGTTGTGGTCCGTTAGTTCTTTGGATTAACGTTTTCCTTGTGTCTTTGGTTTTCTTCATTCTTGTTTGTTCCAGCTGGGATAGAACCAGTAGATGTATATCAGATGGCTGCTTTCAGGCATTTAAGACCCCAGAAGCTACTCACCCCATCCAATGGAGAACATTTTCTTTATAGACTATGTTTTGCCAATTGAGCCAGATGTCCCCTGAGACCATGGTCCCCAGCCCTTAGCCCAGGAACTTGGACCCTCAGGGCATTTGGATGTGTCTGTGAAGCTTTGATGACTTTGCCCTGCTTCGTTATTTCATATTTTATTGCAAAAGAAAACAAGATAAACATATTGTAAACTTCTATCTTACGTAAAACAGAATAATAATAAATAATAAAAATTGTACTCCTCCCCAGATATCAATTTATTTCTCCTATCTGTTACAGCTGGAGACAGTGGTGGCTCAGTGGTAGAATTCTTGCCTTCCAATGCAGGAGACCCGGGGTTCAATTCCTGGCCAACGCACTTCATGCACAGCCACCACCTATCTGTCAGTTGAGGCTTGCATAGTTTCTATGATGCTGAACAGATTTCATCTTAGCTTTCAGAATAAGACAGTCTAGGAAGAAAGGCCTAGAAATCTAAATATCAGCCAGTGAAAACCCTATGGATCACAAAGGTCTGGGGCTACCATGAGTTGGAAGCTGACTAGATGGCAGGTAATAACACCAGAAATGTATCACTGCTAGATTTTTAAAACATGTTATATTAAATATTTGCTAACATAGTTTCCCTACTCAAATCTATCTTGCCCAGCAAAATCACTAAAACCGTTCTGGATAAGGATATTATGTTCTCCAGGTGGCTACATTTAATTAAAAAAAAAAAAAATTGTGCCCCCAGTTGATCACTCCCTTTACCTTTGACTTCCATGACACTAAAAAAACCCTGGTTTCCCTCTTATCTCTCTGGCTATTCTCTCTCAAGAAGTCCCTGGGTGGCACAAATGGTTAAACACTCCACTACTAGCCAAACCACTTTGCCACCGTCACACTGTTGTACGTAGGGTCACTGTGAGTTGGAACCAACTCGACGGCACCTAACAACAACTAGCCAAAAGATGAGTTGTTCAAACATACCAAGAAGCTTCAGAAGACAGGCATGGTGATTTGCCTCTGAAAGATCACAGCATTGACAGCTCTATGGTTAGCACAGTTCTACTCTGTACACAAAGGTTTGCTATGAGTCGTAATGGGCTGAAGGTAAACTAATAAACTAACAACATTCTTTCTCAATACTCTGCTTATTCCTTTTCCTCTAGTTATTTGAGTTCTACTGAATTTGGTTCTGGACAGTTTTTCTTTTTTTTTTTTTTAAATCCTATCACTGAAAAGTATATTTTCCAAGCCTAGACTCTTATATGAAATTCAGGTTCACAAGTCTAACCATCTAACTGTTATCTCCTCTGATTGGATTTGTGAAAGGTTGCTTAAATTCAGTATGCCTGAAAGCCATCATTTACTCCCTTTAGCCTAAAAATTCCTTTCCACTAATTTTTTTTTCTCAAAATTGTTATCAACTAATTGCTCATTTGTCTCACTCCCACATCCAACTAATTATCAAACCCAATTATGGCACTACCTATTTCTTTCCAGGTATTTTCCACTTGTCTCAAGGTCTTTCCTACTAATATCCTGGCCTAAGCTACCATCTCTCAGTCTCTTATCAGGTATCCTTACACACACTAATTTTTTCCCCTCATACCACTCTTGTTGCACATGACCAGAGTAAAACTTTTTCTTTTTTTTAATTGATGATTTTTATTATATTCAGAGAGTTGTGCAACCATCACACGATCAATTTTAGGACATGCTCATCACCCCTGAAAAGAAACTCCATGCCTTTTAGCAGTCATATCCCATATTCACCACTTCCCCAGTTCTAGGAAACCATCAATCTATTTTCTTTCTCTACAGATTTGCCTAATCTGGATGTTCATATAATTGAAATCATACTGTGTGGTATTTTGTGACTGGCTTCTTTTACTTGGTGTAATAGTTTCAAAGTTCATCCATGATGTAGCATATATCAGTATGTCATTCTTTCTTAAAAGTGAATAATATTCTATTATATGGCTATTGTTAGTTGTTGTTAGTTGACATCCAGTCAATTACAACTCACGGCAACCCCATATGTGCAGAGTAGAACTGCTTCATAGTGTTTTCAAGGCTGTAACCTTTATGAGGCAGATGCCTGACCTGTCTGCTGAAGCACCTCTGGGTGGGTTTGATGAGCCCATCGTTACAGCCACTCTGTCAATTCATCTCATTGACGATCTCCCTCTTTTGCCAATCATGATGTCTTTCTCCAGTAATTGGTCCCTTCTGATGACATGTCCAAAGTAAGTGAGATGAAGTCTCACCATCCTCACTTCTAACGAGCTTTCTAACTGTACTTCCTCCCAGATACATTTGTTTCTTTTTCTGGAAACCCATGGTAATTTCAATAACCTTCATGAACACAATAATTCTAATGCATCAATTCTTCTTCAGTCTTCTTTTTTCCTTGTCCAGCTTTCACGCTTATATGAGACAATTGGAAATAGCATGGCTTGGGTTAGGTGCATCTTAGTTATCAAAGTGGCATCTTTGCTTTTTAACACTTTATTTTTGTAGCAGAATTTGCCCAATTCAATATGAGGTTTGATTTCCTGACATCTGCTTCCATGAGCATTGATTTCTGATCCAATAAAAATGAATTCGTTGAAAACTTCAGTTTGTTTGCCACTTAATCATAATGTTTCATAATACATACTGATGAAAGTTAGAACACTTTCCCTAAGAGGTTAGAAAGAAGACAAAGGTGCTTGCTCTCATTTCTTTTGAAAATTTTAGTGAAGTTTCTAGCCATTTCAATAAGGTAAGAAAAAGTAATAAAAAAAAAACACATTAAAAAACAAAAAATATATATCTTTATTTGCAGATAACATTATTATCTATGCAGAAAATTCAAACAAATATACAAAAATAGTTACTAGAGCTAACAATTTTGGAAAGGATACAGAGTATATGATCAGTATAAAAATATCTATTATACTCCGGCAAGATGGCGGTCTAGGCAGAAGCACCACGCCGTCCCTCCACAACAAAGATCCGAAAAACTAAGCCAAACAGAGAATCAACAATCCTGAAACCCTAGAACATCAAATG
>NW_004443938.1:31957337-31960166 GCF_000243295.1 Trichechus manatus latirostris
AACCAATGTCATAAAACAGCATGTGTGTTACTGTTACATGAGAAACTATCTGTTCTGTAAGCCTTCACCTGAAGTACAATAAAATATTTAAAAAAAAAAAAAAAATCTATTATATTTTTATTTACTACCATAGAACAAACAGAAAATAAAATTTTGAAGTACTATTTAAAATAACATAAAACTATGAAATATTCAGAGAGATATTTTAACAAAACATGTGAGAGATATGTATACTGAAAACTATGAAACATTGTTGAGAGAAATTATAGAAGTAAATTGAAAGCTACAGAGATTAAGAGGACATAATATTGTAAATGTATCAAATGATATATGAATTACATGTGCTCACTCTCACAAACTCATTCTGAAAAACATATGAAATAGTGAATATCATTTTATTAAAACAAAACAAAGCCAGAGAGCTAGAACTGCCTAATTTCAAGACACTATAAATCTACTCTATTCAAGGCAGTTTTAGCATAATGATAGATAGGTTAATGAAAGAGAATAGAGTCCAGAAATAGACACATACATATATGAACAACTGTTCTTTGACAAAGGTGCAAAGATAATTTAATAATTTAATAAACTAAGGATAGACTTTTCAACAAAGTGTGCTCGAACAATTGGATATCCATAAAAGAAAGAGAGGATGGGAGGAAGGCAAGAAGAGAAGAAGGGAGGAAGAAAGAAACTTGGATTCATACCTTGCACTATGTACAAAAATTAACTCAAAATGGATAACATACCTAAATATAAAACATAAAACTGCATGGAACCACAAAATAAAATACAAAAGAAAACATTGTGATCTTAAGTGAGGCAATAATTTCTTAAATATGACATCAAAAATACAATCCATAAAAGAACAAATCAATGAGTTGGACTTCAAACTAGGAAAATCTGCTTTCAAAAGACTCTTGAAAAGTTGTAAAGACAAGTCAAAATTTGGAGATCACATTTGCAAAGAATATATCTGAGAAAGGCTTTTTATTCAGAATATATTTTTAAGAAACCCCCAGAATTAAATAATAAGAAAAAGAAACTACCTAGTAAAAAAATAAATAAACAAAAATTGACCAAATATTTGATCTGACACTTTACCGAAGAAAATAAAGTGAATGACAAATAAACGTATAAAAAGATGCTTAACATCGTTAGTCATGAGGGAAATGCAAAATAAAACCACAATAAGATATAACTCTGCAGTGTTTGCAAATATGTGGAGGAACTGGAACTTTTACATACTGCCATTTTGAGCGTGAAATGGTACAACTACTATGGAAACAGTTCGGCAGTTTCTTAAAAAGATAAACAGGTATCTACCATAAGAGTCAACTATTTTTCTATTAGAGTTTAACTAAGAGAAATAACAGTATATGTTCATACATTTGTACATTAATGTGCATAGCAGCTTTGTTTTTAACAGTCCGAAATTGAAAGCAATCTAAAATACTCATCAACAGAGGGATGAATTTAAAACAAAACAGAAATGTGGTATATCCTTTAAAATGGGTTGCTACTACTCAGTAATAAAATGAAATGAACTTGATGTAGGCTACAACACAGATAAATTTCAAAATAATTGTGTTGTTTGGTTGAAGAAGTCAGACCCAAAAGAGTACCTATTGCATGGTTCCATTTATGGAAAATTCTAGAAAATAAAAACTCATCTCTAGTGACAAAGCAGGATACAGGTTGCCTGCAGAAGAGACAGGACATAGACAGGAAGGGATGCAAGGAGGAATTACAAAGTGGCAAAGGAATCTTTGGGACTGATGGATATATTCATTATCTTTATTGTGGTGACTGTTTTACAGGTATATGCAAATGATAAAATTTAAGACATTGTAAAATTTTTATATGTGTAATTTATTGTATGTCATTTATATTTCCAAAAGGTGTTAAAATGAGAAATTTTTTTCTCTTTTTCTATTCTGGAAACATCTTGTATGAAATCTAGATTATCTATTTCTTAAAGATTTGGTAAAACTCACTTGAAAATCTATCTTGTTCAGGAGCCTTTGGGAGTGGGCATATTAGGAAGTGAGTATTTTGATTATCAATTCATTTATTTTTAGGGCTATGGGTTTATTATTCTTCTATCCCAGCACTGGTTCAATTTCACATGTAATATTTTTGTAGAAAAGTCCTAATTTCATTTGTTAAAATTATTGTTTTAAATGTTACAACAGTTGGTCTAATAATTTTAAAATAACATTTTTTTAATTGTACTTTAGGTGAAGGTTTACAGAAAAAATAGTTTCTCATTAAACAGTCAGTACACATACTGTTTTATGACATTGGTTAACAACCCCACGACATGTCAACATTCTCCCGTCTTGACCTTGGAGGACCTTTTTTTTTTTTGGTGAAAATATACATAGCCAAAGATACATCATTTCAAAAATTTCTACATGTACAATTCAGTGACATCAATTATGTTCTTCCAGTTGTGCGGCTATTCCCACTATCCTTTTCCAAATTATTCTATCACCATTGTCTTCAACTGACTGTCCCCTAAGCTTCCCATCAAAACTTTTGAGTTGCTATTGCAATTTGATCTCACATACATCACATAGATAATTTTTTTTTCTACTTTAGATTAAGCTTTACAGAGAAAAATAGTTTCTTATTAAACAGTTAGTACACATATTGCCCTATGACAATGGTTAACAACCCTAGGACATGTCAACACTGTCCATTCTCAAACCTGGGTTCCCTATCACCAGCTTTTCTGTCACCTCCTGCCTTCAAGTCCTCGTCCCTGGACTGCTGTGCCTCATTAGTCTCATTTTGTTTTATGGGGCTGTCTAATCCCTGGCTGAA
>NW_004443938.1:31966563-31980223 GCF_000243295.1 Trichechus manatus latirostris
TACTGGAACCATCCTGTCCTGTTTTTGTAAATGTTTTGATATTGTCTGCTGTCTTAGGGGCATTCAGTAGTTATTTTTCTCGTTTATTGATTGTAGATTTGTTTGTTTCGTCCCTTTTTTTTTAAATATTTGCCTATCTCTGAGCAGGCGGACTGTGTGGTCTTAGTTGTTTGCTCATCTGTGGGCACAATACTTTTTGCCTCCTTCTCCAATTGGCAGGGTCAGTCACTCAGATATGGTATGGCAGGGCAGGTCTAGCTGAAGAGGAGTTACTGGGATGTGTTCTCTGTGGCACTTACTACAGCCACCAGGGCGGGTCTTAATCGGTGCAGGGCAGGTTCCAGTGGGCCGTGCCTGTGCTGGTTGGTGGTGTGATGTTAAGCTCACGGTGCAGGTAGGCAGTATGTATCGGGGAGAGTGTTATGTGTGGAGTTAAGATCAATATGGGAGAGAGGAGAGAGGAACAGGCACCAAAAACATATAAACAAACAAAAAAGAATGCTAGGGGAGTCTGCCGTTGGAGTGGAGAGATGAGAGACTAGAAATGGAGAAAAACAGAAAGGGGAAGAGGAAGAAAAAAAAAGAATGAATAAATAAAAATCAGAAATTTTAGAAAACTGCAAAGTTCCCAGGGATCCCACCAGTGCAGCTATGAGGTCTGCAGAAGTCACTCTCAGCTGTTGTAGTACATCGTGGCTAGAAGGCGTAGTGGTATACAATGCCAGGTATTCAGCGAACAGAAAGACAAGGAAGATATAGAGAGATGAGAAACTGAGTAATGAAGAAAGACAAGAAGGGAAGAAGAGGGAAAAGAAAACAAAAGAAATTAAAAAAAAAAGAGCAAGAAAAGCCCCCCAAAAAAAGGAAAAAAAAAAGCCAATGAAAAAAGAAATGCTCTCAGGAATCCTCCAGACGTCTGTGCACACCAAGGGGTAGTCTCCTTGCCACGCAGCACTGCCTGGCCAGAAAGGGCTCCCAACTCAAGAAAAGGAAAAGAAAATAAACAAACAATTCAAAACAACCAAAGAACAAAAGCCCCGGGATCCCACCAGCGCAGCAGCCCAGACCGGGAAGCAGCTCCCTACTCTAACGGAGCTCCACAGCCCCTCAGGAAGAGGCAAATATGGTGCATGGAGCCAGGTATTTGAGCGAAAGGAGTGGGAGGTGGTGAGAGGTAAGGAAGAAATCAAAAGAAGCAGAATATAAAAGCAACACCAGCAGCCAACAAATGGCACTCGGAGAGCCGGCCCATTCGGGTGTGTGGAATCCAAGCAGCCAGAGTTTCTCGGACAAGGGACTGTGTCCATGGGATGCAGAGGGAGCCGAGTATGGGTGAAGAAGTGTAGGGAGTGGGAAAGTGTATATCACAAATTACCGGAGCTCTGCGGCCCCTCAGGAAGAAGCAAAGATGGCACAAGGAGCCAGGTATTTGAGTGAAAGGAGGGGGAGATGGTGAGAGGTAAGGAAGAAATCAAAAGAGAAGCAGAGAAAAGCAACACCAGCAGCCAACAAATGGCACTCAGAGAGCCAGCCCGTTCGGGTGTGTGGAATCCAAGCAGCAGGTGTTTCCAGACAAGAGATTGTGGCCGCGGGAAGCAGGGGAGGCTGAGTGGGGGTGAAGGAGGGTGGGGGGTGGGAAAGCGTATATCGCAAATTACTGGTTGTTTTGTCTCCCACTGGAAGCTCCGTGAAGCTGCTTTCTCGTACCCCGTTTGCTGGTCTCTGATAGGAGTCTAAGATGGTGGATCCCCGCTGCAATAGCTGGTAGGGGACCTCTGCATGAATCTCTCCTCACTCTCTGTTCTCTGTCAGTTTTCTCATTCCATTTGGTGCTTGGCTGAGTTCTTTATCTCTTCATTTGATGTTTTATGGTTTCAGGATTGTTGTTTTCTCTGTTTGGCTTAGTTTTTCAGATCTTTGCTGTGGAGGGACGGCGTGGTGCTTCTGCCTAGAGAGCTATTTTGCTGGAAGTCTCATAAAATAATATTTTTGAAAAACATATTATTTATGTATAATATCTCTAGAAGACAGTTTTGGATTCGAGTCATTCTGTGTTGAAACGACAGATAGTTTTCTTTTGTTTTCTTTCAAGTTTGAGTCAAAAGAAAGATAAAATAGACATAAATCAGTAGAATGCTTTGTAAATTTAAGGAAAAAATCTTTTTCTTGGTTTGAAGAAGTAAGTCTATAATATTTTAGATCTTAGTTTTAATAAGTACTGTCATGGGTGGTAGTAATATAAGACAGGCAGCAGTAAAACAGCTAAAGTTAATATGTATTCTCTAAGGAAAAGAAATCTCTAGGGTCATAATTTTTATGTTGTACAAGTATTCCAGAAAGTTTCAAGAGCTGGATTGAGGTATAACTGATTTTCCTTTGTTTACCGCATTCCTCTTTCCCTGGGTAAAAAGTTCATGAATAAAATCCATAATATAATGTGGGTGAGAGGAGCTGGAAGTTTGTGAGAAAAACACCATTACAGTCAATCAGGAGACAAAATATTATAATATAATGGTATCTTGGCAACCCTGCATCTGGGACTATAACTTATTTTGGTATGTTGTACATTAGAACGATAGATACACACACACACAACCATACTGAGTATCATTTTTTTTCAGTGAGCATTTAGCAAATACAGATTTTGATTAACATATTCTAAATATATTTAGTTTATCCATTGGTATTTCGTGCCCTGGTGGCGCAATGGTTGAGAGCTACAGCTGCTAACCAGAAGGTGCACATTTCATTTCCACCAGCTACTCCTCAGAAACTCTATGGGAAAGTTCTGCTCTGTCCTATAGGGTCACTATGAGTCGGAATGTAAGGTGCACCTGACCCAAGCCATGGTGTTTTCAATTGCCGCATATGCATGTGAAAGCTGGACAACGAATAAGGAAGACCTAAGAGAAGTACTGATGTTTTTGAATGATGGTGTTGGTGAAGAATATTGAATATACCATGGACTGCCAGTAGAACAAACAAACCTGTCTTGGAGGAAGTACAGACAGAATGCTCATTAGAAGTGAGGATGGCGAGACTTTGTCTCTCATACTTTGGACATGATATCAGGAGGGACTAGTCCCTGGAAAAGGACATCATGCTTGGTAAAGCAGAGGCTCAGTGAAAAAGAGGAAGACCCACAATGAGCTGGACTGACACAGTGGCTGCAACAAAGGAGCTCACAGCAAACATCACGCAGATGGTGCAGGTGTTTTATTCAAAGTAAGTGAGTCAAAGTCTTGCCATCCTCTTCTCAAAGGAGCATTTTGTCTGTACTTCTTCCAAGACAGATTTATTTGTTCTTCTGGTAGTCAATGGTATATTCAGTATTCTCCAATACTATAATACAAATGCATAAATTCTTCTTACATCTTCCTTATTCATTGTCCAGCTTTCAAATGCATGTGAAGAGATTGAAAATATCATGGCTTGGGTCTGGTGCACTGTAGTCATCGAGGTGACACTTTGCATTTTTAATAATTTAAAGGAATCCTTTGCAGCAGATTTGTCCAATGCAATAGGTTCTTTGACTTCTTGACTGCTGCTTCCATGGGTATTCATTGTGGATTCAAGTAAAACAAAATCTTTGACAACTTCAAACTTTTCTCCAGTTATCCTGGTGTTGCTTATTGATCAAGTTGTGAGAACTGTTGTTTTCTTTATGTTGACTTATAATCCATACTGAAGATTGTAGTCTTTGATCTTCATCAGTAATTGCTTCCTCTTCACTTTCAGATGTTTAATGGCTTCTATTAGTTTTCTATTATTACCATGACAGATTATCACAAATTAACTGGATTAAAACAATCCAAATTTATTATTTCACAGTTCTGTAGGACAGAAGTTTAGGTGGGCTCAGGTAGTTATTCTGTTTTGGCTTTCACAAGGTCAAGATCAATGTGTTAGGTGGCCTGGACCTTTATATGAAGACTCTGGGAGAGAATCTGCTTCCCAGCTCATTCAGGTGTTAGCCGGATTCAGTTTCCTGTGGTTTTAGGGCTGTAGTCTCTCAGCAATTTAAGGTGACATGCATTCTGTGTCATATCTCTGCCTCTACAGATCAGCAATTGCAGATGGTGTCTTTCCTATGCTTTGAAAATCTCTGACTTCTCCTTCTACCACATCTCTCTCATTTCAGCTGGAGAAAATTCTCTGCTTTTAATGCCTAATGTGATTAGATTATACTCATAGCATCATCCATGATAATATCCTTATTTCAAGGTCCATAACCTTAATTTTATATGTCAATCCTTTTTGCCATGTAACCTAACATAATCACAGATTCTGGAGATTAGGGTGTGGCATCTTCGGGGTACTATTCTGTCCACTTGTGGATTTTGTTAAATATCCTTCAAAATTCAGGGAAGTTTGCATATGTTTATGATTTTTGAAACAATGTCCCATATGACTTTTTTTTGTATATATTTAATACTGATGGTTTAAAATATATGATATGAGCTCAACAGACCTTAAAACTAAAAACCAAACCCTTTGCCATTGAGTCAATTCTCAGTTAGGGTGATCCCATGTGTTACAGAGTAGAACTGCTCCATAGGATTTTCTTGGCTATAATCTTTACAGAAGCAGATTGCCAGGCCTTTCTTCCATGGTGTTACTGGGTAAGTTCAAACCCCTAACCTTTAGGTCAGTAGCTGAGAGCAAACTGTACCACCCAGGAACATAGTCAATGGACTATGTAACATGTAGTAATATATTTTATCTTAAATAATTTTGATGATGCTTATTATTAAAAGGTAATGTTTCAAATAGTATTTATGATATTGAAGTATAGTTTTATTAATGGAAGTGTCTATATAACTTTAGCTTTAAATTACGAACGTTATTTTAGATTTGTTTGTTGAAAGTAAAGAGGACATGAAGGACTTACTGATGAAGATCAGAAACTACAGTCTTCAGTACGGATTGTACTTCAACATAAAGAAAACAAAAGTCCTCACAAATGGACCAATAAACAACATCATGATAACTGGAGAAAAGACTGACATTGTCAAGGATTTCATTTTACTTGAATTCACAATCAACGCCCATGGAAGCAGCGGTCAAGAAATCAAAGGACATATCGCATCGGATAGAACTGCTGCAAAGGATTTCTTTAAAGTATTAAAAAGCAAAGATGTCACTTTCATGATTAAGGTGCGCCTGATCCAGGCCATGATAATTTCAATTGCCTCATGTGCATTTGAAAGCTAGACAATGTATAAGGAAGACCAAAGAAGAACTAATGCCTTTCAATTACGGGATTAAAATTATGCAGAATACTTTATATAAAACATGTCTTACCACGATTTCATTAAATTTGGCTCTAAAAACATAATTCATATGTATTTCTCTAAATTATGGTGTTAACAAAGAACACTGAATATACCATGGACTGCCAGAAGAACGAACAAATCTGTCTTGCAAGAGGTACAGCCAGAATGATCCTTAGAAGGAAGGATGGCGAGGTTTCGTCTCACATACTTTGGACATGTTATCAGGAGGGACCAGTCCCTAAAGAAGCACATCATGCTTGGTAAAGTAGGTCAGAGAAAAAGAGGAACACTTGCAATGAGATGGACTGACACAGTGGCTGCAACAACGGGCTCAAGCATAGTAAAGACTGTGAGGATGACGCAGACCTGGGCAATGTTTCATTCTGTTGTACATAAGGTCACTCTGAGTTGGAACTGACTCAACAGCACCTAACAACAACATTGTATATTTGTATTTCTGTACCAGCACTTTTCTTTTGTTCTTTCTCATCCTTCATATATCCTTGTGTTATCATTTCTCATTGCTATCTGCTGTTAGAGTCCATTCTGTGAACTTTAATAAAAATTTGACTAATTCTAGGTTTTTAAGTTGTTTGTTCTACTGTATTTATAAGCCGAGTCTGAGAAAACAACAAAAAATATTTGATACTAATGTTTTAAATGTGGTCAGCAGAATTCATAAAAGAAATCAAGGTCGCTTCTGAAAGTCATGGTCTTTAATCCAGCCATTTCAGTTCTGAATTCATCAGTGTGTTAAAGAGCTGAGACTCTCGGTATATTTTTTATTTGGTGAAGTTTTTCAGTGTTATTTTCACTAAAATTTCAGCAAAGAAATGAATGCTACACACATTTTGATTTTATAGTTCTCTGTTATTTCAACAACTGAATACCAACATTACTACATGATGAAAATATTGTCTATTTCTCATAACTTTAAGCATTACTGAAAAATACTGATAGGTTCTCTGTGCCAAATATTCTGTTTTCAGTTAATATTTTGGCAGTAGCACTAAGTTTGACACTAGAATATTTAAACCTGGAATGGTAATTGTGTTTCTGTATTCATGGGCTTAAAAGTATGCAAAATACTTTAGATAAAACATATCTTACCACAATTTCATTAAATTTGGTTCTAAAAACATAATTCATATGATTTTCTCTAAATTACTAGCAGAGAGTCTCTTTCCCTGAATACTCTTTTTTTTAATATATATAAACTTTTTTATGAATCTGTACTCAATCACTTTTTTAATCTTTCCTGAATGAAAATTATATAAAAAGTATGAGAGCACGTATCTTCCTTCCAAAAAGCTGCAGGCAGTATCTGAAAAAGTCTGGATTCACTGAATTTAGTAAAAGAGAAAAAAAAAAATTGAAGTATGCCCAACAATTATGTCCATGATGCCAAATTACTGTTTATATCAGATTTTTAATGTTACGTGAATATCAAATGAACCTTGTTTCATTTAAATAAAATTATTAGAGAGAAAATGAATATACAAATTGCTGGAAAAAAATATTTATAGAATGCAAATAAGGAAACATGAGTTAGTAGAACAAACAATTCTAAGTACACAGGCATAATTCTAGGAATACATACTCAAATTCAAGTGTGTAAGAAATGATACATTATATTTCAAAAATAATATTACATATAAATTTAAAACCCTATTTTCCCATTAGGCTGGCAGGAGAGTCAAGTTTGCCATTACTGAGATTCTTCTCACACTTTCCTTGTGTTGTATAAAGTTCTCAGGCTGGGCTACAGAGCGGAGAGTGTTTCAACTCAAAGCAGGGCATTCAGCGAAGCTTTGCCTTTGGTCTACGTGGCTAACTACTGATATGTCTATCACTCTAACCCAGTGACCACCCCCCATGACAGCAGGAAGAGCTGAGACATCCTTTCAATGCTTACTAGTTGCTGTTGAGTTCATTCCGACTCATGGTAGCCCCATGGGTGTCACAGCAGAACTCTGTGCTCCACAGGGTTTTCAATGGACTTTTTTGGAAGTAGATCACGAGGACTTTCTTCTAAGGTGCCTCTGGGTAGCCTTGTACCTCCAATCTTTCAGTTAACAGCTGAGTGCATTAACACTTTGCACCAAGCAGGGACTCCATTCAATATTTAGACTTTGTAATCTTTTCCCAGTCTGGAAGCTTTGTGTCTTAGTTATCTAGTGGTGCCACAACAGAAATACCACAAGCGGATGGCTTCAACAAAGAGAAATTTATTCTCTCACAGTCCAGAAGGGTAGAAATCTGAATTCAAGGCGCCAGCTCCAGGGGAAGGCCTCCTTTCTCAGTCGACTCTTTGGCAAGGTCCCCATCATCAATCCTCCCTGGTCGAGGAGCTTCTCAGCACAGAGACCCTGGTTCTAAAGAATGCAGTATTCTCCTGGCTCTTGTTTCTTGGTGGTATGAGGTCCTCATGTCTCTCTACTTGCTTTTCTCTTCCATATCTCAAAAGAGATTGATTTAAGATATAATCTAATCTTATAGATTGAGTCCTGCCTCATTAACATATAACTACCGCTAATCCTACCACATTAACATCATAAAGGAAGGATTTACAACACACAGGAAAATCACATCAGATAACAAAATGGTGGATAATCACACAATACTGGGAATCATGGACTAACCCATAGACACACTTTTTTTTGGGAGAGGGACACAATTTGTCATGATTTGAATTATGTCTCCCAAAAAATGTGTGTATCAATTTGGCTAGGCCATGATTCCTGGTACTGTGTGATTTTCCTGTATGTTGTCAACCTGCCTCTATGATGTTAATGAGGGAGGATGGGTGGCAGTTGTGTTAGTAAGGCAGGACCTGATCTACAAGACTGGATCACGTCCTGAGGCAATGTCTTGAGATATAAAAGACAAAAGTGAGCAGTGAGATGGGGGACCTCATACCATCAAGAAAGCAGTGTCAGGAGCAGAGCCCGTCCTTTGGACTGGGGTCCCTGCGCCAAGAAGCTCCTAGTCCAGGGGAACTCTGATGAGAAGGCTGAGAGAGAGAAAGCCTTCCCCTGGTGCTGATGCCCTTAATTTGGACTTTTAGCCTACTTCAACTGTGAGGAAATAAACTTCTCTTCATTAAAACCATCCACTTGTGGTGTTTCTGTTATAGCAGCACTAGATAACTAAGACACAATTCAATCCATTGCACTTTGGTATCTAAGGCTTATTGTCCTAGTTGACATTGTAATCATTCTCCTCAGATTTTCACACCAATCCCAGGATTCAGGCAGGAGATGGAGTGAAAATCCCAGTCACTCAATGCCTCCAGACCAAAATCCCTTGCTGATCTTGTGGAAATGTGTACTGTTATTTCAACTTCAAAACCTGTAACACCCAAGTCATTCACTTACTTTTATCTCTTCACCCTAGTAAAAACTTCTTCATAAATCCCAGCTTTCTCAAACAAAAGTCAGAAGGGGGTGGTACTCGGACAACTACTTTCAGGAGTTAGAAAACAATTTTAGAAAACGAAACACAAATTATTGTTGTTGTCACTGTGTGCCATGGAGTAGATTCCAGCTCATAGTGTCTCCATGTAATAGAGAAGAATTGCCTCATGGGGTCATCCAGGTTATACTCTTTATTGGAAAATATTAAAATTGTCTAGGAAGCAGTAGTCAAGAAGTCAAATGACATATTGCACTGGGCAAATCTGCTGCAAAATACCTCTTTAAATTGTTGAAAAGCAAAGATGTCACTTGGCGGACTAAGTTGCACCTACCCAAAACATGGCATTTTCAATTGCCTCATATGCATGTGAAAGCTGGACAATAAGGAAGACTGAAGAAGACATGATACCTTTGAATTATGGTAGTGGCAAAAAATATCGAATATACCATGGAATGCCAGAAGAATGAAAAATCTGTCTTGGAAGAAGTACAGCCAGAGTGCTCCTTGGAAGCTAGGATGGCGAGACTTCATCTCATGTACTTTGGACATGTTATTAGGATGGACCAGTCCCTGGAGAAGGCGATCATGCTTGGTAAAGTAGAGGGTCAGTGAAAGAATAAGAAGACCCTCAACAAGATGCATTGACAAAGTGGCTGCAACAATGGGCTCAAGCATAACAAGGATGGTGAGGATGGTGCAGACCAGGCAGTGTTTTATTGTGTTTTATACATAGGGTCACTATGAGTTGGAATGGACTCAACAGCACCTAATGACAACAACAATCTTTACAGGAACAGATAGCCAGGTCTTTCTCCCTCATTGCCGGTGGTGGGTTCTAACCGCCAACCTTTCGTTTAGCAGCCAGGTGATAACCACTGTCCCACCAGCTCCTTGAAAACAAATTAATAACTTGGAATATTATCCTGACACATTATTTTGATTTGGATATTTAGATCAAGCTAGATAAATTTAGTATCTACCATTTATACATTTTTATTTCAATCTCTTCTAAAAGAAACTGAGAAAGCATCCATTCTTTCCAAAAATTTTTTCTCAAGTAAGACATAGTCTAGAAAGCTTTGACATTTTCAAGTATGAATATTTATGAAGAAGCACCCAGGGGAAATAAAATTTATAGGAGTAAAATTATAGCTGCAAGTTGGACCCAATCATAAACTTTGTTACATTACATTCTTTGTATGCTAAAATAATTGGAATGAAGGCCTTACAAAAAGAGAACATAGAACATGGAGATAAATGTCAGAAGGGAGCTAAACTTCATTGTTTTCTTGCCTGCCTCTTCTATAACCAGAAGCCAAATACAGTTTTTTGAACAAATGTTTTTCATAATCTGACTCCAATTACATTATTCATTTTTTGTTGTTGCTTTTAGGTGCCATCAAGTTGGTTCCAACTCATAGTGACCCTATGTACAACAGAACTTTTTAGAGCTCTTTTACAAGGGATGTGTCTTCTCTGTGTCAGACTTACCTTTTCTCAGCATCAAATTATAAATTTATCTTTTAGAATGACTAATTCTTGTTTGATGACTACAGAGTTAGTAAGGGCTAGTTGTTCCTTTCTTATTGGCAATAGTAGATGAGAACTCTAAATATATTTATTTGTTCCATTAGAAATCATAAGCAGAATTTGATTTAAAGCTTTCCATAAATTTTTCATTCAGATTATTGTTTCTATTTAGTATAGGAACAATGTAACAAAATTTGGGGTCCAAATTGTAGCTTTAACTTCACTCCCATAAATTTAAATCACACTGTTTTTCTTTAAATAAGCTTTTTTATGGTTTGGTACAAAATAACTTGCTTCATTTTTATAACAAAATTTTTATTTTAATTCTACAAGATTTCCTACTTACAGGCATATATAATATACTCTTGTATAGTTTAATAATAATAGTAAAATAAACACCTATGTACTCACCATTGAGCATGAGAAATAAAACTTTGAAGACTGCTTGTGTTCTTTTCACCAGTGGTATCCATATGCCTTGCTGTGAGGGGTAACTATTACCCTGAGTTTTGTGTTTATCATTCTTTTGCCTTAGTTTTCTTTTATAAATTGTGAAAAAGAAAACATATATCAAAGCATAGTAAAGGTAAATGTGTATTTAAAAAATGTAGAAAAAGCACCCATGTAACTACTAGAACCCTGTATGTTCCTTCCTAATCACATTCTCCTCCCCCACAGCCCCCAGAAGTAACCATTACAGAAACTGTCTTCTGGTTGCCTCGTGGCAGGAGGAGGGGGCAGGATCAACCTACCACTCAAAATTTGGCCCACTGTCCAGACTGAGGATAACACACAGCACCAAGAGAGTATAAAAAGATTTATTACTCACAAAATGCAGCTATGTGGGGAGCGTAGTGTTAGGGGACCCTAAAGGCTGAAGACACCTAATTAATTGGTACTCCATCAGTTATTAGACCACATCAAGTCACCTCCCCTACCACGTCACTCGCTTCCTCTAAGTTATTTTACAGACCCTCTGGAGTCCAGCTCTAACTGGCTTGGAATGGTCAGACATGTACAGAACAGACAAAGGTGACAGACAGATGGCCCCGGGCTGCCACACATGCTCTATAACACAAGAGAACTCACGGCAAGAACGAAAAGACTCACGTCAAGAAACCAAAATCACCGGACATACGTCATCCGCAGTAGCCAAGCTGTTTGAAAAGCGAAGAGTCAGTTGGCCACTTCCGTGCTGAGTCTTAGCCCCACCTCATAATGAATAGCCAATAGAAACTATGAATAGTTAGAACTTGGTGATCCTGCCAACCACATTCCTCCACCCCTATATAAATATGTATAATTATAAAATGTGAATGCTTTCTCAAATGGAGGAACTCAATCTGAGGTTGATACCTCTGAGTTCTTACTTGCTAGTCTGAGAAATGTCTGAGAAGTTGGCTTCTTACACGCTGAGCACAGACCCATTGGTCTGGTTTCAATAGAGCAGTCTTCCAAGCATGTCTGTAAAAAAGAAAGGTGAAAATTTGTATTGATAAAATTTTGGATTTACAAGTAAGATACATAGATCTATCTACTCATAATAACATAATCAAAATATATAAAGCAAAAGCTGAAAGTATTAAAAGGAGAACAAATTTGGAAAAATAATAGGAAAGTATAAGAAACCTTACAGGAACTGAAAAATAAGCAGACAAAAATAAATAATGTTATAAAAAAATTACAAAAAAATTTTTAAAACAACAGTACAGTCATGACTTGTTCCAATTAATAAATTGATGAGGTAGAAAACAAGACAAATATGCATGTTATAATTATGTCTGTTCAGCATCGTACTGAGAGTCTTTGCATTGCAATATGAAAAACAAACAAACAAACTCATTGCCGTCGAGTTGGTTCTAACTCACAGCGATTCTATAGGGCAGAGTAAAACCGTCCCATAGGTTTTCCAAAGAGCGGCTGGTGGATTCAAACTGCTGACATATGGTTAGCAGTCAAGCTCTTAACCACTGTGCCATGAGGGTAATATAGCAAAATGCACACATATATCCATAACATAAATAAATAAAGGAATAAGAAAGAAGAGCTAAGTAAGTGGAGGGGTATATTATGTCCATTTTTAGAAGACCCAACTATGTGTGTGTGTTAGTGTAATTTTTTTTCTGAAATTGATTTGTAAATTCAAGATAAACCAAATCAACATTTCAACAGCAATGTGTGTATGTCTGTGTGTGTGTGTTGTTAATTTAAAGCTGATTTGAAAGTTTAAAGAAATGCAAACTTCAAGAATTACTAACACAAAGAAAAAGATGTTTGGCGGAAATACTCTATTGAATGCCAATACTTATTGAAAGTATTCAGCAATTAAGACAGTTTTCATAGTGTAAGGATAGAGAAATACACTAAATAGCAAAAATTAAAAAGAGAGGGACAAAAAGACCAGAAAAAAAAGTTGTCACTGCATATTAATGAGCAGACAGACACTGTTTCCAATAAACTCAGATGAGAAAAACTAGTTATCCTTAAGAAAATTGCACATTAAAATCAAATTATGGCTGAAAGTGAGACTTTAATATTATCTTATTTTTTACTGCAATATTCTATCTCTCTTTTTGTTTTTATATAAATCAGCCATAAACATGCAAAACATCTCCTCTTTCGTAGCATCTGTCAACATTTTGTGTAATTCATATCAGGAAGTATGGAAGGCCATAATTTATATACTGCTTGTTCTTTATCGTAGAGAAATTTTAAGATGAAAAATGACAAAATGTGGGCCTTTAATGAATACCAAATGATGACAAATTCAACTTTTCTTTTATCCTCTAACATAAATTTATCACCCCTTAAGCATTCCCTGTCTTTGTGAGACACTTACTAAAGAGTTCCATATAATACTCTTAAAAAAAAAACCTAAGAAATATTTTTCTACTCTTCATTTTCAATTATCTTGGTCACCTATTCTTCTTACCTTGCCTTAATTTTCTATACCAGCCAATAGAATTTTTGTGAAGAAAGTTCCATAAGCTGTGCTCTACTATTCAATAGACGGTGGCCACTTAATTTATTGGACACTTGAAGTGTGGCTAGTGTGGCTGAGGAAGTAAAATTTAATTTTATTCAATTTCGTGAACTTCAATTTAAATTTAAATAGCCACTCTGCCAGGTGGCTACCATAAAGAACAGCACAACCTGACATATGTCTTCATTATGTCTTTTTTGTTTGCTTGCTTATATATATATTTTCTGTTTCTCTTCTCTAAAATTGATGTTTGATGAAAGCAGGGACTTCTCCTTTTTTATTCACTATTGTAACCAAATGCTTAGAAAAGTGGCTAATACCGTCTAATCTCTAAAGTCTACAAGATACTGCAAAACCTCAACAACAAAAAGACAAATAACCCAATTAAAAAATGGGCAAAGGATATGAACAGGCAATTCACCAAAGAAGATATTCAGGTGGATAACAGACACAT
>NW_004443938.1:31981293-31998689 GCF_000243295.1 Trichechus manatus latirostris
GGATGGGGTACAGAACTCAAATTCTAGTAAGACGACTAGACTTAATGGTCTGGCTGAGACTGGAGGTACCCCGGAAAACATGGCCCCTGGACTCTCTATCAGCCCAGAACTAAAACGATTTCCGAGGCCAACTCTTCAGACAGGGATTGGACTGGACTGTGGGACATAAGGTGATACTAGTGAAGAGTGTGCCTCTTAGTCAAGTAGATACAAGAGAACAAAGGGGCAGCTTCTGTCCAGAGGTGAGATGGAAAGGCAGAGAGAGTTAGGAGCTGGTTGAATTGTAATGGGGAATCAGGGGCAGAAACGAGGAGTGTGCTGTCACAGAACGGGGTGAGCAATTAGGGTCTCATAACAATGTATGCAAAAAAAAATTTGTACGGGAGATGAACTTGAAATGTAAATTTCATTTAATTACAACAATAAAAAACAAAGTGGCTAATACATGATTTTTTTATGTCTTTTAATATTTTGAAAATAATATAAATTCAAAAGTTCTTTTTATTATTTAAATAAACTAAGTACTGTATATTTGAAGTTAAAAAAAAAAAAAAAAGCTCCTTAAGCCAGATTGCCATAATATAAAATTAAAGTTATCTACCCAAAACATATCAGGGATGGTCCATGGTCCATACTTCACTCCCAGTGAATCTGGAATCTAGGGTGTAATTTATGTGTAGGAAAGTCAGCCTTTGGAATATATAAGGATATATAAAACAAAGCACAATTTTGTTTAAATCCTGAATCAAGAATTAAGCAGATATTCCAGACAAAATATCGATAGAAAAAGATAAGCCATGCAGCAAAAACCAAAATGATGCAGTTGAAAGAACACCAAAATAGAACAAATTGTTTTGAAAGGTGGCTAGAAAACAGTTAATAGATTCCCCAAGTTACTGAAGAATAGAGGCAGAAACTATTTTACGTGTATTGGTTAATTACCTCTTGCTGTGTAACATATTACACCAAAATTTAGTGTCATAAATAGCAATCAATTACTTATTCTCACAAATATTAGGTTAAGAATTTGAGGAGGGCACAGCAAAGATGATTCATCTCTGCTTTACGAAAACTGTGACTCTACCTAGGGTGGCTTGAATGACTGGAGATAATAGGAAGAGCTGTGGACTAATCAGGGATCTCTCTTCATCTTACTCCACATGGCTTCAACAAGAGCTTGGATTTCCTCACAGTATGGAGGACGACTCATGTCCATCAGACTTTCATGTGTTGGCTCTATGCAAAGAAAGGAAGGAAGCTGCCAGTCCTCTTAAAATCTAGGACCAAAACTAGTATAGCATCATTTTCACTATACTATATTAGTCAACCACCACCCATCTGTAGTTTGTTGTATTGTGGTGGCTTTTGTGTTGATAAGATGCTGGAAGCTATGCTACTGATATTTCAAATATCAGCAGGGTCAACCATGGTAGACAGGTTTCAGCAGAACTTACAGGCTAACTAGGAAGAAAGATCTGGTGACCTTATTCTGAGAATTAGCTGATGTAAACTTTATGAACAAAACAGAATATTGTCTAATATATTGATGGAAGATGACTCCTTAGATTAGAAGGCACTACACAATAGCCACAACAATGGACTCAAACACACCAACAATCATGAAGATGGTGCAGGATTGGGCAACATTTCATTCTGCTATGTATAAAGTTGTCATGATTCGGAGGTGACTCAATAACAACTAAAAACAACAACACTTTAGTCAAAGCAGTAAGAGATCAGCACAGATTCAAAGGAAGTACGTATAGACCCCACATTTCATTAATAGGAGTGTGAAAATGTTTGTGGCCAATTTATTGATTGACGTTTGATGATAGAAGGGGCTTTTCCTTTTTTAAAGCAGAATTTCCTCATGGATGGGCAAAAATTTAACTGTGAAGGACACAGAATTATTTTTATGTAAAATTTAAATGGAAATTTTCATTTTCACGTTTTGGAAATATCCTTAGTGGTCTGCTAGAAATTGGCTATTAGGAGGCGGGGCCAAGATGGCAGAGCAATCAGACGCTTCCTGTGGTCACTCTTACAACAAAGACCCAAAAAAACAAGTGAATAGATTATATGTGACAATCTAGGAGCCCTGAACGTCAAAGGCAAAGTTGAGGAATTGATTGAGTGGCCAGGGGAGGGAGAGACCGTGCAGAAGCAGCAAGGAGTTGCCAGGTCTGGCCCAGTAAGAGCTGGCACCCTTCAGGCTGAATAGGCTGGCGTGCACAGTGAGGCAAGCGGTGGCACTTGGGAGGTATTTTCCATATTGGGAGAGGCCAAGTGGCAGAGAGTAGACTCACACCTCCAGAACCAGTGAAAAGCAGCGCTCGGTTGGCAAAAGATAAGTACATGCATCTGACCTACTGCGTGAATCAAAAAACTCCCTTTGGGAAAAACCTCTCTCCTGTTTACCAACCCCCTCCCCACCTTGCACTGGGTCCAGGCCAGCTTCAGCGATTGCAAAGTCCCCTGGGTCAGAAGTGGGACCTGTCAAGTGCCCTGAGCCATTCTGCCAGCCTTTGGGAGGGAATAAATTAACTAACAGGAAAAAATAATTTGCCGGCTCCCCTAAGCCAGGAACTCAGGGTAGGCACAGCTCCTTTGCCTAGCCACAGGCATAAGGGGTCCACAGACTTTGCATGCCTTTCTCCCCTGCACAGACCTGTGTGGGCCCATTTCAACAGCATAGGCCCTCCTTACCACAGTACAACAGGGTATATAACTGAAGCCTAATTTCAACTATAACAGCTATACGGTAAAGTCACAGGTTTGTGACATTTGACACTGCTGTGCCTTTTAAGCAGGGTCCGCACATACCCACATCAGGGGCCTGATGAGTGGTGGCTTCACCCACACCACTTAGCCACCTGCAGCAGGGGTCCAAGAATAAGTGGTGCCTCCCAGTCCTTATAGCCAACAGCACTTGTTGCTCATAGTCTGGCTGGAAAACCCAACCACCTCTGTGCTCTAGGGAACCGGGACATGCTTTCCTCCCAGACACTCAGGGGCAGCTGTTAACCCCTTGCCTTGCTCGGTGCTTGACCCCTTACTGCAGCCAGATACCTGTGCCTACACCAATCATCCCTCTCTGTCCAGGACTGTAGGTGAGAGCCTGCACCACACACTTGGTGACTGACTACCTGGTCACCTGAGCTGAATCCATACAAGAGAAATAAATGGACTTCTAGGCTCATATACCTAGTAACAGATCTAATCACATGGTGACAGGACATTAGAGCTTCAAAGGTACCAATAATCAAACTAGCTCATAAGAACAGCCTATTTGGGCATATCAAAACAAAACAAGAAGCTAGGACACAGTGAACAAATATAAAATAAATAAATTTAATAACTTACTGATGGCTCGGAGACAACAGTTAATATCAAATCAGATAAAGAGGCAGACCATGATGGCTTCAGCAAGCTCCCAAAACAAAGAATCAAGAAATTTTCCAGAGGAAGAGAATTTCTTGGAATTACCAGAGGTAGAATACAAAAGACTAACATACAGAACTCTTCAAGAGATCAGGAAGGAGGTCATGCAAAATGTAGAACAAGCGAAGGAACATACAGACAAAGCAATAGAGGAACTTAAGAAGATTAGAGAAGAGCATAATGACAAATTTAACAGGCCGCAAGAATCCATAGAGAGACAGAAATCCAGAAGATTAACAATAAAATTTCAGAATTAGACAACTCAATAGAAAGCCATAGGAGCCGAATTGAGGCAATGGAAGTTAGAATTAGTGAGATTGAAGATAAAGCACTTGACACCAACTTATTTGAGGAAAAATCAGATAAAATATTTAAAAAAAATGAAGAAACACCAAGAATTACATGGGAGTCTATCAAAAGGAATAACCTACGTGTGATTGGAGTACCAGAATGGTGGGGATAATAGAAAGTACAGAGATAATTGTTGAAGATTTGTTGGCAGAAAACTTCCCTGCTATCGTGAAAGATGAGACGGTATCTATCAAGGATGCTCATTGAACCCCACATAAGGTAGATGCCAAAAGAAAGTCACCAAGACATATTATAATCAAACTTGCCAAAACCAAAGAGAGAGAATTTTAAGAGTGACTAGGGATAAACGAAAAGTCATCTACAATGGAGAGTCCGTAAGACTAAGCTTGGACTACTCAGCAGAAACGATGTAGGCAAGAAGGCAGTGGGATGACATACATAAAGCCTTGAAGGAAAAAAATTGCCAGCCAAGAATTATATACCCAGCAAAACTGTCTCTCAAATATGATGGCAAAATTAGGGCATTTCAAGATAGACAGAAGTTTAGGGAATTTGCAAAAACCAAAGCATAATTATAAGAAATATTAAAAGAAGTCTTCTGGTTGGAAAATCAATAACATCAGATAACAACCCAAGACTAGAACACAGGACAAAGCAACTAGATAACAACCCAGATAGGGACATCACAAATATAAATCAAAGCTAAAACACTGAAAATAGGAAAACAGAGACATCAATATGTAAAGGATGATGACATTAAAATGAAATTGGCTATTGGTTTGAAAAGACTTACATGTTTAGAAGGATTTCATCTTGCTTTGTTGCCTTTTTGGCCACTACCCTCTGTCTATAGGGTCACACATTCTGTCACATGAAGGCAATCTCCTACTCTGCTCAATTCCAAAGCAATCCACAAAGCCATCTGCAAGGAATGATTCACTGAAGACTTCAAACTTTGGGAATATATGTTGTTGACTTCATTAGGATGTCACAGAATCTTTAAGTCAGAGAACTGATAAGTGATATTGAGTCCCTGAAACTCTCAAAAAATTCAATTCATAAAGTATGTTATTTTGAACTCACTTATTTTACACTTTTACTTAGGCTCACAATCAAATGTTAGGACAAGAGAGACTAAATGAAGTTAATAAGGGTGGTCATTAAATTCGTGTTATATTGTCTTCTCTTCCTATTCCAGGTTACCATCAAATATTATCATAAATGTTCATTTCCCTCTTCCTAGATCTTAACAGGAGCCCTGGTGACACAGTTGTTAACAGCTCGGCTGCTAACCAGAAGGTTGGCAGATCGAATCCAGCAACTCCTTGGAAACCCTGTAGGGCAGTTCTACTCTGTCCTATATGGTCCCCATGAGTTAGAATACACTTGACAGCAATGGGTTTTGTCTTTTCTTTTTGATATATTTTAACAGTAGGAAAATGGTACAAATTCATCTAGGGGTGAAGAGGTTGCATTTAAGTGCATCCTCACAGTTGTCTTGCCCCTCACATCCTTACTCTTCACTGCTCAAAACTTAGAACTCCTCTTAAAAAACAAAACAAAACAGAAAAATTTACTAACTCTTTGTTATTAGGTTGACTGAGGTAGGCAAAACAATGGCCCTCCAAAAATTTCAACACCCTAATCCCCAGAACCTGTGAATATGTTGCCTTACATGACAAGAGGGATTTTGCAGATGTGATTAAAGACTTTGAGATGGGGAGATTATCCTGGATTATTCATGTGTACCCAATATAATCACAAGGATCCTTCTAAGAGGGAGGCAGAAAAGTCAGAAAAGGAGATATGATGACAGAAGTGAGGTCAGAGTAATGCCATTGCTGGAAGGATGCCATGAGCCAATAGAAACTTTGAAAAGGTGAGGAAATAGATTCATATCTTGAGCCTCTGCGAATTACACAACCCTGCTCATATCTTGATTTTTGGCCAGTGAAACTGATTTTAGATCTCTAATCTCCAGAACTGTAACAAAACCAATTTTGTATGTTTTAAGTCACTATGTTTGTGCTAATCATTACAACATCGGTAGGATACCTTTATTGGTTATTGAGTTAACTTTCTTGAAAATTATCTTTCATATATATAGTACTGAACGGCCTGATATGAACTGAGAACAAACGCAATGTTTATGTGAGTATAGAAACTTTCCTGGAAGAGTAAAGGTTAAAACTGTTCAACTTTGCTAGGGCTTATTCTCCCTGAAAGCTATCTCTTAGGAAACTTGATCATGAACAATTAACTCTAATTTGATTATCTCCGAAGAGATTACTATACTAAGGCCAAACAAAATCCTGTAATATTACCAAAACACTCTATCCCAGTCTAATCATGACAGAAACATCAGGAAAATTCCAACTGAGGGACATTCTACAAATTACCTGAGCATTAACTCCCCTCAAAATGGTCAAGGGAATCAAAAATGAGGAATGTTTGAGAAATTGTCACAAACAAGAGTAGCCTGCTACTACTAAATTTAAGGTGGCATCCTGAAATGGATCCTGCAACAGGAAAAGGTAAAATCTAAGGAAATATAAATAAACTATGAGATTTAGTTAATGTAACAATATTAGTTCATTAATTATAACAAATGTGCCATACTAGTGTAAGGTGTTAATAATAGGAGAAACTGAAGGTGGAGTATTTTCATAAAAATTCTATAAATCTAAATCTACTTAAAAGTAAAAAAAAAAAAAAAAACTATAGGAAATTCTACTTAAAGGATTTCAAGATGTTCAGCATACATACCATCTATCCTAACACATTTGAACCTACACTAAATTTTATATAAATTGCATATATGTATGTATGTATCTATATGCAATTTATATATATATATATATAGATATAGATACAGTTGTTAGGTGCCATGGAGTTTGCTAAAATACAAACTCCAAAAAATGCAAAGCTAGAACACTATGCTTGAGTGATATGTGTCCACAAGTTTTTTATTCTGCTAGTCCAATGTTTTTTTAAATCCATATCCCCTATAATCAGTATTATATTTCTTGTTTAAAAGATGATAGCATTGATCATGATAACTTTTATTTTCTTTTCTAACTCTAACTTATTGTGACTTTATGACAAACCCAAAATGTTTGAAGACCTAACTTTGAAGAAGTATTTCTACATATGCAGAAAAATGTTTGGTTTTCTATTAAAATATGCATGTACACTAATAGAGCATATGTACACCTGACATTGTATTTGTTTCTTAAACAATTTTAACTTCATAAATTGGAAGATGAACTCTCTAACCTCTAGGAGGAGCTCGGTGCCAGCAATCTCTCTACAGAAGGTACAGACACTCCCTCACTCATTCATTCTTTCCAAGACCTCACTCAGAAGCACACAGTCACAGAGCTATTATGAGTCAGACTGTGGAAACAAACCATCTGCTTTACTAAGGGGAAGAACTTCTAGTGAGAGAGTAGACATGGGCTTGTACTGCAGCTGTCTCTTCTTTCGTCTTTAGATATCTCTTCTCTCCAATGAGAATCACCAAGTTTTGTATGTGGAACAAAGGTCCAAACTAAGCCTGTTGCCACTGAGTTGATTCCAACTTATGGTGACCCCAAGTGTTACAGAGTAGAACAGCTCCATAGGGTTTTCTTGGTAATCTATAAAGAAGCAGATCACCAGGCCCTTCTTTCACTGAGCAAGCCTTTTGTGCCTCCCAGGGAACTTAGAGAACAAGGATTGCTGTTTTTGTTAATTCTGAGGTTAAAAAAAAAAACAAAACTTGTTGCTGTCGAGTCAATTCTGACTCATAGCGATGCTATAGGGCAGAGTAGAACTGCCCCATAGGGTTTCCAAGGAGCAGCTGGAAGTTACAATGACCATAGGTAGCTTATTAAATATTGAGTGGCTTAGCCATCTCTTTTTCTTTCCATGATAACCAAGACTAACATTTCCTCCACTGAGCAGTTTGAATAGAGAATACATCTTTAAATTAACCAATTCAAAAAATTAATGTAGACATAAACACATAAAATTATTATATATAAAATTTTATTTCATAAGATTTCATTTTTATAAAATTTTTCATAGTTGCATTCAATATCTATGTGTTGCGTGTAGTCTTATTATGTATGAATAACTTAATATTGTTTTAAAAATTGTTATTTTTCAAAAATATGTATTATCTTTACAGATAATGGTTTATTATCATGTTTCAAATACATTAATAAATATTTTAAATTTTCTCATGTTAATACCTAATACTAAAAATACTCAAAGATATAACCCACAGAAACAAAAGAGCTCTGAATCCTGAACAATATTTAAGATATAAAGGAGTCCTGAGCAAAATACTCAAGAATCACTACTTTCAAAATATAGGATTAAGGTTACCTGGAAGACTGGGGAATAGCCTGTAGAGTCCCAGAGTAAGAGTCAGAACACTGCAAATCCTAAAGAATGTTTGCTCTTCACAGATCTGTGGGTTACTGAACACCTTAGAGAAAGATTTACATTGGTCCACATGAATGGTGCTCAGTCCTGGTACGCTCCCATGAATCTGAGGAGGAGCTGAATATATGAACGAAGGCTTTTTCATTATCAAGAATTTTCAGGCCTTATAGTTGATTGAAAATAATTGTAGTCTATAAAAAATTGTGTTTGGAGTTATTAGTTGTTCTGTTTTATACATACATTCATGTGTATGCAAGTATGTGTGTGTGTGTGTGTGTGTGTGTATGAAAAAACATACAGAAGATTATGAAGAAAAGAACAGAAGTATATACACTAGGTTTTTAGCGCAGATTGCCTTGGAGTAGAGGGAGAAAGAAAAAGAACTCCCAATGAAAAAGCAAGTTACGTAAAATATTTGCCTATGTGGATGTGGATTCATAGTAGATTTTTTTAAAAACTGTTAAATCTTTCCCTTCTAACTTATGGGGGTTTATTTTTTATTGATAAAGTTATGAAGTATAATGTATAGTATGTAATTCTACTTTAATAGCAAAGAAAATAATGGATCTTCTATGAAAATAATGGATCTCCTGTATGTGGATATGTTTGTGTAAATAGTTATGAGCACAATGTTTCTTAGCTTTAAAGGGCTTGCAAATTATTTCCAAAGCAATTTTTTTTTTAATCAGGGACATTTTGTTTCTCATAACATTTCAGTATTAGTTTTAAACTGATCTCCTTTCCTTCTGAAAAAAAAATGAGTTTTTTTAATCCAGATATACTTTCATTGAATTTGAACTAATGCATGAATGCTACTGTTGCTCTATGAGCTGAAAATCCAGTTCCTTCCAAAAACCACATACGTGTTATGAGGTATTCTTTTATTCCAAAAAGAGATGACCTTGTAAACATTAATAGAGGTTGGAACTATTGATCTCTTACTACATTTTTTATGACATTTAAAGACAACTAGCAATGAACGTACTTGTTAGGTGCTGTCGAGTTGGCTTCGACCCTATGTACAACAGAACAAAGTGAACGTATTTAGAAAATAAAACACAGATCAGTATATATTAACATGATTTTATTTGTAGATATTTGTGCATAAAATATGTACAATGTAATGCGTAAATATTCTGATTCATCATGTCGGTAAATGAAAATACATATTAAAGAAATTGATAATTCACAGTAAATATTATAATTCCATATGTTTATTTACAGACTTACATCTGTACAGTGATCTAACAGATAGTCCAATTGGTCCTGTGTTTTCTGACATCATTTCCTACTCAATCTTTGTTAGCGAAAATGAAATACTCTTATTCATTTTAAAACTGAATCTCAGCCAAAAGTACTTGTTATTGACTATTAAAAAGTTTTCTGTTTGAGTGGAAAAATGTTTGGAGCCAGTGTAAGTCTAATGGAAATTTTTTTATGGTTTTGCTTAGTAAAACATATAACCAGATGATTAGTTAAGTATAATCTCATAATCTGAGAAAATGTTGAAGTATACTACAGAAGTTCTGCTTTATGTTAGAGAAGAAGTAGGATAGCAGCGGGTCCGCAGAATCTATTTTTCCTCAAAGATTGATTCCAAAGAAAGCAAAATGTTACTACTATATTAACTATTACAATAGCTATTTATTTGTTTCTTAGTGATTATTTTCAACTTCTTTAATAATTTAATTTTATTGCCTTAGTTTTTAGTTCCCTAAAATATATGATATAGTTTCTCTAAGTATGATGTGGTGAATTCATCTAAATTTTGTTTTCCCTAACTGTTCTGCCCTTTTCTCAGCTCAGAGGGCAAGTTTTCAGCAAGATAGGGAAATGATGTCATTTTATGCAGAGAATGATTTACCACCTGCTGGAAGGAGGAGGCATACTGTGGCAGCTGCATAACTGATTTGAAAAAGCAGCAAAATATAAATGTATAGATGACTATGTCAGTGTAATGGGTGGGAGAGTGTAACATGCCTTCCCCAACAGCAGCTGGAAAATTATATCAAGCCTAAAATAGTATCCTTTGGCTTCAAACCAAATGTTCCTATCACTAGTACTACACAGAGCAGAAACACTACTCACAAATGAATTCCATATTCTGTTTACAGACAGCATTTTCACTGCAAGACATATTAGATATTAGAGGGGAGAAAGGGCGGGGCAGAGAGAGGAACAGATACGCATTATGATCTCGTTCATTTTCAAGTAGGACCTGGAGTCTTCAGACAAACAAGAAAGAAATAATAACAACTCCTGAATCCTTACTGTTTCTTTTCAAGATTGACCTTGCATAAAGAAATATAGATTTTTTTTTAAAGAAATGTGAAAGCTTCTTTGGAGGTTTATAAAATACTAGCAATAATTTCAGAAATAATCTGTCCCTAAATAACATATTTAATCAATTATGAATGAAAAGAAAGCTCTGTGTGTTCATAAAGCATTTAATACATACATGAGTTTGCACAGCAAATAAAATCAAATTATATGAATCTGTAAACAATTTTCTTTTCTTGTGTAGTTAGTAAGCAAAGGCTAATGTAGAAATTGTCACCTAGAAAGAAATCCAAGCTTTTTTTCCTAATATATACGTAGTTTTTAAGAATGGTGGAAATAATGGCATCTAAGGGAAAGCTACCTTCTTTGGCAAAGCATAGAGAAGCACATGCCTCTCCCATCTTCTTTTGTGGTGGTAGACACTTTATATTCACCCTCAATTATTTAATCAATGACATTCTAAATGTCACATTTAGAAAAGCAGTGCGTGTTGAATTTTAATTTAAAATATAAAGTTGTCTTCCATTGTTTTTCATTGCCCTTAGACATAAAAACTTTTCATAATGACTACTACAACTTAAGACATTTTCATTGGGAAAATTTGATTTTTTTTATTAGCAGTACGTTGGTTATTGAGGAAATAATTAAATTTTGTGTAAAGCTGACTCCACATAGCAGATAATATTATGATTAATTCTTTATCAGTGATTAAACTAGATATTTCAGGTAGGAAAGCATCAGTCTCTTCAACATGAATTTTTCTGCTGTTCTCTGAATCAGATGTTTTCCTGAAAAAAATCTTTATTTTTGTGTCTATGTTATACGGTGGCACATAGATATAGATAATATAGATACAAATAATGCATATCTATCTATCCATCTATCTATCTATTATACCTTAAAAGGAAATGTAATATTCTGCCTTTGAACATTTTTCACAGTAATAGTGGATATTTTAGCTTTTTGAAATTTCTAGATTTTCATCTGTAAAATGGAGCCTGTGGACATTCCAGTTCAGTTTAGAATAAACCTTTGTTGCCTAATCATCTATTTGCCATTTTGGCAGTTTAAAACATGGCCACAGATTCTTTGACTCTCCTTCCATTAAGAGGTAAATTGTTTCCTCTCCTTGAATCTGGTTGAGCTTATGACTCTTTGACCAATGGTAATGGGGGACGTGACACTATGTGACTTCTGAGGGTAGGTCATGAAAAGTGATGCAGCATTGCCTGGTCCTCTTGGGACAATTACACTTGGTGAAGCCACTGCTTTTTACAAAGTTTTACTACCCTGATGCCACCATGCTGCAGAGGCCACACCAGTCAACAACTCCAGCCAAACCCCCAACCGGCTTTAACTACCAACCATGGGAATGATCCATACTGGATATCTAAGCCAAACTAGTCTTCAGATGACTGTTACCCTAGCTGACATCAGACTGAAACTCAATGAGAAACCTCAAGTAAGAACTGCCTAGCCAAACTATCTCGAAATTCCTGATCCAGAGAATTGTGAGCAAAATAAGGTTACGGTTTTAAACTACTAAATTTTGGATTAAGTTGTTATTAAGCTTTAGTAATCAGTACAGTCATCAGTCTTTTATTACTTACCTGTCTAAGACACAAGGGTCTTATTTATTTAACATCAAATATGCAGTGAACACTACTCTCTATTTTGACAGGTGCTGGATCATGTAGAAGTCCCTACTAAGACTCACCTTAGTTCCTTCTAATCTTAAGTGCTTGAATCATTGATTGAAAAGTAAAAAAGCCAGAGTTCTTTTGCCTGACAGTGACAAAGAACCTAAAAAGAGAAACATCTCTGCACATAAGCTGTAGGAATACTACACCATTGGTCTGGATACTAAAGCAAGAAGGAGTCATGTCATTAATCACCATGAAGTGTGAAAGTACACCAGTATTTTAGGCCAAATACTTTAAATAACAGATGAAAAAAAATTGTTGAAGTTAATGTTTTCTTTTCTTTTCTTTTTTTGCAGTGGTTAAGCGTTTGGCTGATAACCAAAATGTTGGCAGTTCAAATCCACCAGCGGGTCCTTGGAAACTCTATGGGGCAGTTCAACTCTGTCCTGTAGGGTTGTTATGAGTCGGAATCAACATGACAGCAATAAGTTAACACATATAGTGAAAGTGTAGTGGTCCTAACTTCCAGTAGGAGATCAATTTTTTTTCCTGTTGATTTGAAAATTATGATTCTATGTTTTTTTCCTTAATATCATAATCCATACTTATGCTTATTCTTTCCATTGATTTCTAAAACTTAACAAAATCTATACTTTATTCCCAGACAAACATATAGCATCACAAAATCTCAAATGTCAGTTCATGTCTTCTATTCCTCTTGCATTCCAACCTATACTGATGTAATCTGGAATTTTAGTTCCAAACTATGTGTCTGTCAATAAAGTATAGTAATAGTACTTGTCTCATAGTGTTGTTGGGAGGTTTAAATAATATCACACATGTGACAGTCTTCCACCTTTGTGGATAATGAACACTCAATAAATGCTAGCAATAAACATAATTATTAATAGCATGCAGTTTTATGCCTTACTTACTGTTTAAATATATGAAAAATCTCTCTACTTCAGGGCTCCTTTTCCTGAGTCATTTACATAGTCTTTTCAAAAAGGGTCAATGTATGATAATATCATTCAGAATATCTTTATTTTACATTTAAATGCTATTCTTTCTGGATATAAAATCATACAAATTTCTCCATGTAATGTCAAATGTATAAATTATCCCATGCCTTCTTTTCCATATTGATGCAATGAGAATCCTGATTTTGTTCAGTTGGAACAATCAGATACTTCTCTTTGAAGGTGTTCTGCTTTTCCTCTCTAGAAACCTAGAAATGTGTTTTTGCTTTTGATGTTCTTAAATTTCACTAGTTCTCTTGCTCTCCATCCATCTTCTCTATTTAACATTTCATAGGCCTTAATAATCTAAGGTTAGATGTATTTTTTCAATTTTTAGAAATTCTCAGTTATTATTTCTTCAAATATTCCCTTCTATTTGCTCTTCTCTATTTTTCTTGAAGTTTACATGTATATTTCTTTTTAATTAAAACTCAGCAACAATCACAGAAAATCTACAAACTAAGGTCAACAAAAGATTTTTCACAGAGTTGTGTTTTATCATTGACACTATTTAGGATTGGCAATGCATAGTGTTAATAAAAAGCAGATCTACTTTTAATCAGTTCCATTGCTGTTTTTAAATTTTCTTTCTAAAATGCATTCCTCTATTTCCTGCAAACAGGGTAGAACTTCTCCCATCCCTTCACACATGGTATGTCACTGATCAGGACAATTTGTTCCTATTACGTTCTAGTCTGATCCATATGTAGTTTACCAACTTTCTTCATTACACTTTATTGCATAATAAAATTTAGTAAATAATTCCACTACAACGTTCAAATTTAAAAGAAATAAGAAACTAGGATTGCTTAAGAATAGAGAAAGTAATTTTCAAGTAAGTACCAAAATTTCAGGAATTTTTAAAGTTAAAAAGCATCCCCTTATTAAAAATTAGAAAGTTCGTATTATAAATGCATATTATTTTTAATAAGCAAAAGCTCATTGAAATGAATGAGACCTTTGCACCATTTTACCCAAAGCAATTTTGTGCTAATAAGAGAAATTCCTTTGAGGAAGTCTGTTATGGAATTTAACTTCAGCTCAGTAAATTGTTTTTCTCTTTTGAAATAAAAATTTAAGGAAAGTGAATACAAATGAAGGTATAATAAGTAAGAAATGTGCACCAGTTGTTAATAATGAATCATGTTTAAGGTGTAAGAAAAATGTAGTTATATGTTTACATCAAATCATTTGCAAAAAAAAAAAAAAAAGAATGTCAAACTCTGTATGACTAAGTTATTTGAAAATTATAGCTAATGATCTATTTATCTTGAGCAATAACAGTTCTCAAAATTAATAGAGAAAACTCATCCTGGTTGAAGGGAACACAATCTATCCTTCCAGCTTCATCTCTTTTAATTGTTACTCCCACCTGCTTCTCCTAAACTTATGTTCTGGCCACTCCGGACTCCTCAGTATTCCCTAAAGATGCCAAATATTCTCTTATCTCTGAGTCTTGGTTCATTCTCTTTCCTGTGATATGCTCCTCTCCTCCATTATATAAAAAGCAACAAACCAAACCCCTTGCCGTTGAGTCAATTCCAACTCATAGCGATTCTATAGGACAGAGTAGAACTGCCCCACAGGATTTTCAGGGAGTGGCTGGTGGATTCCTACTGCCAACCGTTTGGTTAGTAGCCAAGCTCTTAACCACTACACCACCACCAGGTCTCCTCCTCCATTATATAGGTAGTTAAAGTTCTACCCTACTTTCAAAGTCTAGATGAAATCTCTGAAAATCCTCTCTCAGGGACAGTTAATTATTCTCTCCTCTGTGATAGAAAGAACATTACCGTTCCTTACTTTTATAGCATTGCATTTTATTAGTAGTACATGGAGGGATCAGCAGTTTAAAACCACCAGAGTCTCCACAGGAGAAAGATGTGACAGTCTGCTTCCACTGAGATTTACAGCCTTGGAAACCCTATGGGGTCGGTACCAGTCAGATTGCAAGGATTGCGCAAGACTGGTCAGTATTTCACTCTGTTGTACATAGGGTCACTATGAGTCTGAACCAACTTGGTGGTACCTTACAACAACAACTTTAATATAATGTTGAAAAATGAGCATTTCCTCTATTTCTGAAATATCAGGTTCACTTTCAACAGCTCTTAAATTCTTATTAATATCCGGAGCACATGTGCAACTAATCGAACCACTGAGTTTCCCATAGAGAATCCTCATTCTATAATGAGAAATAAGGTCAGAAATAGAACACCTATTATATTGAAAATGGCCATTGTAGTCACTTTTTACATACTTTACATAGTAAACATGCATAATCTGGTAATTTAATGCAATCCCTCATAATTAGAATGTATATATTCTTAACCTAAAGACTTTTCTAATTGCCTTCAAGTTAATCTTCTAAATCTACATATCTTTATCAACTACTAAACAAAATCTTTTGTTTAAGAAAATAATTGAAATCCCTCATTCCTACCAAACCATTCTCTACTAATTAAAAAACAAAGAACTTAAACTCTTAAAAGCACCATCTTAATTTAACCTTTTTGCTGATTTTAATGTTGTGAATTTTATACAGAACATTTCACCTTTAAAATGATAGCCAATTCTCATCTCATTGTTGGGTTTATACTGTGTAATTCAGATGTTAATTAAAGTCAGTTAATGTCACGTAAAAACAATTGCCAACTAGAAAGTTGGATTTAAATGTTCTATCATTAAACAAAAACAACTGAGTGCAATTAACATTTTGGTGTACATAAGCTAAATCTCTTAACATTATAATTTTTATCGAATTGTGTTAAGAAATAATGCTGTTATTTCCTACTTTGTAACTTATATGTTTTGCTGGACTCCAATTAATAAAAATGAGCATCATGAATATTTTATTCTGAGACTTCATGAACTTCTATTATATTTAATATTATTTTGTTGTGTATGTGTGTTTTAACTATGACACCAATATCTACTATAGAATGACTTAAAAGGTATGAAACAAAACATTTTTAAAATTAACATCATTTCTTTGTAGTTGTAAAGTTTCATCAGTGATTTTTAAAAATTCTTTGTTAAATTTGTATACTTATTTGAGAAATAATTATTTACATATTCTAGTGCGTTGATGATCAGCGGTGACACTGATTAGTTTTTATTTTAGACACTAAGAAATGGTTTGTTGACCAAATTTATTGGTGTGTAGATTTATCCCATTTTTTGTTTTATTTTGTTTTACCTTCTATTGTTTGTTCTTGTGTTTTATTCTTAAGTAAACATTTTACTTGAAAGGACTTACATAAAAGAGAATGTTTTCTGTCTATATACTTTAGAGAATTATAATAAAATAAGACCCATTTTCCTGCCCATTCACCTGGAAATAGAGCATTACCAACCCACTGTGCCTCACCTCAATTACATTCCCCTCCATCCCACCAGAGATGACCATTATTTTGAACTGTACCTCAGTCTTTCCCTTGCTTCTCCTGTTGGTTTCATCTCATAGGTGTGTATCGCTAAACAATATATATTGCTTAGTGTTATTTATTTTGAACTTTATATAAGTTGTCTCGTTATACGTATTCTGCTGAAACATTTTATGCTCAAAATTGTTTTTTTATTTATATATACCAATATCTGTACCTGCAGTTGATTTATTTTCATTCCCTTTCAGTTTTGTGTTGCATGGTTCCATCACAATTTATTCATCATTTTTACTTTTGATACTCATTTGAGTTTTTTTTAATTTATTTTTAATTTGTGTTTTACCATGAACATTATTGTAATTTCTCTAACAAAATATATCAAGTGGGATTGCTAGGTTGTAGGGTGGTGTACATACCTTTAACTTCATTATAATAACTAGTATTTTCCAAAGTGACAACAGATTTATAGTCCTACCTATAGTGTTTGGGAAGTTCTTCTTTACCCCAATGCATGATATTGTCAGACTTTTTAATTTACATATCTTTGGGTACTGGATCCCTGGTGGCATAGTGGTTAAGAGATCAGCTCTTAGCTGTTATCCAAAAGGTGAGCAGTTCAAATTCACCAGCCGCTCCTTGGAAACCCTATGAGGCAGTTATACTGTGTCCTGTAGGGTAGCTGTGAGTTGGAATCAACTGGATGGCAATGGGTTTGGTTTTTGTTTTGTTTTTTTTTTTCCTGCATCTTTCTTATTGTACTTCAGGTGAAGGTTTACAGAACAAATAGTTTCTCATTTAACAGTAGTACATATATTGTTTTATGACATTGGTTAACAACCCCACAACATGTCAACCCTCTCCCTTCTCGACCTTTTTTTTTTTTT
>NW_004443938.1:31999151-32021988 GCF_000243295.1 Trichechus manatus latirostris
GGATGAGACCAGTGCAGTATCTTAGATGGCTGCTCACAGGCTTTTAAGACCCCAGACGCTACTCACCAAGGTAGAATGTAGAACATTGTCTTTATAAACTTTGTTATGCCAACTGAGCTAGATGTTTCCCGAGACCATGGTCCCCACAGCCCTCCTCCCAGCAATTCAGTCCCTCAGGGAGTTTGGATGTGTGTATGACCTTTCCTTATACAAGTTGTGCTGGTTTCCCCAGTATTGTGTACCATCTCACCCTTCACCAAAGATACCACTTATCTATTGGTTTGGTTTTTTGAGTACTAATAAGAATGGCATCTTTTCATTTGCTTATATACTACTACTGTTTCCTCTATTTATCTTATTATTTTAAAGTATTCATAAAATTTTATATTTTATGCTGATTTTTTATTTGACGTACAAGAAAATATTTTCTTCATGACTAATTTTTTCTTTCACTCTCTTCATGATATATTTTAATAAAGGAAAATTATTGTTTTTAGTATAGTGACATTGTATTTGTGATTTTATTTTTTTGAATCTTAAGATACCCTTCCTTACCACATGCAATAAATATCTTTTTCCCTGTTTTTTTCCTAAATATTTCAGAGTTTTGTATTTTCCATTTAAGGCCTTGCTCATCCTGTAATTGATTTTTGAATACGGTGGGAAATAGAAAAAAAGTACTTAGTATTTATTAAATGAATAAACATTTTCAATATTACTTATTGATTAGTCCATCATTTACCTTTTTTGATTAGCAATAATAGTTTTTTTTTTTAATTAAAGCATATTTTGTGAGATGTGTGTGCCAGTCTCTGACACTTTATTGGTTTATTTGTACAAAGAAAACACTATCATAATTAGGATAGGTTTATAAGGAAGTTTCTTTTATTAAACAAAATTTTTATTCCTGACACAGACCCAACGTTTTCTTTAGTGTTTTGTATTTATGTTCATAAGCAAGATAGACCTTAACTTTCCATTCTCATAATGTTCTCACATGAAATTGGAAATGAGGATGGGAAGAATTTGTCCCATGTACTTTGGACATGTAAAAAGAGGGACCAGCTCCTAGAAAAGAACATCATGATTAGTAAGTTAGAGGGTCAGCAAAAAAAAAGGAAGACCCTCATGGAGATAGATTGACACAGTGGCTGCAATAATGGGCCCAAGCATAGCAAAGAATGTAAGGATGGCGCAGGACCGGGCAGTGTTTCGTTCTGTTGTACATATGGTTGCTATGAGCCAGAATGGCTCCTTACAACAACAACTCTGTCCACATTCCTTTGGTCAGAACTCAATTCCATGGCACCAATTACCTGAAGTGGGACGGAGACTATGGAATGCAGTCTAACAGTGTATCAAGAAGAAAGAAAACGCAAATATTGTGGAAGAACTATCTATTCTCTGCTCTAAGTATATGCAATTAAATTGTTGGTAAGAATACATTGAATTTGGTACTGTTGGACACTGCTGATGGAAACTTAAAATAAACTTTATGTAAAGAACTATATGTACCTATGCTTATGTTAACAGACCCAAATGCTGAGGGCTATATTTTAGAAATAGTGACTTCTTTGCTATACGTTATCTATTGCTGCATAACAAATTATCCCAAGACATAAATGTCTTTAAACAACAAATATTTATTATCTCATAGTTTCTGTGGTTCAAGAACTCAGGAGACTAAGCTCGGTGCATATAATTTGAGGTTTCTTACAAGGCTGCCATCAAGTCCTTGTCTACTGTAGCATCTGTCTCAGTGCTAGACTGGAGGAGAATTCACTTCCATGTTCCCACAGTTGACTGTCAGTAAATCTCAAAAGAAACACTCACTAATGTGGGCTTCTCCATAGGGATGCCTCAGTTCTGCACACGGGTGTCTTATCCTCCAGGGCCACTATTCTTCACATGAACTCTCCAACAGGATGGCCTGGACATCATTACTTGGTGGATGGACTCCAAGAGAGAGAGAAAACTAGATGGTGAGAGAGAGGATAATAGAGAACGATAAAGAAAGATAAAGACAGAGATAGAATGAGAGAATGTACCCAAGCTGCCCAAGATGGAATCCATAGTCTTTATTTTTTTTTATTTTTAGTATGTTTTATTTTTTAAAGCAGTTTTAAATTTACAAAAAAACTGCACGAAAAGTACAGAGAGTTTCCATTTACCCCTCTCTCCCCTGCACACAGTTTCTCCTATTGTTAACATCTTGCATTAGTGTGGTACATTTGTTAAAGAATGAAGACCAGTATTCACACATTATTATTAACTAAAGTACATAGTTTACATAAGGGTTTACTCTTTGCATTGTGAAGTTCTATGGATTTTGACAAATGCATCATGTTACGTATCCACCTTTACAGCAACATACAGAAGAGTCTCACTGCCCTTAAATTGTCCTGTGTTTCACCTATTCATGCTTATCCTAGTGCCTCTGAACCTCTGACAACCATTGATCTTTTTACTGTTTCTATAGTTTTGTCTTTTCCAGAATGTCACAAAACTGGAATCATATAGTACATAGTTTTTTTTTTCATCAGACTGGCTTTTTTCACTTAGTAATATGCAGGTCAGTTTCCTATATGTCTTTTCATATTGTCTCAGTCATCTAGTGCTGCTCTAATAGAAATACCACGGGTGGATAGCTTTAACAAAGAGAAGTTTATTTCTTCATAGTCCAGTAGGCTACAAGTCCAAATTCAGGGTGTCAGTTCCAGGGGAACGCTTTCTCTGTTGTCTCTGCAGGAGGGTCCATGTCACAGTCTTCCTCTGGTCTGGGAGTTCTCTGCACAGGAACCTCAGGTCCAAAGGATGCACTCTGTTCCTGGCATTGCTTTCTTGGTGGTATGAGGTTCCCATGGGTCTCTGCTCACTTCTCTCTTTTATATCTCAAAAGAGATTCCATTAAGACACTAATCTTGTCAACCTCATCAGTATAACCTCATCACAGTGATAGAATTTATAACACATGAGGAGATCACATATAATCTCATCACAGTGGTAGAGTTTACAACACATAAGGAAATCACATCAGATAACACAATCATACAATACTGGGAATCATGACCTAGCCAAGGTGCTACAAACATTTTTTGGGGGACACAATTCAATCCATGACACATATTTATCTTCATGGGTCTTTTTTTTGGCTGAATAATACTCCATTGTATTAATTTGTTTATCCATTCACCTACTGAAGGACATCGTTTGCTTTGAATGTTTGGCAATTTTGAATGAAGCTAATATAACATTCATGTGCAGGTTTTTTGTGTAGACTTAGTTTTCAGACAGTCTTTTTATAACCTAATTTCAGAAATTAAATCCTATCATTTTTGCCATAGTCTTACTTAATAGAAGCAAATCAGTAAGTCTGTACCATATTCAAAGGGCTCTAAAGAAGAATGTTACGCAAAGGCTCATATAAATTCCAGGAGCAGGGAATAATTAGGGGCCATCTTAGAAGCTGCTTACCCCATTTGACTTTCTGTATTATGCTGAAAATATAGAGAAAAATCTTTCTATTAAGACATTTACTAAATTTACAATGTTTACCGGCAAGATAAGCAAGCAATGTCATATCTTTAAAAAAAAAAAGAACACATTTTATAAAGTCACACACATAACTCAAGAATTCGTTCATATGGCTAGAGCTCACCAATTAGGTATCTTTGAATTATCATAAAAATTCATATCTTATGGCATGTAGAAGAGGGATTACCAGGAGACTGTGAGAGATCAGCCTGCCAATGTGAACTTGGCCCTTAGCAGGGAGATATTAGTTACCACATGTCTCATAATTTATGTTCTTATGAGCTTTTGCCATATTGTGATATACAAAACCCAACCATGGGAACTGAAAATACTCTCAGATAGACATCATTCAACTGTCTGATATTTCATGAATCTATCCTCTTGTACTTTATCAACACAATGCAGCATTATGAAAATAACTGATGCTTACTTTATGATTCTGGACTCAGACATAACAACAATCATGAAGATGGTGCAGGACCAGGTAACATTTCATTCTATATACATAAGGTCACCATGAGTTAGAGCCAACTTGGTGGCAACAAACAACAACAACTTTATCACTTAGGGAAGAAATCAAAAAGCAAGTTTTTGGTAAGAAAGCAGAAAAATTATCACTGGGTTCCCTGTTTAAAGATAAGGAAATAGTAGACGATTGAGCAGCAGGAAGTGCTTTAATCCTAAAGAACACTGCTGCAAAAAATATTAGTCACAGTAGATTTTGCACTGACCCTGAAGTGCAGAGTCAGTTAAATCTCTCAGTTCTTAACTATGACACGTATAAAAATACTCCTATGTTTTTACCTAATAAAAGTGTTTCTATGGATCTATCCTAAGGAAATAATTAAACTCTGGATGTTAAAATGACAACAAAGACCTTAACTGCAACATTATTTATAATAACACAATATATAAAACATATCAATATTTACCTACAAAAGGATAGCTTAATAAAGATTATTCCTATGATGGAAACATTGAAGCACCTAGTATTATAGTATCTGAATAATATTTCGGAAAATGGTCAAGGTTTATGATAAAATGTCAGGAATATATAAACTTTTTATAAATAAATAAACCTTGTATACAGAAAAAAATCTTTCCATGTTGTGTATATAAAAAGACATTGAAAGGAAATAAACTAAAGCATTAGCAATAATTATTCCCTGTTAGCTTGATCACAGACAATTTTTCTAATGTAAAAAGTCATTAATTTCACAATCAAAATGAACTATTGATACAAAATAATGGATTTTTAACATTCTACAAGAAATTAGTTGCATATAATAAGTTGCATACAAGGCTTTATATCTTTAAGAAATTTTATGTCAGACTAGAAAATGCATATTGTGTACATCAGACACACTCTCGTTTCAAGATTATCTGACAATATATATTATAGTTATTTAATGATTATACATATTATAATTTAATGCAATATGAATACTTTATTAGTAAAATTAAAGTGCATATTTTCTTCAAAATTATTTCTCCAGAGGTATTGCACCTTATTGCATATTTAAAGGAATGTGTATGTGACAGAATAATATATTCCCAGAGTAAGTCATACTTTGTTCCCAGCAATAGTTATTGATTGGAAGGTTTTCTGTAGTAGATTTCTCTATGACTTTAACATATAATCTCTAGAGTGGTAAAAAATCAGCTAACACTTTTATTCTTGTAGTTCTAGGCTCTTTATCTAATATTTACAATTACTTTACAGCTTAGGTCCCTATTTTGTTGCTTATTTGAATTTGCAATTCAGTTTAATTTATTTTCATATATTTTATGTCTTTTCAACTATCTGGGCTCCTGTGATTGGTTGCTAAATGGTAGATTTTTGATGACTTGCTATCAGCCATTCTCAACAAATAGTCAAAACAACAACACAAGGAATATATTACAGCAAACGTAATTATATTGTTATTAGATTGGCTCTTGTTTAACACTTGTGTGTTGAAAGCTCCCCACTGTCTTTACATTAATCTTTATTATAATCTTGGATCAGGTAACTTTTTGATTCAAGTTAGCTCATGTATGGCATAAGAGAAAATAGAGCATGGCCTCTGGAATAACACTGCTTAGTTATAAATTCAAACTTTTATCCCAGGGTATGGGGATCAAGGTAGGCAGGAACGAGGCAGACAAATGACATTAAAGGTTGCTCCTAAACCAACAAGACGTTGGTCAGAAGTAGATTCGTGATATGAGTATCATTTACAAAATGTTTCAAAACAGCATATGAACAGAGAGGAGGCACTAATATATTGAGCCTGAAGGCCCATCTAGAACCAGGAGCACTACTTTGAAGTATCTCTATACTGATCAGTCTTCTGTCAAATGAAATTTTCCATCCCCAAAGCCTCAGTTGCTCTACAATTGGCAACATTTTCGTTTTAAAATTCTGGAGTTTTTTTTTTTTTTTTTTCTTTAGGAATACTTTATTCAGCTTTATGCTATGATGTCATTGCCATTAGATGCCTTTGAGTCAGTTCGAAATACTGCCCTGTCCTATACCATCTCACAATCATTGTTATGCTTGAGCCCATTGTTGCAACCACTGTGTTAATCCATCTTGTTGAGAATCTTCCTTTTTTTCACTGACCCTCTACTTTACCTAGCATCATGTTCTTCTCCAGGGACTGGTCCCTCCTGATAACGTGTCCAAACATGTGAGATGAAGTCTCACCATCCTTGCTTCTAAGGAGCATTCTGGCTGTACTTCTTCCAAGACAGATTTGTTTGTTCTTGTGGCAGTCCTTGTTATATTCAATATTCTTTGCCAAAACCATAATTCAAAGGCATCAGTTCTTCTTCTGGCTTCTTTATTCATTGTCTAGTTTTCTCATGTATATGAAGTGATTGAAAACACCATAGCTTCTGTCAGGCACGCCTTAATCCTTAAAGTGACATTTTTGCTTTTTAACACCTTAAAGAGGTCTTTTGCAGCAGATTTCCAAATGCAATGTGTTGTTTGATTTCTTGACTGCTGCTTCCACGTCCATGGGTACTGATTGTGGATCCAAGTAAAATGAAATGTTATCCATAACTTATTATGATCCACACAATAGGATGCATTTGCACAATCAATAAAACACAGGTAAACATCTTTCTGGTATTCTCTGCTTTCAGCCAGGATCCACCTTACATCAGCAATGATATTCCTTGTTCCACATCCCCTTTTGAACCCAGCTTGAATTTCTGGCAGTTCCCTGTGGATATACGGCTACATCCATTTTTGAATGATTTTCAGCAAAATTTTACTTGCTTGTGGTATTAAGGCTACTGTTCGATAATTTCTGCATTTTGTTGTGTCATCTGTCTTTGGAATAGGCATAAATATGGATCTCTTCCAGTTGGTTGGCCAGGTAGCTGTCTTCTATATTTCTTGACATAAAAGAGTGAGTACTTCTAGTGCTGCATCCATTTGTTGAAACATACCAATTGGTATTCCATCAATTCCTGAAGCCTTGTTTTTCGCCAGTGTCTTCAATGCATCTTGGGCTTCTTCCTTCAGTACCATTGGTTCTTGGTCATATGCTGCCATCTGAAATTATTGAATGGTGACCAATTCTTTTCAGTACAGTGACTGTGTATTTTTTGAATCTTCTTTTGATGCTTCCTGAGTCATTCACTATTTTGCCCATAGAATCCTTCAATATTGCAACTTGAAGCTTGAATTTTTTCTTCAGTTCTTTCAGCTTGAGAAGTGCTGAGTGTGTTCTTTGCTTTTGGTTTTATAACTCCAGGTCTTTTCACGTTTCATTGTAATACTTTATGTGAGCCGCCCTTTGAAATCTTCTGGTCGGCCCTTTTACTTCATCATTTCTTCCTTATAATTTAGCTACTCTACATTCAAGAACAAGTTTCAGAGTCTCTTCTGACATACATTTTGGTATTTTCTTTGTTTCCTGTCTTTTTAATGACCTCTTGCTTTCTTCATGTATGATGTCCTTGATATTCTTCCACAACTAGTCTCTTCTTCAGTCATTAGTGTTCAATGTGTCAAATCTATTCTTGAAATGGTCTCTAAATTCAGGTGGGATGTACTTAAAGTGGTACTTTGACTCCTGTGGACTTGTTCTAATTTTCTTCAGCTTCAACTTGAACTTGTATATGAGCAGTTATGGTATGTTCTTATTTATTTCTTCAAGTCTCTGTGGCATTTATTTTCTGGTCTTCCTCTTAGACATAAAATTATGAAGGAGTATCTCTTTTCTTAGGACAATGTGATATTTGGGTTGGCACCTTGCTTCATTAGATGATTGTCCTGTGGATGTCATCTCTCCTCTGTGTAAACGAGTAACCAGTTGTCTTTGAGTAAATTCTGATTCTTAGTGATCTCATGTGTATCAGAGTAGATCTATTTTCCATATGGCTTTTAATGTCTGTTTTTTCAGTAGTTTGCCAGTTCTTTCTTCCAAGGTGCCTCTGGGCAGACTTGAACCTCAGCCTCTTGGATAGAAGCCAAGAGCATTAACTGTTTACACTAATCAGGGACTCCCTCCTATGTAAAAAATTAAATTAAATTAAAAAAAAATTGCCATTAAGTTGATTCTGATTCTTAGTGACCCTATAGGACAGAGTAGAAATTCCCCATAGGGTTTCCAAAGAGCAGCTGGTGGACTTGAAATGTTGACCATTTGGTTAGCAGCTGAGCTCTTCAATACTGCACCAGCAGGGCTCCCTTCTGTGTAAATCTAGGGTTAAATTCAAGACACACATTTTTTGGAATACAGAGATATGGAAAAGTTGAACTACATAGGTCTCTAATCCAGAAATTGGCAACAGTTTCCATCAGGAGACCCATAAGATCCACCACAGTCAAGTCAATTCTGACTCATAGTGACAGTCATGGGTTGAATTGTGACTCCCAAAATAGGTGTCAACTTGGTTAGGCCATAATTCCCAGTATTGTGTGATTGCCCACCGTTTTGTCATCTAATGTGATTTTTCTGTGTTGTAAATCCTACCTCTGTGAAGTTAATGAGGCAGGATTAGAGGCAGTTATGTTAATGAGGGAAGACTCAAGCTACAAGATGAGGTTGTGTCTTAAGTGAATCTCTTTTGAGATATAAAAGACAGAAGCAAGCAGAGACATGGGGGCCTTATATCACCAAAAAAGCAGCGCTAGGAGCAGAGCGTGTCCTATGGACCTGGGGTTCCTGTGCAGAGAAGCTCCTAGATCAGGGGAAGAGTGATGACAAGGACCGTCCCCCAGAGCCAGCAGAGAGAGAAAGCCTTTCCCTGGAAGTGACACCCTGAGTTCAGACTTCTAGCTTCCTAGACTGTGAGAGAACAAATTTCTCTTTGTTAAAGCCATCCACTTGTGGTATTTCTGTTATAACAGAACTAGATCACTAAGACAGTGACCCTACAGGACAGAGTAGAACTGACCTCTAGGGTTTCCATGTCTGCAAATCTTTAAGGAAGCAGATGGCTACATCCTTCTCCCACAGAGCGACTGGTGGGTTCCAACTGCCAACCTTCAAGACAGCAACCAAGCGATTCAAACACTGTGCCACCAGGGCTCCTTGTAAAGAGACAGATAGTAAATATTTTAGGTTTTGAAGACCATGCTTAACTATGATACTGTAGCATGAAAGCAACCATAGACAAAATGTAGATGAATAGGCACTGGTGTGTTAAAAAACTTTATTTATAAAACCAAGTGGTGGAACTGGGTCATAGTTTGCCAATCCCTGCTCTTAGCTACTACAAGAATCAGTCCTAATTACTATTGTTTTCTTATGTATAAACCGTATACTATAAATGATTTTTGAAGATATTTCAATAAGTATTATTTTTTAATACTTAATTTTATTTTTGTTGTTGTTGATAATATACACAGAAAAAAATATACCAATTCAAGGTTCTACATGCACAATTCATGCCACTGATTACATTCTTTGAGTTGTACAACCATTCTAACTCTCCTTTTCTGAGTTGTTCCTCCCCCATTAACATAAACACACTGCCTCCTGATGTTCCTATCTCATCTTTCGAGTTACTATTGTCAGTTTGATCCCAAAAAGATAGATCTTAATAGAGCATAATGCTCAAGGAAGACATTCTTTACTAGTTAAGACATTCAAGTCACAACAATTGGTCTCTATTTGCCTGGAGTAACAGAGGAAGAAGGAGAGTCAGAAATAGGAGGAGGAAATGAAATGTGTGGCTAATTGCTCCATGAACAACTGCCTCCTTTGACATGAGACCAGAACTGAATGGTGCCCAGCTACTGTTACTGAACATTTTGATCAAATATTCTATAGAAGAATCTTGACAAAAAGGGGGAAAATGAAGAACAGAATTTCAAATTCACATGGAATCTAGACTTTCTGAAGCCATCAAGACTGGATGAACCCCCAAAACAATTAAACCTTAAAATAATTTTTAAAACTTAAACCAAAAATATTACTGTTTTGTAGTTCTCTATGGAAACAAACATAAATGGCGACTATACACATGGACCTCGCAGGTGGAATACACAGGAATCAAATGGACTACGTCTGTGGAAAGAGATGATGGAAAAGCTCAATATCAACAGTCAGAAAAAGGCCAGGGGCTGACTGCAGATCAGATCATCAATTGCTCATACACAAGTTCAGGTTGAAACTGAACAAAATTAGACCAAGTTCATGAGAGCCAAAGTAACACCTTGAGTATAAACCACTTGAATTTAGAGACCATCACAAGAATAGATTTGATGTGTTAAACACTAATGACAGAAGACCAGACAAGCTGTGGAATAATACAAGGACATCATACATGAGGTAAACAAGAGGTCTTTAAAAAGACAGGAAAGAAATAAAATACCAAAATGGATGTCAGAAGAGACTCTGAAACTTGCTCTTGAATGCTGAGTAGCTAAAACAAAAGGAAGAAATGGTGAAGTAAAACAGCTGAACAGAAGATTTCAAAGGGCAGCTCTAGAAGACAAAGTAAAGTATTATATTGACATGTGCAAGACCTGGAGATAGAAAACTAAAAGGGATGAACACACTTGGCATTCCTCAAACTGAAAGAACTGAAGAAAAAATTCAAAGCTCAAGTTGTAATGTTGAAAGATTCTTAGGGGAAAATATTAATAGACACAGGAGGCATCAAAAGAAGATGGAAGGAATACAGAGTCACTATATCAAACCATTTCAGGAGGTAGCATATGATCAAGAACCAATGGTACTGAAGGAAGAAGTCCCGAGCTGCACTGAAGGCACTGGCGAAAAACAAGGCTCCAGGAATTGACGGAATACCAACTGAGATGTTTCAACAAACATGCAGCACTTGAAGTGCTAACTTATCTGTGCAAAGAAATTTAGAAGACAGCTACCTGGCCAACTGACTGGAAGAGATCTATATTTATGCCTATTCCCAAGAAAGGTGATCCAACCGAATGTGGAAATTGTCAAACAATATCATACACAAGTAAAATTTTGCTGAAGATCATTCAAAAGTGGCTGCAACAGTATATCCCACAGGGAGCTGCCAGGAATTCAAGCTGGATTCAGAAGAAGATGTGGAACCGAGGATATCATTGCTGATTTCAGATGGATCCTGGCTGAAAGCAGAGAATACCAGAAAGATGTTTACCTATGTTTTATTGACTATCAAAGACATTCAACTGTGTGTATCATCACAAATTATGGATAACATTGCGAAGAACGGGAATCCCAGAACACTTAATTGTGCTTATGCGGAACCTGTACATAGATCAAGAGGCAGTTGTTCAAACAGAACAGGGGGATACTGCACGGTTTAAAGACAGGAAAGGTGTGTGCCAGAGTTGTATCCTTTTACCATACTTATTCGATCTGTAAACTGAAAAAATAATCCAAGAAGCAGGACTGTATGAAGAATGTGGCATCAGGATTGGCGGAAGACTCATTAATGACCTGGGTTATGCAGATGACACAACCTTGCTTGCTGAAAGTGAAGAGGACTTGAAGCACTTACTGATGAAGATCTAAGATCACAGCCTTTGGTAACGATTACACCTCTATATAAAGAAAACAAAAATCTTCTCAACTGGAGCAGTAAGCAACATCATGATAAATGCAGAAAATATTGAAGATATCAAGGATTTCATTTTACTCGGATCCACAATCAACACTCATGGAAGCAACAGTCAGGAAATGAAAAGACGCATTACATTGGGCAAATCTGTTGCAAAAGATCTCTTTAAAGTGTTGAAAGACTAAGGTGTGCCTGACCCAAGCCATGGTGTTTTCAGTCACCTCATAAACATTGGAAAGCTGTAAGATGAATAAGGAAGACCAAAGAAGAATTGATGCTTTTGAATTGTGGTGTTGGAGAAGAATATTGAATATGCCATGGATTGTCAAAAAAACGAACAAATCTGTCTTGGAAGAAGTGAGATCAGAATGCTTCTTAGAAGTAAGGATGGTGAAACTGCATCTCACATGCTTTGAACATGTTGTCAGGAGGGATCAATTCCTGGAGAAGGACATCATGCTTGTAAAGTAGAGGGTCAGCGAAAAAGAGGAAGCCCTCAACAAGATGGATTGACACAGTGTCTGCAACAATGGACTTAAGCATAGCAACAATTGTGAGGATGGTGCAGGACCAGGCAGAGTTTTGTTCTGTTGTACACAGGGTCACTATGAGTCGGAATCACCTCAATGGCATCTAACAAGAACCACAACATGGAAACAAACAGTGGAATCTGAAAGGATAATAGAATTCATAGTAAAATTCAGGATGCTGCAAGATTTTAACCTACTACATCCTTTTGAGTTTGCTTTAGAATAGTTTATTCTATAGATTTGGTTCTGGCTTCTACCAGAATAATTTATAAGGTATCTATTTTAATAGCAGAGTCCCTGGATGGTGCAAATGGTTAACATGCTCACTGCATGGTTTGAGTAGACACAGACACACCCCAGAAGAAAGGTCTGGCAGTGTACTTGCAAAAAGTCAGCCATTGAAAATCCTATGGAGTACAGTTCTACTCTGACATGCATGGGGCCACCATGAGTTATGCAGCTGTTTTTTTTTTTTTTTTTTTAATGTTACTAGCTTTTCGCACATATGAAAAGTTATGTATGAAAAAAGCATGGAATAAAACACTGGATGAAAAATATTTGACAGTGGGATGGAGAAATGAACTCCATTAGATAATGTCCAGTACGGTGAAATGAGTTAATAAATTTATCCAATTTATAGCATCTTAGATGGTAAAACATATAGGTTTTTGTTTACTAATCTATCACCAATGAAACATCAGCAAATATATGATGAAATGTGGGTTTCTGGATTGAAAAAAATGCCTCTTCAGACCATGAATATACTTTGATGGCCCTGATAGCAGAAAATATGAATAGAATATTATCTTGATATAGAAAATATTTCTTGAAGAAATAGACAAATGATCATATAAATACAGCTTAAAGTCCTCTTCCCACTGATCTCAAGCGCACCTTCTTCTCATTATTTAACCCAAACCCATTGCCGTCAACTTGATTCCAACTCACTGCTACCCTATAGGAGGACAGAGTAGAACTACCCCACAGGGTTTCCAAGGCTGTTATCTTTACAGAAGCAGGCTGCCACATCTTTCTCCCACGGAGCAGCTGGTGGGATCAAACCACTGACCTTTCCATTAGCAGCGCCACCAGGGCTCTTTCATTATTTACATCAACTCAAATATCATCTCCTAAAAGAAACTTTTCCATTCCTAGCTGCAGCTGCTTTCGGTTCCTTCAGGTCACTCTAGCACATTACCCTATTTATATTTGTCGTAGCACATGGTACCTGAAATGACTAACTGAATGTTTTATTCATTCGTTTTCAATCTCCTGCCTTTAGGATGTAAGGTCTTTGGGGGCAAATTTATTCTCTGTGTTCTTCACCTCTGTATCTCCAGGACCCAGAGCAGTGCTCACATACCACTGGCACTCAGTATGTTTGGGTGATTGGTACTACTCTGTCTCTGCACTCAGTTCAGAAGAGCATACATCCTGTGAATTTAGAATGCCATGCTGATCCAGAGTGTCTGCATCATTCTCTTCTATGGATTATTCATCTATGAGGGTCCAATTTTTTACTTATTTGCCTGTTTGTTTTTGTCCCGAGATGAGCTCAATCTTTACCCGAGGTTCTGACCTGTACAATACAGCTAACCTTAATTATGATTACTATGCATTTTTGCTTGAAAAACACTACTTTCTAAAAAAATTATCTCTGTGAGACTGTTTCTCTGAAACTCTGAGATGTAACTAACGGCCTTTTTTTCTAGTTTACCATGCAAAGGTTTCAATACTTCTAAGCTATAATTTTCATCTTTGATGACTCAAACCTTATACATATAACAACTACTAACCAAGGAAACCAGTGCTGATTATTTGCAATTATACCTCAATTTGCATTCTTACTTCAAAGGAGCTAAGGCCATCATTTTTGATTCAGACATTCAATAAAATTAAAATCTTCCTCATTTTCACAATCTTTTTTTTTTTAAATCGTCATTGATGGTAAACAATTTTTAGCTACCATTTATATCAAACATCACTTCAAGCCAATAGCTTTGACCAAAATATTTATTTTGATTGATTTCGTCAATCTTGTGGCTGTGAACACATATGGTTGTGTTTAAAGAAGCTGTTTCGTGGGCAGATGTCTATACAATATTAAAATGCAAATTGTTTTTGATTGTTTCAACTTTTGTGTTCTAAGCTAATTTGAAGTGATTTCGCATGTGTACAATAGTGCTACAGTTTTACTATAGTTCCAGTAACACTGACTAAAAGTGAAGCTATTGTGTGTGGTATAATAAGAAAGTTTCCATAGAAACTTTCCTTTGAAATGTCCCTGCCATACAGAGGATATGCAATTCCATCAGTAAAGGTTTATTTTGGGGGGCCTCATTTGTTTTTTTGCTGTTGTTGGTGGTTTTTTACTTCCAGGGTGGTGGTGTTAGAGTCATCATCATCATCATTTTGTTATTTAGATGTCTCTAAGAGAGTAAAGGATTTGAAAACAAACTTCAACACTGATGAAATTTAGCCTAGAGTTATTACAATAGTTACAGCCCTTTACACACAAACTTTCTGTGGATTATCAGTGTTTTTATTTGCATTGCCATACCTGCAAAACCTCTCCAACTGTTGATAACTAAGGTGAAATCATACATAATAATAAGGCTTTTATTTTAAAAGGCACTACATACAAAATACAGGACATAGTATTTTGGTCATTAAATTTTTTAATGATGAGGGAGAAAGTAAATCCATTTTGAATGTCTTTATATCTTTAATTTCTCCATTTTGGATAAAACATGTATTATACACAGAAATTTCAATATGTAGGGTATCAAAATAAGCATTATTTCAGTTATTTTCCCTTTGTCTTTTATATCCAAAATCTTTTAGGCTGTGACCTAGATTCAGACTCTGTGGCACTAATCACCAATACTTAACAGCAAAATTTAAAATGTGAAGTATGATAATATGTTACATTTGTGAATAGTCTCCCATTTAAGATTATTTGTTTTTAATTCTCTGCATTGTATAATGGTACTCTTAGAAGACATTCAACAATTGTTATTAAATAAAGATAAGTTTGCTGAATGAAAAACAATAAACTTGGGAAGAGGACTTTCATATCCAAGAATACAAGTCCAATATTGTGTTTTCCAAAACATAAGCTTTTAGTTTTTAGATAAAATAAGAATTTTCAAAGGTATAGTAGGTATAGATTACTTCTCTAATATATCTAATTAAAAATTTAAAATTGGTAATATAAGTAAAATAAAGAAAGTTTTAATTGTGCATAATGGACTTGTTCACTTAAATATTCATTCCTTTTAGGATATGGTTGTAAGTAGCCAAATTATTTCTAGAATAAAATATAACACTATAAAGTTTAATAGTTGGACCTTTGATAACTTCTATTGGACCAGAGTTCAATAAGCTCAATCTGATTACTTCAGATATCTCAAGGATAAATATGGAATTCCATAAGTATTTCATGAACCCACTTGAAAATAATGAATCGATCAATCGTAAACAAATTCTATAAACTTACATAGATAATTTCCTTACAGATTTCACAAAAGTTTACATATTTCTGATGAATTTTGGAATAATACACATATCATTACATATAACTGGAATTGAAATGAAATGCAATTACTTGTTATATTATATGCATTATATATATTATCAAATAAAATAAAAAGGGAAAATTAATATCAATAATTGCTCTAATTGGTAGATTTTTTAAAAATAGTTTTGACACTCTTCCAGTTTTAACTTCGAAATGTAGAGAGCTAGAAGAAGCACCATTTGTATCCTTGTTGTTGTTGTTAGTTGCCATTGAGTCACTTCTGACCTTATGTACAACAGAACAAAACATTGTCCAGTCCTGCATTATGCTCACAATTGTTGCTATGCTTAAGCCCATTGTTGTAGCTACTGTGTCACTCCATCTCATTGAAGGTCTTCCTCTCTTTCACTGACTGTCATGGTTTGAATTATGGCCCCCAAAAAATGTGTGTATCAATTTGGCTGGGCCATGATTCCCAGAATTGTGTGGTTGGCCTCCATTTCGTGATTGTAATTTTATGTTAAAGAGGATTAGGGTGGGATTGTAACACCACCTTTACCCAGGTCACGTCCCTGATCCAAAGTAAAGGGAGTTTCCCTGCGGTGTGGCCTGCACCACCTTTTATCTCTCAAAAAATAAAAGGAAAGGGAAGCAAGCAGAGAGTTGGGGACCTCATACCATCAAGAAAGCAATGCCAGGAGCAGAGCGCGTCCTTTGGACTGGGGTCCCGGTGTCGAGAAGCTCCTAGTCCGAGGGAACACTGATGAGAAGGCCGACAGAGAGAAAAGACTTCCCCTGGAGCTGACGCCCTGAATTTGGACTTTAAGCCTACTTTGACTGTGAGGAAATAAACTTCTTTTCGTTAAAACCATCCACTTGTGGTATTTCTGTTATAGCAGCACTAGATGACTAAGACACTGACCCTCTGCTTCACCAATCACGATCTCCTTCTCCAGGACTGGTCTCTCCTGATAACGTGTCCAAAGTACTTGAGACAGTCTCACCATTCTCACTTCTAAGGAGCATTCTGGCTGTACTTCTTCTAAGACAGATTTTTTCATTCTTCTGGCAGTCCATTCAATATTCTTTGCCAACACCATAATTCAAAGGCATCAACTCTTCTTTGGTCTTCCTTATTCATCGTTCAGCTTTTGCATGCATAAGAGAAAATTGAAAATATCATGGCTTGGGTCAGGTGCAACTTAGTGCTCAAAGTGACATCTTTGCTTCTTAACACTTTAGAGAGGTTTTTTGCAGCAGATTCCCCAATGCAGTACGCCATGTGATTTCTTGACTGCTGCTTCCATGGGCATTGATTTCTATCCTTGCAATAATGAAAAAGCAGGAAAAACCTCAAAGAAATTACTTTATTGAATCTATCAGAAATTTTGCACAACAAACAAGTAAACCAAAAGTGGAGGAGGGAACAGGATTCTGCAAGGAGAAAAAAAGGAATCAAGCATTTGCTTACCTACAGCAAACAATGCTAGACACCATATAAGCTATAAGAAGACATAACAAAAGTTTTTAAGTAAATTGCTGAAAGTGAGAGTGGGTGTATTAAATTTCTATTACTGCTGTATCAATTTACCACAAATTTAATGGATTAAGACAACACTATTTATTATCTTACAATTTTGGAGATCAGAAATCCAGGATGGGTCTTATAGTCTAAAATCAATGTGTTGCAGAGATGCATTGTTTCTAGATGCTCTGTGGGAGAATCTGTTCACTTGCTTTTTCCAGCTTCTAGAAGCTGCCTATATTCCTTGACTCATGAACCCTTCCTCCATCATCCAAGTCCATCAATCTTACCTCCACTTCCATCATCACGTCTTCTACTCTTAACCTTGATTCTCTGTCCTCTCTCTTAAAAGGACCCTGTAATTACATTGGGACCAGTTAGATAAACTAAGATAATTTTCCCATTTTGAGATCCTTAACATAATCATATTATCAAAGTTTCTTTTGCCATGTAAGTTAACATATGCACAGGTGTTGGACAATAGGGCATAGACATCTTGGGGGAGGGAGTATTATCGAGCTTACCACAGTGGGCTAGTATGAATGAATGCCTATGACACCACAGACATGAGTGGTTTTGCATCCTCTTGCAAGATTTTCCACCTTTAATCATGCCAGGTTCTCACAGAGAAGATCAAGAAGAATCCTAAGAAATCTATTCTTGAGGTGCTGGCTAGTGGAGGAGAAAAGCAGCCACTAGAGGAACTCTGTCCAGGCCCATCTCCTTCGTCTTTCCTACAAAGATACACTAATCTGCATGGGAAAGCGCATCAAAACACTGTGGCCATAAAGCACAGGTAGAAGAGAGTATTACCCCTGTGTAGAGGTAGGAATATATTATCAGTCTCATCACGACAGCTAGAAGAGAGGCAGGTGCACTTGTGGAGGCTACACCTTCGAGACTCAGGGACATAGTGCATGCCTAAAATTAAGGCTTAGTAAGAATATTAGAGAATAACTCCCACCCCCTATCTTGTTTTCCATCTCCAGGCTAGCAAATTTTGAGTAAAAATTACAGGAGAAAACATATATGAGAAGTGCAAAAGACATATTCTCTTTGGAATACAGCCTAAAGAAAAGTCTCAAAGCCAAGGGGTGAAGTCATTGAGAAAGTAACTTCCAGAAAACCAGTCCACATAATGAAAACAGGTATAACTACAAAAATTTGAAGCGGGAGGTACATTCAGGGTAACCACAGAAACAAAAACCTTAATACTTTGAAATACAGTTTGGAAGTTTCTTATAAACATTCACTTACCATAAACAAAAACCAGCTGTCATCAAGTTGATGCTACTGACTCATGGTAACCTCATGTGTGTCAGAGTAGAACTGTGCTCCACAGGGTTTCTAATGGTTATGTTTTCAGAAATAGATTGGTGGGCCTTTCTTCTGAGGTGTCTCTGGATGGATTCAAACCACCAACCTTTTGGTTAGCAGCTAAGTATGTTAACCATTTGCACCACATAGGGACTATAAGATCAAGTAATCCTACTCCTAAAATATTTAACCAAGCAAATTGAAAACTTATGTTTACTCAAAACTCTCTATGCAAATATACAGTATAGAGAGTTTAGTTGTATGAATACAGCTATAGCGGTTGTATTCATAATTAGAAAAAAAAACTGTAAACAATGCAAATGTATTTCAAAAAGATTATTGATAAACACACTTAAGTACACCCATACAGTGGAATATTTACTCAGAAATAACAGATAAAGAACTATGGATTCACTTAACAACATGGATAAAATTTTAACGCATTTTACTAAGTGCAAGGATCATGACCCAAAGGCTATGTATTGTATGATCTTAGTTATATGACATTCTGGAAAAGGCAAAACTATAGGGACAGGAAACAGGTCAGTAATTGCCAAGAAGTGGCTTGTAGAAAGAGATGAATACAAAGGAACAATACAAGGGAATTAGGGGGGTAATGGAACTATCTTGGAATTTACCACGGTGGTACCTACCTGGCTTTATTGCATAAAGACCGTACACCACAAAAAGTGAATTCTACTTTATGAGAAATTTAAAAAAATTAACCAAATTGACAGAGAGAGTGGGGAGACCCACTATGAAACATAACTAACTATATTACTAATGTATGACATAACCACCCTGAAGCAAGTAGGGAAGGAAAGGGCTGCCTTAAGTAACCTGAAAAACAATGTTTTGATGAGATATTGTAAGACTAAAGACTAAAAGAATTGTACACAAACATGGTAACTAAGTAATAATTCTTAAAAAGGTATTGGTTAGCATTTCTGAAACTACATGTATGTTAATGGTGGAACAAATAACCAATTCTATTTTAGACAATTTGAGCTAAGATTCTCATTGTAGGAGAAAGAAGTAGTAAATAAGCAGAGGATGAATGATTTATGTAGTGTTGCCTTGAACTATGAGAATTCAGTATGAATACATACTTGTTTTAATATGTTGTTGTTAGGTGCTGTCAAGTCGGTTCCGACTCATAGCAATCCTACGTACAACAGAAAGAAACAGTGCCTGGTCCCGCACCATCCTCACAACAGTTGTTATGCTTGAGCCCACTGTTGCAGCCACTATGTCAATTCATCTTGTTGAGGGTCGTCCTCTTTTACGCTGGCCCTCTACTTTACCAAGCATGATGTCCTTCTCCAGGGACTGATCCCTCCTGATAACATGTCCAAAGTATGTGAAACGTAGTCTCACCATCCTTGCTTCTAAGGATCATTCTCGTTGTACTTCTTCCAAGACACATTTGTTTATTCTTTTAGCAGTCTTTGGTATATTCAATATTCTTTGCCAAAGGCACCAATTCTTCTTCAGTCTTCCTTATTCATCGTCCAGCCTTCCCATGCATATGAGGCGATTGAAAACACCATGGCTTGAGTCAGGTGCAACTTACTCTAGAAGGTGAAATCTTTGCTTTTCAAAACTTTAAAGAGGTCTTTAGAAGCAGATTTGCCCAGTGCAATGCATCTTTTGATTTCTTGACTTCTTCTTCCATGGGTGTTGATTATGGATCCAAGTAAAATGAAATCCTTGAACATCAACCAATTCTTTTTGGTATAGTGACTCTGTGTATTCCTTCCATCTTCTTTTAATGTTTTCTACATCCTTGAATATTTTCCCCGTATAATCCTTCAATGTTGCAACTTGAGGCTTGAATTTTGTGTTTTAATATACATACAGATTAATAAATAAATATATATGTATATATATATGAATTATCTAGCCCTATGTGTTGAGATAGCCTAAAATTAGTGACACCTCAGTAACAAATAAAACACCTAGCACTCATATCATGGCTTCTAAATATTATCCTCCAATTAAGGGAACCAGCACTTTTTGGAGAAATGGCTGATGCTAGGACTGTGGAGCCCTGGTTGTGCAATGATTAAATGCTCAACTGCTTATTGTAAGCTTTGTGATTTGAACTTATCCAGTAGCTCCAAGGGAGAAAGACCTAACAATCTGCTCCTGTAAAGATTCCAAACCACCAAACCAAACCCGTTGACTTCCAGTTGATTCCGACTCATAGTGACCCTATAGGACAGAGTAGAACTGTCCCATAGGGCTTCCAAGGAGTGGCTGGTGGTTTTGAACTGTTGACCTTTTGATTAGCAGCTGAGCTCTTAACCACTGCACCACCAGGGCTCCACCTAAAAGCAAATTTCCAGAATCATTCCACAGGAAATGTTACGTATATTATCACAGAAGAAATGCTTTAGACATACACAGTTTTAATACATAAAATCAAGTGTTTATTAGAGTTGGGTGCAAACTGATACAAGATATTTACTGCATATATGTTTTTGCACTTCATTTGTCATTTTCAGAAAATTGATTACAATAAGCAAATTATACAGGGAGGAAAAATATAAGGAAAGAAAAATGACATTCAAAATTGCTCATTTTCACAATTTAATTTTTGAAACATCTTACAACAGTATTCGAGAAATATGCAATTAAACAAGGTTACTTATTGTGCTTTGGAGACAAGAAAAGAAATTTATTAGTCTGGTTTCTCAATACACGACAAATGCCTGTGTGAGTCCTAGAATATTAAGCAGGATTAATGCACGACACTTTCTCCACAAATGTTCAGTTTCCCTGCAGTGTGGAGAGAAAGATGTAGCTGTCTGTCCTAAAAATAGCTAGTTGCAAAGCTGTTAATGCAAGTATGTGCAGTTTTTGTTTGCTTGGTATGTAGAGTGTGAAAGGTAAGGCAAATCACGAATGTGTTTCTCTTGGTTGTATGTCAGTTTCTGCAGAAGTAGTGATATATTAGATTTGAAAAAGTCTGTCCTTTTTTAACAATGTTAAGTAATACATGTAGACAGGGGATACGTATTGTATACCTATATTTTTAAGTTTAGAAAAGGACTCAACTTTTTCCAGCTTTAGTATTCATTATATTTTGGGCTCCAAGGGTGTGCAGGTAAACAAAGATTTAATGGGTTCAAAGTATGTTGTCCCCTTTAATTTAATGATGGGCCCAAACTAATTAAATAGTTTCTATAAAATGATAGCTGTGGCTTTTAATTTCAAATGTGGCATTCAGAATTTTATCACAAGAGATAATTTTCCAATAAATTGTATAATCAAAAATGTTTATTTAATTGAAGTTATGTTTTTAAAAGATCTTTTTTTTTCTTGTACTTTAGATGAAGGTTTACAGAACAAATAGTTTCTCATTAAACAGTACACATATTGTTTTATGACAATGGTTAACAACCCCACGACATGTCAACACTGTCCCTTCTCAACCTTGGGTTCCCTATTACTAGCTTTCTGGTCCCCTCCTGTCTTCTAGTCCTTGTCCCTGGACTGTTGTGCCCCATTAGTCTTGTTTTGTTTTCTGGGGCTGTCTAATCTTTGGCTGAATGGGGAGCCTCAGGAGTGACTTCATTACTCATCTAAAAGTGTGTCCTGGGCCCATACTCTTGGGGTTTCTCCAGTCTCTGTCAGGCCAGTAAATCTGGTCTTTTTTTGTGAGTTAGAATTCTGTTCTACATTTTTCTCCAGCTCTGTCTGGGACCCTCTGTTGTGATCCCGGTCAGAGTAGTCACTGGTGGTAGCTGGGCACCATCTAGCTGTACTGGACTCAGTCTGGTGGAGGCCATGGTAGTTGTAGTCCATTAGTCCTCTGGACTAATCTTTTCCTTGTATCCTGTTGTCTTCATTCTCTCTTGCTCCCGAACGGGTGAGACCAGTGGAGTATTTTAGATGGCTGCTCACAGGCTTTTAAGACCCCAGACCCTACTCATCAAGGTAGAATATAGAACATTTTCTTTATAAATCGTGTTATGACAATTAAGCTAGACGTTCCCCCAGGCCATGGTCCCCACAGCCCTTGGCCCAGCAATTCAATCCCTCAGGGAGTTTGGATGTATCTATGGTGCTTCCATAACCTTTCCTCGTACTAGCTGTGCTGGCTTCCGCAGTATTGTGTACTGTCTTATGCTTCACCAAAGTTACCACTTATCTATTGTCTATTTAGTATTTCCCTCCCCACCCTTCCCATCCATCATAACCAACAAAGCTTGTTTCTTTCTGTGTGTAAACTTTTTCTTGAATTTTTACAGTAGAGGTGCTTCACAGATTCATCACTGTTCTTTATCATTGCGTACTACTCTATTGTGTGTATGTACCATAGTTTGTTTATCCATTCATCTGTTGATGGGCATCTAGGTTGTTTCCATCTTTTTGCTATTGTGAACAGTG
>NW_004443938.1:32022088-32036391 GCF_000243295.1 Trichechus manatus latirostris
TATGTACCATAGTTTGTTTATCCATTCATCTGTTGATGGGCATCTAGGTTGTTTCCATCTTTTTGCTATTGTGAACAGTGCTGCAGTGAACATGGTGTGGATATGTCTATTTGTGTGACGGCTCTTGTTTCCCTGGGATATATTCCTAGTAGTGGGATTGCTGGATCATACGGTATTTCTATTTCTCACTTTCTAAGGATGCACCATATCATTTTCCAAAATGGTTGTATCATTTTGCATTCTCACCACCAGTGTGTAAGAGTTCCAATCTCCCCACAGCCTTTCCAACATTTGTTATTTCCAGTATTTTTGATTCGTTCCAGTAATGCAGTTGTGAGATGGTATCTCATTGTGATTTTAATTTGCATTTCTCTAATGGCTAGTGATCACAAGCATTTCTTCATGTGTCTGTTGGCTGCTTGAATATCTTCTTTCATGAAGTGTCTACTCATTTCCTTTGCCCATTTTTTAATAGGATTTTTTGTCTTTTTGTTGTACAGGAGTTGGATTTTCTTGTAGATTTTAGAGATTAGACCTTTGTCTGACTTGTAATGTCCAAAAATTTTTTCCCATTATTCTCTTTTTACTCTTTTGGTGAAGTCTTTTGAAGAGCATGGGTGTTTAATTTTTAGAAGATCCCAGTTATCTAGCTTATCTTCTGGAGTTTGTGTGTTGTTGGTTATGGTTTGCATCCTGTTAATGCCCTGTATTAGGGTCTCTAGCGTTGATCCTATTTTTTCTTCTGTGAACTTTATAGTTTTGGCTTTATTTTTAGGTCTTTGATCCATTTTGAATTAGTTTTTGTATATGGTGTGAGGTATAGGTCCTGTTTCATTTTTTTGCATATGGATATCCAGTTTTGCCAGCACCGTTTGTTAAAAAGACTGTCTTTTCCCCAATTTGATAATTTTGGGCCCTTGTCAAAGATCAGATGACTGCAGGTAGATGGATTTACATCTGGGTTCTCAATTCTGTTCCATTGGTCAATGTATCTGTCATTGTACCAGTACCAGGCTGTTTTGACTACCATAGCTGCATAGTAGGTTTTGAGGTTAGGTAGTATGAGTCTTCCTATTTTAGTCTTCTTCAATAGTGTTTTAATTATTTGGGGCTTCTTCCCTTTCCAAATAAAGTTAATGACTAGTTTTTCCATCTCTTTAAAGAATATTGTTGGTATTTGGATTGGCACTGCATTGTATTTGTAAATTGCTTTGGGTAGAATTGTCATTTTCACAATGTTAAGTCTCCCTATCCATGAGCATGGTATGTTTTTCCATCTATCTAGATCCCTTTGGGTTTCTTGCAGTAATGTTTTGTAGTTTTCTTTGTATGGGTCTTCTACATCCCCAGTTAGGTTTATTCCTAAGTATTTTATTTTTGAAAGATCTTTTTAAATGGCATTTATTTGGTTCTCCTTTCTTTCATTCACTCAGTAAAAAAAGTACTGGCTTCAAGTTTTTTGCAGCTGTAAGAAAGAGTTTAATTTCACTAGAATGAAGTCAAGCTGAATACATGATGCAATATGAGCTTTGTTGGGAAAATTTCATGCTTTGGATATACATAGAAGAGGAGAGACTACCTGGAGGAAATGGTATCTCAGGTGCAAACTATTTTTATTGAAAACTATAAGGAAGTGGGAACCCTGGTGGCACAGTGGTCAAGAGCTTGGCTGAGAACCAAAATGTCAACAGTTCAAAACCACCAGCCACTCCTTGGCAGCCCTATAAGGCAGTACTACTCTATCCTATCTCATTGATATGAGTCAGAATCCACTCAACAGCAATGTTTTGTTTTGTTTTGTTTTTTTGGTTTATTAAAAAAAATGCTTCATAAACTTCAGTGTGAATGCAAGTCACCTTGAGATCTTATTAAAAGGCATATTCTGGTTTAGTACATCTGCTCTGATGTGGGCTGAGCTCTGGCTTCCAACTAGATGATGCCAATGTTTGTGATCAAGAGGTCATTGTGAGTACCAAGACTATAGTGTATACATGCTTCTAAATTCCCCCAAATCAGCCCCAAAAGACTGACGGAAAGATATCTCAGCTTTTTACAAAAAGACAAGAGAACAGAAATGCAGACAAAGGATAGGACAAGCCCCTGTCCTCACTATAGTACGTATGTTGCTCCATGAGGGCAGGGGTTTTTGTCTATGTTGTTTCTGCTGGTAATTCTGGTGTTCATAACAATGTCTACCACTAGATAGATAATTATGTCAGACAAATATGAAAGCCAGATATTAAACAGAGTGAATAGGAAGCTGAAGGGAAAAGAAAGAATCCTTTGATAATATATAAAAACAAATTAATAAGCAAAACAAGCAAATATTCCGAGTTTATAAAGTTTTCATATATGGGGAAATATAATTGAACTCAAACAGGAAAAAGAAAGCAAACAATTTTGGGAGATTAAATGATCTTATTCATAAAAGAAAAACTTAATATTGTTCTTTTTATTTGTACTTGAGGAAGAATCTATGTATGCTTTTGTATGAGACTTTTTTTTTTAAATTTCTTGTTCTAGATAAGACATTTTTTAAATGGTGTTTACATCACCAGAACATTATAAAGGTCAATTGAAATTATTTATTTATATCTATAAGTACGCATAACAAGTGTTCAATAAATTATCCTTATTATTAATATCTATAATTAAGTAATGTAATAATTTGGTAAATAGGTAACTACGTAGCTATGAGGGATGATAAAAAGAATGATGGATTTGGATAAAACATTTTATTTTGAGTCTTGTCTTCCTTGCTAATGGATTGTGCAACTTTGAACAACCCTACACAGTTTGATTTGGTTAGTAAATTAAATAGGAAGGGAAAAGGTTTGCAAAGCTCTGCAGTGCTAAACAAATACTAGTTTGTAAAGGCCCTGAAAAATAGAGAAGGAAGTTCCCTTAATCTTTTAAGTTCTATGACATTCATGTCAATCTCTGAAGATTTAGTGAAAACCATACTGAGTCCAAAATATATTATGCTAACTACTCTTGTGTTCAGGCTTAGCAGGCCCGGAATCATCTCACCCTCAGTCTTAAATCTTAAAAAAGCATAAAGAAAATTTACTAATGAGTGTCAACGTGCTTGGAGGGCATAGGAAGGAAGGTAGTTTGCACTTGTGTGTGGGGTATTATGAAGGACTAAGTCTTCCATTATTTTGCCAGCTAAAGGACAGATGGCTGCCCTAAAATGGAATTTGGATGCAGCATCCACATACTGAATGACAACATACTGAATGAACAACAGCTGTGCTTAGCATATCCTTCATTTTAATTTTAGTTCAGGAGAAAGACAAGAAATCTTAGCCTGTCTATTATCACCAGGCACTCAGGTCCAAATAATACCAACAGAAGAATTTTCTAAGGAACTGAAATTTAAGGGGAGCATAGTCATAATTGCTAGAAAATCCAGGGTCAGGAAACTAACCGATGCTGGACCTGTGGAATAACCTTTGTTAAAATTTGCTCACAAACTTAGAATTCAAGGCCAAAGAAACATAAGAAAGGAGATGCAAGTTGAATAGACTAAAGAAAGCACTAGAATAAGGCTAGTATAAAAAGAAAAGCACTGGTTTTGCGTGAAATTTTCAAATCTTTTTCATCATTTTATTTCTTGAAATCCAGTTGATATTTCTGAGAATGACAGTAAAGTTCTTAAACTAATAATTCTGTAATGTGTATAGCTGTAAATTTTTATAACTCTAAACTTTGTTTTCTGGAATTACTCTGTGTTGTGTTGTAGGCAACTTGCTGGACCAGGCCTCTACCCACTGCTATGTATGTACCCTGGCTCCAGTCCCAGCTGCCACTGACTAAGCTGTGTGATCTTAGGCCAGTTAATTTACCTCTCAAATCCTGTTTGCTACTTGTGAAGGGGGGATAATAATAATGGTAACTACCTGAAAACCTTATTAACAGGAATGTACACTGAATAATTAACAGATCTTATGAAATAAATTTTCGCTTAAAAGAGGATGAGATTTCTTTAGATGGCAGTATCTTTGAAGAGCTAATTTCCCAAGACGTTTTTACCAGTAGTTTCATTCTTTCCAAAGTTTGAAACTATTTTTGGATAAATATATTTAAAAATACATATATATTTTGTTGATAGTAATGATTGATAAAAACACATATGAGGTAATAATTTATAAGTAAACAAAATACATAAAGTAATTTTTTTTTTAACGTTTGGTTTGACTTAAATGAATCAGGAATGGTGGAAAGTGAAGAGTGCTATAGATATGAAAGCAATTCTTCAATGGTCCTCTCTGTGTTTTCTGTTTTCTCCCCCTGTTCTGGAACTTGAACACTCACAGGTTTTTGCTTTTGATTGCATCCCACATAATTCTCAGGGTTTCTTCATTTTTCTTTGTTCTTTTTTCTGATTTTTCCTCAGAGTTATATCCAAGTTTTTGTCTTCAATTTTGCTGATCCTGTCTTCCATCATTTCAAACCTGCTCCTCAGCCCTTCTATGATACTGCCCATTTCTGAAATCTTGTTGTTTAGCTTTTGGATTTCTAATTATTGTTTTTGTATGATTTCTAGTTATGAATTCATTTTAGCATTTTGTTCCAGTATTATTTTCTTGAATTCTTCCATTTTTTTGGTCTGTATTTTTCATGAATTTGTCTGCCTTTTCCATGAATTTGTCTATTTTTTCCTCATTTTTGTCTGCTTTTTGCTTCAACTCTTGGATAATTCTGAATATTAGAGATTTGAATTGCCTATCAGGTAGTCCTAGTGCCTTTTCTTCTAATGGAAAGTCATCTGGTGTTTTATTTTGGATGCCTACTGGAACAATCCTGTCCTGTTTTTGTATATATTTTGATATTGTCTGCTGTCTTGGTGGCATTCAGTAGTTATTTTCCTCATTTACTGATTGTAGATTTGTTTGTTTCATCCTGCTTTTTGTTTTATTTAGTTATTTCTGAGCAAGTGGGCTGTGTGTTCTTTGTTGTTTGCTCATCTGTGGGCATGATACTCTTCACCTCCTTCTCCAATGGGCAGGGTCAGTCACTCAGGTATGGCACATCAGGGCAGGTCCAGCTGAAGGGGAGTTGCTGGGATGAGTTGTTTTTTGCATGTACTAGGGCTGACAGGGCAGGCCCAGAATCAGTGCATAGCAGGCTCCAGTAGGCCGTGCCTGTGCTGCTTGGGAGTGTGATGTTTGGTGCACAGTGCAGGTAGGCAGGCAGGAGGCGTGGGATTGTGATGTGTTGAACTAAGATGGGTATGGGAAAGAAGAGAGATAGGAGAGAGGAACTGGAGCCAAAAACATACACACAAACAAACAAACAATAAAAAAAAGAATGCTAAGGGAGCTTGCTATTGGAGTGGAAAAATGAGAGACTGAGAAATGGAGAAAAAAGAAAAGAAAAAGGGTAAAAAAATGAAAAAAAATTAAAAAAGAAAGAAAAGCCCTCAGGGATCCCACCAGTGTGGCTACTAGGACTGGAGGCATTACTCCCAGGCCTTGAAGTACAGCCTGGCTAGAAGGGTTAGAGGTGTCACACAGCACCAGGTATTCAGGAGACAGGAAGAGAAGGCAAGTAGAGAGAGATGGGAAACTGGAAATGAGGGAAAAAGAGAGAGAAGAAAACAAAACAAAAAAAAAATGAAAAGAAAAAAGAAATGCTCCCAGGGATATCACTGTGCATCTGCACAGAATAAGGGAGTAGCTCCCAAGCTGTGTGGTATTGCCTGGCTAGAAGGGGCTCCCAAGCTGAGAAAAGAAAAAGAAAACAAGCAAACAAATCAAAACAGAACAAATCAGAACAAACAAACAAAAAAAGCCCTGAGGGTCCCACCAGCGTGGCGGCCCAGGCTGGGAAGCAGTTTCACTGTCGAGTGGTGTTTCACAGCCTTTCAGGAAGAAGCAAAGATGGCACATGGAGCCAGGTATTTGAGAGAAAGGAGGGGGAGGTGGTGAGAGGTAAGGAATAAATCTAAAGAACTGGAAAAAAGCAACACCAGCAACCAACAAACGGCACTCAGGGAGCCGGCCAGTGCGGGCAGGTGGAATCCAAGTGACTCTGGGGTGAAGCTTGTGCTTTCTGTCTGAGAGACTGTGTCCACACGAATTAGAGGATGCCAAGTACTGGTGAAGAAGGGTGGGGGTTGGGAAAGTGTATATCACTGGTTACCGGTTGTTCTATTTCCTGCTATAAGCTCCATGAAGCTGCTTTCTCATACCTCCTGTTTGCTGATCTCCAGTAGGAGTCCAAGATGGCGGATCTGTGCTGCGGAAGCTGCTAGGGGACCCCTACATGTATCTCTCCTCACTCTCTGTTCTCGGTCAGTTTCTTATTCCATTTGGTGCTTGGCTGAGTTCTTTATCTCTTCATTTGATGCTTACAGTTTCAGGATTGACATGTGACTCTGTTTGACTTAGTTTTTTGGATCTTTGCTGTGGAGGGACGGAGTAGTGCTTCTGTCTATAGCGCCATGTTGCCTGGAAATCCTAGATGGCTTTTCTTCAAATATTTTTAGGCTTAGAGGAATAAAGCAATTAAAAGAAATGTAAATGTCAAGGGAAAGAAGGGAGATAAGTATGACTTAAGTTCTATGTAGAAGGAACTGAGGCTTTCTAAGTTTTATTTATTGTTTTTAGTTTTACTGTGGAAATTTCAAATATATAGAAAGAAGGAAACAGTATTCAATGATACCTTCTGAAGCCATTTCTCAGATATAACAATTGTCACATTTGTTTCATCCATGTATACTTCTATTCACTTTCCTTGTTATCCTCCATTATTTTGAAGCAAATACCAGATATAATATCATTTAATTCATAAATATTTCAGTGTGTTTTCTAAAAAAAATAAGATACCTTATAAAACATATACTATTATTAATTTATCACTTCTAAAATACAGTAATAATGTCTTAAAATCATCCAATAGACAATATAAATTTTTCCTGATTTTTTCAATGAAGTGTTTATATTAAATTTAAACATTGAATTTAGTGAATATGACTTTGTCTCTTAATCTGACATTCTCACCTCCTTCCTTTTATTCCTTGCAAAGTATTGTTTTAAAGAAATTATTTCATGGATACTGTAGTGGTTTTGTAGTTTCTCACTTGCTGGCTTTTGTCCTAATGGCACTTAAGGCAAAACAAAAGTAAAGGAAAAAGAAAACACATTTTTTCTGTCCTCTGTATTCCCAGAAAACTGGTAAATACATCTACAGTTTTGATGCAGTTTAGGGTGGAGTTTTTGAAAAAGACTCTATATGCAGTGTTGTGTATTTCCATCAAGAGACACATGATATCTGATAATACCTATTTTTGTGAGGTTAAAGTATCCATTGATGAAATTTGCCAAGATGGTATTTTTTTTTGACTTATCTCTTTACCATTGCCTTCAGGTAGATTCTGACTCATGGCAACTTCATATGTGTAAGAGCAGAACTGTGCTCCATAGGGTTTTCAGTAGCTAGTTTTTTGGAAGTAGATCACCAAGCCCTTCTTCCAAGATGCCTCTAAGTGGACCCAAACCTCCAACCTTTTGGTTAGCATCTGGGTACTTAAACGTTGCACCACCTAGTTGTTTGCAAAATAGTGATAGTCTAGTTCAATCATTATTCCTTCTTTTATTAGCTGAAATACTTCTACAGAGGGAACTCCTCCTCCTCAAAAGATGGCGTCTAGTTTCATCTTTTCCAGTTTTTGCCCCACAGCCAAAAATAGCCACGTTGCCAAAAAGCACAGGTTCTTGTTAGTAGCAAATGGTTACTGATTTGGTCACTGTTTTACAGGCTTTTAAATGGTGGGAGTGAGAAAACACTTCTTTAAGAGAATGTACATCACAGATTCACTCTGATACCTTTAATTCAAACTTAACCTATTACTGTAGTTTGCCTAACTCCTCTTCTCTTTGGCTAAAAAACTTGGTTCTAAATGCTTTACATATTTACTTGGTTTATCTAATATATAAATATTGATAATAGTTTCAGAATAATACCAATATTATTACCAAAAATATGTTGACAAAACATAGTTTTAGAGTTTTTTGCAGTTCTTTTTGTTCTTAGTTAATGCATCCCTACTAGGTGTTGCGTGGTAAAGCAAAGGGTCAGCAAAAAAAAAGAGGAAGATCCTTAACAAGAAGGATTGGCACAGTGGTTGCAACAATGGGCTCAAGCATAACAAAGATTGTGAGGAGGCACAGGACCAGGCATTGTTTCCTTCTGTGGTGCATAAGGTTGCTATGAGTCAGAACTGACTCAATGGCACCTGACAACAACAACGAGGTGTTACAGTCAAATTACTATGTTTCAGGTCAGAGGAATTTTTGAAATTTTAGTCCTAGGAATTTTGGAATAATTCTTTCCTCTTTATTTAAACAAATGTAAGTTTATTTGCCTTGAGTTCTTACTTCAGTCACCTCATATGCATGCAGAAGCTGGACAAGGTTGATTTAACTGTTTGCAGTCATATAAAATATTATTTTTTCAGAATCAATTCTAAAACATAAGATCTAGTCTGAGAAGTCTAGAGGCTTTTCTTGCCTTCTACTCTATACTCGTACCCACAAAAGTAACCGTATTAATCATTTTATGGCTTAGGCTTTCATTTTTTTAAATCATAAGTAAATACAAATATATTTGTAACCCCCTCAATCACTTTCTTGCATAAATGTTACCAAATTTTATACATTATCTCCACCTTGCTTTTTTTTTTTTTTAACAATTTTATATTCTAGAAGCCAGTTTATAATAGCCTATATAGATATTCCTTATTCCATGTTATGGTTGCATAATTCCCCATTATTTGAATGAACTTTACTACATTCAATCAGTGCCTAATGATGGGCATTTGAGTTGTTTCCAGTCTTGCCAATTTAGTTTCTAACCTAAGAGATTCTGTACAATGTAAAGCTTTGCCTGGAAATGAGCTTCAGTTGGTTAGTTGCATGAGTTCGTAAATGCAGGAATCTTAGCAACGTCCAACTTAGCTTCTACTCACTTCAACTTTGTTCTTGCACTTGCCTGGGAACAGAATCTGGAAAATCTGAATTTCAGCCTCTTCTAAAATTAGCTTACTAAATTACCCATTTAGTACCTTCTAGTGATTTATGGCACTAGAATCTCCTTGACCATCCCATTTTTTTATCCTAATTGTAAGGATAAATATTATTTTAAAAAATATTCTTTATGCTAGTGTTTTGCCCACTTTCATAACTTATGACTAAGTTCTGCTAACATTGACATCTCCGTTATTCTGTATAGTATGAGCCATGAGAATGACAAAAGTACATTTTTTAATAGACATGCGGTGAGTTGATTGTGGATCTGAATAAAATGAAATCCTTAACAACTTCAGTCATTTATCTGTTTATCATGATGTTGCTTATTGATCCAGTTGTGAGGATTTTTGTTTTCTTTATGTTGAGGTATAATCCTTATTGAAAGCTGTAGTCTTGATCTTCATCAGTAAGTGCTTCAAGTCCTGTTCACTTTCAGCAAGCAAGGTTGTGTCATCTGCGTATTGCAGGTTGTTAAAGAGTCTTCCTCAAATTCTAATGCCATCCTTCTTCGAATAGTCCATCTTCTTGTATTATTTTCTCAGCATACAGATTGAATAGGTAGGGTGAAAAGATATAACCCTGACTCACATCTTTCCTGATTTTGAACCAGGAAGTTTCCCCTTTTCTATTCGAATGACTGCCTCTTGGTGTATGTACAGGTTCCACATGAGCACAATTAAGTATTCTGGAATTTCCATTCTTTGAAATGTTATCCATAATTTTTAAATGATCCACACAGTTGAATGCTTTTTCATAGTTAACAAAACACAGGTAAACATCCTTCTGGTATTCTCTGCTTTCAATCAAGATCCATCTGACATCAACAATACCCCGTGTTCCACTTCCTGTTCTGAATCTGGCTTTAATTTCCAGCAGTTCCCTGTTGATGTACTCTTGCAACCATTTTTGAATGATTTTCAGTAAAATTTACTTGTGTGTGATATTAATGATATTGTTAGATAATTTCTACATTCTGTTGGATCACCTTTCTTTGAAATGAGTGCAAATATGGATCTCTTCAAGTAGGTTCTCCAGATAGCTGTCTTCCAAATTTCTTGGCATAGAAGAGTAAGTGTTTCCAGCGTTGCATCAATTTGTTTAAACATCTCAATTGTTATTCCATCAATTCATGGTGCTTGCTTTTTGCCAATGTCTTCAGTGCAGCTTGTACTCCTTTCCATACTATTGGTTGTTGTTGGTATGCTACCTCCTGAATTATTTGAACATCGAACAATTATTTTTGATACACTGACTCTTTGTATTCCTTCCATCTTCTTTTGATACTTCATGCATCCTTCAATATTTTGCCCATAGAATCTCTCAATGCAATTAGAGGCTTGAATTTTTTTATCCAGTTCTTTCAGCTTGAGAAATGCTGAGTGTGTTCTTCTCTTTTGGTTTTCTAATTCCATGTCTTTGAACATTTCATTATAATACTTTGCTTTGTCTTCTCTGGCCGCCCTTTGAAAACAGGGCTCTTTTACTCATCATTTCTTCTATTTGCGGTAGCTGTCTATGTACAAGAACAATTTTCAGAGCCTCTTCTGATGTCCATTTTGGTCTTTTCTTTCTTTCTTGTTTACTAATTATCTTTTACTTTCTTCATGCAGGATGTCCTTGATGTCATCCCACAACTAATCTGGTCTTCAGTCATTAGTGTTCAATTCATCAAATCTATTCTTTAGATGGTCTCTAAATTCAGGTGATATATACTCAAGTTCATGCTTTGGCTCTCATGAACTTGTTTCAGTTTTCTTCTGTTTCAGCTTGAACTTACATATGAGCAACTGATGGTCTTCTCTGCAGTTAGCCCCTGGCTTTGTTCTGACTAATGATACTGAACTTCTCCATCATCTCTTTGCAAAGATGTAGTCAATCTGGGGAGGTGCAAGTGTATGGTTGCCGTTTATGTTTATTTTAAAAAAAGAGTATTCCCAATAAATAAATCACTGGTGTTGCAAAATTTTATTATGTCATTTCTGGCATCATATCTTTCACCAAGTTCATATCTTCCAACTACTGATTCTTTTTCTTTGTTTCCAACTAATATGATCTAAACTAGACTAATCTAGACAATACACAATGGTATTTTCAACCAGTTTGTTTGCAGTATAAGTGGTGAGAAGGGGTAGGATTCTGATCTGAATATATTCTGAAGGTAAATATGGCTGAATTTCCTGTTGGATTATATATAGGATTTAATAAATAGAAAAAAAAATGTGACTGAATGTTTTTGATGTGAATGAATAGAATGCTGGAGGTGCAATTCATTAAGGAAAACTAAGGGAAGAAGAAGTTTAGAAAGGAAAAGAGATCAATTTTTGACATATTATGCTTGAAATGCCTCTGAGATACTCAAATGGAAATATTGACTATGAAGTTATATATGCAAGTCTGGAGTTCAAGAGAGAGCAGGAAATAAAATTTCAGAATTGTTAGTCACTAAAAATGTATTTAAAGCCATAAGACTGTATGACTGATGAGCCAAAATTAATAATAGTAAAACATATATATGGCTCATAGTAGGTGAACCAGAACCTGTTCTGAACATTTTTCTAAAGTGTATTAATTCTCCTGGTCCACACAAGTTCATGGGACTAGTGTTATCATCACAATATTGCATAGGGGAAACCAAGGTACAAAGAGGCCAGGAACTTGGCCCAGGATCATACACAGATTGTCAAGAGAGTATAGATAGAAAAGAGAAGTACCGGCGTACATGAAAGCTAGTAGGTTAGAAGTGTAGGGGAAAAAAATCAAGTAAATGTTGTGTCTTGGAATTTTTTTCAGTAAGGAAGACATGGTAAAAAAAAAAAAGGAAAAAAAAATAAAATAAATGAGATAGAGAATTGTTGAAGTGATGTTTGTTAGTAAATAAAAGAAATAGGACTAATTAAATTATCTTTAACTATTGTAGAAAGTAAAAACAAATTCAGCATATTAGATTATGTTAAGCAGTTCAAATTTGTGACATGTCATATATACAATTCTCATAAACAGGACAGTCTGATGTGTTGATTAAAATTGTATAAATTTAGTAAATCAAATATTTTAAAGTATCACAAATATGTTTAAAGCTAAATCATATTCTTTTATATATTTCAGTTTAAAGTCTTTTGCCTAAAATCAGTTATGATTACAAATGGAAAGAACAAGCACATTGAGTCAGAATATTTAATGTGCCTGATTTTTAAGAAAATGTTAGAAACATTTAAAATACTAAAACTCACATTTATCCAAAGAATACACAATACATTCCTAAACAGAACATGATATAATTAATACTATGAAATGGATATGTATATATATATATAAAATATGCATTTATATATTACATACTTTAATATATATTTTCTAGGGTGTAGAGTCACTTACACAACATTAAGGTAAGTGAAAGTCAAAAACTGTGCCATGGATATGATGACTGACTAGACAAAAAATTCTGTCTGGGACTTGAAAACTAGGTGCTCAATACTTGTGGCATTATGCTGCTCAAGACATGGCTGAACATGTTGAGCTGCTTCTTGAACTTCAGCTTTGTCTGCTATATTCATGTTGGGTCATAATCTCAAGCCTTGCAATTACTTTAAAATCAATATTCTATACCCTGTGGGTGTATTTCAAGTTTTAACCTTAACCAATTATTTTATAATCTGTTACATCTTTTAATGTTTTATCTGGATAAATGATATTCTGTACTCTAACAGTTTGCAAGTAATTTCCTTCACCTTTTGATTTCATTCAATTTATTGATCATTTGCTTTCTGAAGTCTTTTTTAGTTTTCTTCTATGTTGGTCTCTTCACGACAATTTCAGAGCCATTTAATTGAATGAGGACAGAGTTTTTTTTTTAGATTGAAGAATACAAAGGAAAAAAGTGAGTTACAAGTTAGGTAAGAAGTAAGAATACTGTGTAGAAAGATAATAGAGCAGGTACACTTTATTTTTAACTTTGATAATTATAGAAATATAGTATTTATTTGTATCCATGAGTTTTAAGATGACTATTAGTAAAATTTAAATTGTAAATTCTACATTAAAGACAAAAATTTTAAGCCTCAAAAATACCTTTAAGAAAAGAAGCAACCAATAAATTTAAAAAACTTCAAAATGATAAATATGAATAAATGTTTTGAAATATACAAATTATGACAATAATCATAAGTCCATTAGAATTAATTCTGAAAATCAGAGTTTGTAAGGGTGGGTTTAAAAATCAAAGTCCAAACAACCCAAGTGGCCATCTACAAATATGTGGATAAATAAAATATGGTATAAACATTCAATGAAGTATCATTCAGCTATAAAGAGAAATGAAGCTCTAACATATGCCACCACATCAATCATCTTTGAAAAGAGTATGCTTAGTGAAATAAGTTAGACGAAAAGGACAAATATTGTATGATGCCGCTTATGTGAAATATCTACTCTAGGTGAATTCATCAAGACAAAAGAAGATTAGTGGTTACCAGGGGAAGGGGAGAATAAGGAATTTATTATTTTTTCTTTATTAAAGATACTTGGAGACATATCAATTGACCACAGTATAAAAAAAATGCAAGTTCAACAATATCTTTCTTACAGAAATATGCAAAAATATGGAAAAAGAGCTAATAATGAAAAAACAGACTAAGATAAATTAGAATAAAGACAAAGAAAAAGCAAAGGCAGTCTATATGGTTAAAATTAAATTTTAAGACAGCAGTCTCTTTGATGAAAGGACAATTCATGTTGAACTATAATAGTCATGGATCTTGATTCCCTTGGTGAACACAGCACCAAATATACAAAGTAAAATCTGTTCAAATGTATAGAGAATTTGACAGGTATACACTTTTTATAGGTTTTAGTATTTTTTTACTGATCAGGCAAAGGAAATACATTGTTTAAATATGATTAATAAGGCTGAATATAAAATATATATTAATTCTAAAAACATTTATTGAGAATTTACTATGCAACAGATACTCTCCTCTGTTGGAGGGATAGAGTAATCATCAAAATGGAAAAAATCCACACCCCAAAGAACTTCTGTTCCAGTCATTTGGCCAGGTACATGTCTTCTAAATTTCTCAACATAGATGAGTGAACACTTCCAACCCTGCATCCATTTGTTGAAATATCTCAACTGGTATTCTGTCAATTCCTGGAGCCTTGTTTTTTGCAATGCCTTCGGTGCATCTTGGACTTCTTCCTTCAGTACCATTGGTTCTTGATCACATGTTATCTCCTGAAATGATTGAACGTCGACCTTTTTTTTTTTTTTTT
>NW_004443938.1:32036491-32039270 GCF_000243295.1 Trichechus manatus latirostris
CCCATAGAATCCTTCACTTCCAGTAACTGACACAGGGTCGCTATGAGTCTTAAGCGACTCGATGACACCTAACAGCAACAGTCTCACTGAAGTAGTCCCCGGGTGGCACAAATGGGTAAGTGCCAACAACTAGCTGAAAGCTCACAATCTTGAAAACCCTAAACATCAGTTTTACTCTGCACACATTGAGTCGTCTTGGAACAACATGTCTCACTAAGAAAATTAGAACATTCAAGTAGGGCAAAGATATATGGCCTGAGAGGATTTTTTTCTCCCTCATTAAGAGAAAGTATCCACTCAATTATTTTAAGAGTAGAGACTGGTATTCATCTGTAAGGAGGTGAATATTTGAATAATAGAAAATATCTATCAATTTATGATAAAATAAAAATAAATAAATGCAACTGTTCTAGCGGCTATTGAATGCTGTCTGCATACCAGGCACTCTTCCAATTCTTAGGAACAATTTGTAGGTAAAGGAATGAGATACAAACAGGTAAATTAACTGACTTGATATACACTATATAGCAAGTGCCTGAGCTGGTATTTAAATGCATCCACTATGATTCAGGGTCTATGTGCTCAAACACTCTGATGTAAGACCCTCATGCAATACATCAACCTGGCAAATTAGGAAAAACAGCCAAGCAAATTTACACAGAATAAGCAGATTTAAACCATAGCTTGAGATTCCCATTTCCCATTAGGTTTATGTTTTGTCTATTTCTCAAGTCCCACAGTTTGTTGTTAAAAGTGCCTTCTAGATTCTAGGACAGTGACAGTGACCATATGATTACTGATGTGAGCTACAAAAAACATTTGGTCACTTGTCAATTCTAAAAACTTTAGAATATTTGAAACTCTTTAGAAAACCATACAATATATTTAAATAAGATTTATTGTGTTTCTGTTGGAAAGTTTACACAGCAAATTAAGTTCCTAATTGACAATTTCTACACAAATTATTCAGTAACATTGGTTACATTTTTAACAATGTGTCAACATTCTCTTTTATTGCATTCTGGTTGTTCCTTTTCAGTACTCTAGTTTCCCTGCCGCTTGAAAACCTTCAATATTTTTGTTTAACAACTCTTTTAAGTATTTTGACACTTGATAAACAGAGAACTGCTTATAAATATTTTCCCTAGTCTCCTTAAGTTTTATTATAAAGTAGTGTAATGATTCTACTGTATGTTGAGAACTTTTTAAAGTTTTTTTTTGTAGTTAAATGAAGTTTACATTTCATGTTAGTCTCCCATACAAAATTTTATACATACATTGTTATGTGACCCTAATTGCTCACACCATTCTGCGACAGCACACTCCTCCCTTTCACCCCTGATTCCCCATGTCCATTCAACCAGCTCCTACCACTGTCTGCCTTCCCATCTCACCTCTGGACAGAAGCTGAGCCCCTGGTCTCTTGTATTTACTTGACTAAGAGGCACAGTCTTCACGAGTATCACTCTATGTCCCACAGTTCAGTCCAATGCCTGTCTGAAGAGTTGGCCTCAGAAATTGTTTCAGTTGTGGGCTGATAGAGAGTCCAAGGGCTATGCTTTCCAGAGTACCTCCAGTCTCAGTCAGACCTTTAAGTTTCATCTTCTTAATAGAGTTTGAGTTCTGCACCCCATCTTTCTGCTGCTCCATCAGGTACTCTCTGTTGTGTTCCTGTCAGGGCAGTCATTGGTGGTAGCCGGGCACCATCTAGTTCTTCTGGTCTAAGGTTGATGAAATCTCTGGTTTATGTGGCCTTTTCTGTCTCTTGGGCTAATACTTTCCTTGTGTCTTTGGTGTTCTTCGTTCTGCTTTACTCTGGGTGATTGGGACCAATTGCTATATCTTAGATGGCTGCTTGAAAGCTTTTAAGACCCCAGACGCCACTCACCTAAGTAGGATGCAGAACATTTTCTTAATAAGCTTTGTTATGCCAATTGACCTAGATGTCCCGTGAGAGCATAGTCCCCAGACCCCTACCCCTTCCACCCTGTCTCTCAAAGTATTTGTTTGTATTCAGGAAACGTCTTAGCCTTTGTTTAGTCCAGTTGTTCTGACTTCCCCTGTAGTGTGTTCTGTCCTTCCCTTCACCTAAGATGATTCTTATCTACTATCTAGTTAGTGAATAACCCTCACAGTCCCTCCCCACCCCTGTAACCATCAAAGAATGTTTTCTTCTGTGTTGAAACCTTTGCCTGAGTTCTTATAATAGTGGTCTTATACAGGATTTGTCTTTCTGTGACTGAGTAAAATCACTCGGCATAAGAAGTTTCAGCTTCCACCATGTTATATGATGCTTCACAGCTTCATCGCTGATCTTTATCATAGCATAATATTCCATTGTGTGGCTATACCATAATTTGTTTATCCACTCGTCCCTTGACAGACACCTAGGTTGTTTCCATCTTTTTGCTATTGTGAACAGTGCTGCAGTGAACATTGGTGTGCATACATCTATTCGTGTGACCCCTCTTATCTCTCTAGGATATATTCCAAGGAGTGGGATAGCTGAATCATATGGTACTTCTATTTTTAGCTTTTTAAGGACACACCAAATTGATTTCCAAAGTAGTTGTTCCATTTTACATTCCCACCAACAGCGTATAAGTGTTCCAGTCTCTCCACAACCACTCCAGCATTTATTATTTTCTGTTTTTTGGATTAATGCTAGCCTTGTTGGGGTGAGATATCTCATTGTAGTTTTGATCTGTATTTCTCTAATGTCTGATGATTATGAGCATTTCTTCATGTGTCTGTTAGCCACCTGAATATCTTCTTTGGC